>NW_024501237.1:2147421-2539180 GCF_017590055.1 Onychostruthus taczanowskii
CCAAGGAAAATATGAGAATACTCCAAAGCCTCAGTCTTACTGAGAAACCAAAGGAAATAACTAAAGGTGTTAATATTGCTCCCTGTTCCATCACAGAAGGCAATTAAAAAAGGAGTTTAGATGGATTCCATTGCTGCCACTACAGCCTCTGGAAAAATTTTGGGAGCTGTAATGGCACCAGAAATTTTCTTCTTCTGCTAACAAATACATAACAGGACATATCTTCCAGTTTTATACCAAAACTTATACACAACAGACCAGGCCAACACACAGTCCTTTAGTGAGAGCAATATTTGAACACAAGATGTCTTTTCTCCTTAAGTCACCTAAGGTCTTACACCTTCTAATTTACATGGAACAGCAGAGCTGTGCTGGGCATCATCTTCTCAGGATTCTCCTATACTACAACATTAACCCTGCACTTTCTGCTCCTTTAGACAAAGTGAGGGATGAAATACTTCCTCAAAATTATTTTCTTTATATATATAAAAATAACAAAATTGGCAGTTCTTAACTCACTCTGTTCTTTGCTAGTAGGAAATATGTGTAGTACAACTTTCAGTAATGAATTCACTCTGCAGATACATTACTCTAGACGGTTTTTATGTATTCCAGTCCTCACATTAGTACTCTGTCCTTAGGCAGGTAGGATTGTAGTTTGGTTTTTTTAATCGGTGATGTGCTTTTTTTGGTGTCCACACTAGCAACTGGGAGAAAAGTTGTTTCTCTAGAAAATGCTTTGGTTTTAAATTTTTACTGTTGTAACCAAAACATAGCAATATCCTGAGATACCTTGTGTCAAAGAACAGACTTTGTTTTGAGCCATTCAGGAGAGATTTAGCAGCAGAACAAGATGTACTACCCCCGGGTAAGAGAATGTGATGGAGCAGAAAAACAGCACAGCTGTGTGGAATGAGAGAGTTCCCATTTCTGAAAAAGTCTACCTGTAGGCATATTGCTTCAAACCAGACAGAAGCATTTGTATCTCAAAAGTTTCCACACAGACAGTTATTTCATAGAATTCCATGCCCATGATGGCTGGGTGGCCAGCTGTATCAGTACTACTATCTCTGGTTTGTGTCATTCTTTGTTTAAAATCATGTAAATATAAACAAATCTTTACTTTCCTTAGGTTAATATTAACACTTAGGTCCCTCTTTCAGCCAACCAGGTGAGCGGATTACAAATACAAAGACAGCAGCATGTTGTCAGAGGGAACATCAACCCACACACAGGGAGGTTTTTGTGCTGCAATTCACTTTTTCAGCTTCTTTACAATAGGATTCTAAGTTCTTTTGCTCTCAAGTCCTGAAAACTATTTCTAGCACAGTACAACAGGCCTGATATTTCATCACAGGTTGCATTTAGTTGTGTTTTCACCTATCCTTTCAGTAAATCCTTGCAAAAACGGACTTACAGTGTTGGAAAAAAATGTGTTGGAAAAAAATGTATTGGAAAAAAAGCAGGACATTACAACTGTAAGAAAGCTTTTTCCTAAGGAAAAAAAGAAAGATACATGGATGAGCAAAGGCCAAACAGCAGTATTTAATAGTAAGACAGTGGAGAGAAAAAAGGAGATGCACTATAAAGCAGTAGTCTAAATGAAACACATTAAGAGGGATAGTAAACACTGATCTATGTAATGGACACCACAAATTCACTGCCCATAAAAGTAAGTAATAAGGAAATGCTGTGTGAATGGAAGAAAGTTTAAACACAAGGGATACTGTTAAAAATTTTATGTATCTCAGGGCTGATATACAGCATGCAAGGGATATGCCTTCGAGGGCATAAAGGGTTTCCCCCGTGGTACATTATCTGGAAACCATTTGTAAAGTAGAAGCACATTATTTAAACCACCACGGGAGAACAGTTTTTTCAGGGTATGTATTTTCATACTTTCTCGAAGCAATAAAGGAGCTGTCGCTGTGGGTGATTTTCAGTCCGTTTAAAAGGCATTGCTTAGAGAGGAAGGAGGTCTTGTCACGGCATGCACCAAGGCAAGAATTCTGGAGAACTGAGACACTGGTATCATTCCTCAGAAGAGAGAAGCAATGGAAAACTTCTGAAGGACTTCAGTCCTAGCTGTCTCTACTCAGACTGGCTACACAGAGCATTTTAGTCTGTACTCAGCTCTCTGAAAATGTTGCACTTGAGCTAAATAAAAGGAAATAGAATTTTCCAACTATAAAACACTTCAAGAATGTGAATTGGTTTAAAACGTATTAGTAACAGCCTTGCCAATTTTTATTAATAAGCAAAGCAATGTGATAACAATCCAATTTTTGTCCTATTTTTTGATTTCATATTCATCATTCTATGAAATTCCTCAGAAAATGTAGGAACTAAAGGCTAAAATACACAGTTCAAGAAGGCAGTTCATAGCCACTGTGGTTTCATTAATTAAGAGGAGTGTAAGATGATACCTTTGAGAACAAATTATATTTCCTCTCAACAATTGAAAAAAAAATTGCAGAAGGCAAAATTATTTTCTGGAAAAATTATATTAATAGGGTGTTGAAGGAGGGAAGAAACATAGTTTGCCATTATGAAGAAGATGAAACTAAAGTAGAAGAGCAACCAAATAACTCTGAGAACAATAAAACTGTATGTGTGGTAAATAACACCTAGATGCATAAATTGAAGCACAGATGCAACACAGAGTTAAGCCAGGGGGTCTGAGTGAGGCAGCACACAAGCATTGGTCAGTGAGCACCTCTGCTTCCTCAATGAACTATGGTGCCTCTGGGGGCCACAACGACCAGGAATCATAGAATGGATTATGGAATAAATCTTAGAATTAATTGGGTTGGGAGAAACCTTAAAGATCACCTAGTTCAATCCCCCTTCCCTAGGCAGTGACACCTTCCACTAGACCAGGTTGCCCTAAGCATCATCCAGCCTGGCCTTGAATGCTTCTAGGGATGGGTCAGCCACAACTTCTTGGGGCAACAGGTTCTACCACCTCATCATGCTCACAGTACAAAATTTCTCCCTAATATCTAGTCTGCACTTATTCTCTTCCAGTTTGAAGCCATTTCCCCTCCTCCTGACACTACATCCTCTGGTAAATAGTATTCATCTTGTAAACAGTAGTGACCTCCAGCATAAGGTAGGGAAAGACATTAGCTTTGGCTGACATGGCATTTCTTCATGTTGTGCTCGTGTCACTAAATTGACTGTCCTGATGGATGCATTACAGTAAATTACACCAAATAGAAAAAAAAATCCCAGAAAGTTAATTAATCACTTTACAGTGGATAAATATTTAAGTGCTTGCAGAAGCACTTTTTTTTTCCCAGAAAGATCTAGCAACTCGTTCCCCAAGGTATCCAGAGGAGCTCAGGAATTATGCAAATGAAATGTTTCAAGAGGCCTGTGCCTTCATTTTTAAATGCCCAATTTTACCACAAGATTTCTGGCTGCAGGAAGAGTAAAGTCCAGTTTCTAGTGAAGTCTCATGTCTCCAGGGGGCCTCCTCTCTGGAGTATTCTCTAAGTATCTCAAAACAGAAAAGAAAGCGTACTGCTGTGTTTCCATCCTGCAGGTTTTAGGAGGCTCTTTCTTGAGTGCCTAAGCCCATAAGTTCATGGAAGCTGACAAATAAAACATTTTTACATCATCTATTCTGTCAATTTTGATGGAACCATTATGGTTTGAAAGTGGGCTTGGGACACAGAGATGTAAACACACACAGCTACACTCCATGATTTTATTCACTGTGAATTTTAAGTCAGACAAAAATCTGTTCAGTGGGCACTGAGACACAGATTTTCAGAGGTCCATACTCTTAGAGCTTGCAAGTGATTTAATTGGCTGCATCGAAATTTTAGGACTCTGACACATGTTTAAAGTAAACATTTTGTTGAATAATTTCTGTTGTTTTTAAGAGAATTATCTACTTCAGCAATAGAAAGGTTTTGTGTGGAAGAGAAGCCCAGACAATATTGAAACAGAGCAGAACTCTGACTTAATTCTCACTTAATTAATACTCACAAACCCCAGTGTTGAGAGCCACAGTCCCCCAGACCTTCAGCAAGACTTGGTTTCCAGATTTTGGAGTTTCTGGCTCAAGATGAAACTAAAGTCCACCTTAAAGTTTCTTTCTGAGTCAGCTCATATATGGAAGCAGCATTTCTTTTGCATCATTTTAGGAGTGGGAATTAGACATTCCCTTTTTGTGTCACCTGTCTATGCTAAACAACAATTTCAAGAATAACAACGTGACTTGCACACAAGAGATTTTCCAGAGGCTTTTAGGAGAGAGGTGGGAAGAAAAACTCTCCACTAGTTCTTCATCTGACATAAGCTGATGGAAACATGGTGAAAACAGGGAATCTTGTGAATTTACGTGAGCCTGCAGACTTTATCTTAATGAAGAAGTGCCATTAAGCAGTTACATGTGCTCTCACCTGTATGAGCATTATTGCAAATGAAGGCAGGAAAGCTCATCTACAAAAGCCAGAGTGGATGGCAAATCAAGTTAAGTGAAGACTAGGATCATCAGACATGTAGGAGAATGACAGCACAAACATGACTGATTTAATGGGAGGGGATACATTTAATTCAAAGTGACAGTGAGACAGGAAACCAAGCCAGGGGGCTGAATACAGAGACATATGGACAAAAAGACCAAGGGAACAAAATTACCCTAGCCAGATCAGATTACCTGAAAGATGAATAAGTTTAGACACTTACAGCTTTCCAAAGACAAGTTGTCAGTGTCTTGAGACCTCAAATGCTATCAACTCATTGCCTTGGGTAGAGACACACTGGAGCATTATGGAGCAGCTCAGGATGCAGAGGTGGCCAGTTAGCACTAGGAATGATCTCAGCAGTGAACCAGCTGATATACAGACAACAGTACCTTCTGTGTGATTTTCCAATGCCTTTTTTTAATCCATGAATAGCTTAATGGTTTCCTGCTCCTGTAATTCACCAGAAAGAAAGGGATTCCTGCAGGTTAGCTGCAACAGGAAAGTCAAGTCTAGCCCTGGCATGAAATGCATCCCATTTGTCTAAAAATGTCTGACAGCATGAGGTGCCTCAGAGGCACAGAGAGGTGAAATGACATGCCTAAGTCTCTTCCAGCATTTCAGAAAAGAGTCTAGTGCATTAAATATGTCTAAAGAATCTAATTTCAGATTCATCCCCACAGGCAACCAAGAATATTCTTCAAGCATATGTGGATGATAATAAGATGCATGTCTTTACTACCACCACTCCTCCCATGTGGCTACATTTATCCCAGGAAGAGGAAGCAGGCAGGATGGAATTACCTCAATACAGATTCAGAATTCAGGCTCTTTGAAGGCTACAGTGCCTTTGGATTCATTCAGTCTCAGGGGAGGAAACAATTCCTGTTTATTTGGAGGTCTCACACTGATGTACGGTTTCAGCTTTCTAACTGAAAGCAAAGAGAGCAAAGAGAGCAATAATACTCTGAAACAAACTTCAGAAGACAAATGCGACACCCATCAATCCACTTGATCCCAGGTTTAGCAGTTCAGCAAGATTAATCCAGTAAGGGGTAAGACCATGCTTGTAAATGAACAAGGACCATGCTTGATTCTTATGCCCTTGAACACCCTTAGGCACAAAATTCCTTGTGGTTCCTCATGACCTTGAGACCTCTGGGTGACAGGCAGACAGAAACAGAGCAAACAGGTGGCAAAACTCAACATTGTGCCCAAGTGTTGTATCGTGCTTTTTGTTTTATTAGTAGGTTTATGGTTTGATTTGTGATTTGGTGGTTTTCCTTGGTGCTGTTTTCCTTTTGTCTCCTCCTTTTCCCAGTTATTTCATCAGCTAGTTTCCAGTTTCTATTTCTCCAAACTTTACCCGTTTATTGAAACCGTTTTTCCTCCCTTGGAAGTTTATTTGTTCACTACTGTTATTCCCCGCCTAGGTTTTTTGTTCCCAACTCTCCTGATTTGTTGAAAGTTGTGCCTTCCCCTGACTTTCTCCCGAGATATAAGTCTTTGTTCGCCCCTTGATCGCAGTCCCAGGAGAGGAAAAAGGGGAATAAAATAAAAAAAAATAAAGTTCAAATAAAGTTTCCCTGGGACCCGTGTGCGCTGCCTGTGTTTTATATTGCACCGAAACAATTGACAACTGGGATTCAATGGAGCTCCAGGGGGAACCTGCCACCCCACCCTCTCTTGTCATCAGCTAGCCAGGGAAAGAGAAGCGGCACCCAAGGGCACTCAGCATGGGAGCCCGAGGCATTTCAGTGTCCAGAACCATCTTTCTCCTTCACTGGTTTCTGTGCATGCTGGGAAGCTGGTTCCAGTCCTTCCCCAGTAGACTGAGGACGCTCCACCTCCAAAATCTTTGAGGAAAAAGAGGGCGTCACATATAGGACACCATCACAGTGGGGAAAATGAATGTTTTCTCACCTCACGTTAACATTTGCCTAATAAACCTCAAAGCTAATATAGAAATATAAAATGTAGAGGAACATAAATCTGCTAGGTAGAAGTATGTTACAGAAGCATAATGTCAAAGTACCGAAGCATACTAGGTATTATTACTTACCTCATTGAAAATGTGGAATTGGCACTCCGGACCTTCATTGAGAAATGGTAATTGAGTCAAAACCAGAATATGAGACCAGTGACTTTCTATGAAGGCAAAATTTTCATTTCTTTCTTACACTTGACATTTCAGCTATGACTTGATTGTGTTGGATAATCTGAGCATTCTTGTTAACAAGCAGAAAGCACCATATAGCAGAATATTTTATATTTTATCAGAATACACTTAGTATAAGAGGAGATTATTTACCTGAAGTTTTTCTCATAACTATCTCAATGTATCTTTATTAAATTTTCTTTTCACACACACATGCACTGTCCATTCACTATCTCCATTTACTATGTCAAGGAGGGCTGACCTCATGAGCTTTTGATATCCTGAGAAAAGCAGAAAAAACTGCAGCACTCTCATCCTCCTCCCCACATATCTTCCAAATCTTTGAACAGAACTGAACTATAATAGGAAGGTTGCAGAGCTCTCAGGCTTACATCATCAAAGTTTCAGAATAAACCAAGTATCTTTATGCCAGATGATGCTGAGCCCTGTTTTAAATCAACATTTCAGCTTTAACTGCAGGCAGGAACTTGCTCCTTGAGTTGGTTTTAAACAGAGAAAAGAATTATTGCTTGTTTAGAGATGTGGGGAAAGGGAGATTCTTCTAATGGGCTGAACAACTCCATCTCAGGGGCAATAGGGAAAGATCTTATTAAGACATCTGCAGAATCAGTCATCACAAAACTACTGGAGCTGGAAGGGGTCTCTGGACTTCATCTGGCACAACCTCTCTGCTAAAGCCAGCTCACCTAGAGAAGTTTGCACAGGATCACATCCAGGCAGGTTTTAGAAAACTTGAGAGAAGGAGACTCCAGAACCTCTATGGGTGACCTGTTCCCATCCTCGGTTACCCTTGACACTGTTCTTCATTCTTTGCATGCAAGGGTTGAGGAAGAGCTTGTGGTCTGGGAAGTCTAAGACATCTTTTCCTCTAAGGAACAACAGAAAGCTGCTCTATCCAGGATCTCCCAGCTGTGTAACCAGTTGTTCAAAACAGGAAAAGGCTCTACCCAAACCCCAGATGCTGAGGAGGGAATTGCACAGCTTTGAGAAATGCATCTGGGAGAAGGAGCAACAACAAGACAAAGCATGAACACATTTCAAGAGGATGCCTAATAAGAAGCTTAAGGTTGTGGACAAAGGAATTATCTTCCAGGACTTGACTTCTTCCATCCACAAGAAAACAGAAGCACAATACTACATTTGAAACACAACTTGCTTTCTGCTGCTAACAGATAAAGATGTTAAGAGCCAAACTTTGTCTCATGATCTGGGTGAAAAACGAGTTTGCTGTATTTAGCACCTGCAATTCTTTAGTTGGTAAGTTGTATGATGCCTATGTTCTTGCAGACCTGGATTCAGGTGTTTTAAGTTCTGGGCTCACATTGTCCACAAAATAGGAATATTAGAGAACTCTTATACTGGACACGCAGCATCACGCTAAGAAGGGCTTTCAGTTAAGATTTTCAGTGCTGCAGCCTTGAGAAAACCAAACCCAAGGAGCTTGGATTTCTTGACCACTATCATAAATGTATTACTTCCCAGAAAAAAAAAAGTAAGTGTAAGAAGAGCATGTACATGTCTAATCTGTCTGTCAGAGGAGATAATAAAGTGTGACTCGAGAGCAGACAAGCCCCTTGCAGGCAGAAAATTCCGCTTATTTACACTGGAGGTCATATTAATTCCTAGGCCAGATTTCACATGCACCTTTATGGAAAGTATTTTTTTATTACTCCAAAGTAATAATTTAAAAATCTTTACACAAGCACCAGTAATTACCATTGCAATGTGTTCTTGAATTGCTGCAGGCAGTTCAAATTTTTGCTGTAAAAAGGTCACAGTGAATCATGGTTTCATACACCTATCACCTGATATATTTTAGAGGATAATCCTTACATTCCTTACATATTGCAGATGTTGTGGATGACTGTTTCAGAATTATCTTTTCTACTAGGTGGTAGATTGTTTCATATGTGTTCCATATTCAAATATGGGAAATAAAATCACTGAGGTAAAATAAACTACTGTTTATCCATTCCGGATTAGTAGGACTGTGAGCATTTGACCAGAGAAATGGACACAAATATTACAGCAATTAAAGGGTGGGATTCTTATCCACCTGAATTCCCTACACCTATCCACCAATATAAGTACTTTAAAAAGGTCTTTCTAACAGAAGAACTGACTTAAACTTTTTTGGCAGGTTGGACACATTTTGTTTAGAGTTCAGAACAAGATAAGATTGATGAGGTTTTTTTAATAAGATGGGGTGCTGATATTTTGATAGAACCACTTCTGCATAGCAGCTATGGCATGACTATGGGGACACAGCTTAAAGGAGGGGAGACACTTGTTAAATCATGCTGTGAAGATCTGGGATAAGAAATTTTTTTTTTCCTTTAAGAGAGGACTAAAGAATTGGTCTGGGTGAGATGAAAAGCAGATTGGGGACCTATAATTCTGGCTACTTAGGACTGCCTTGGGCAAGCCGGGATTTACACGTGCACTTTAAATGATCTCACAAAGGGCTCATTGAGTTTGTCTGGAGTTAAAGTACAGTAGCTCAAAGCCTGCTCATATTTCTGATCTGGTTCTGGTTCCAGTCAGAATATTTTTGAACACTTCCAACTCTTTAAGCCCTTAATGTGCTCACATTTTGGTCTAATGCAGAGGAGAAAAATACCATACATCATGCAGGACAAAGCACACGTATTGCATGTGTATTTGTATTCATTTTTCAAACTATTTATATTTCCTTTCATCCTGTGAAGGTCTAATGGCTTCACGATGAATACTTGTCCATTCATATGTAGATGTAGGATACAGATAAAATATGACAGAAATTTCCATAAAGAAGAGATTGTATTTTATGCTGTGACATTTCTATTCTTTTCTTCCCTGAATGTGAGATGCTTTTTAAGTGCAGAATAGATACATTTAATATGGAAGCTTTTGTTTCAGAGGGGAAAGGTGGCTGGTTTTCTAAAGTGATGGGAAAATATTACAATAACAAAGAAAACAAATAAGAATTGTTAGCATTTATAAACTGGCTTTTCCCCAAGTGTCTCAAAAGCATATTACAAACAGTAGCTAGGATTGAATCTCTACCCTAAAATAAAAGGGAACCTTTTTTTTTCTCTAAAAACCAAACTCTGGAAATAAACATGAAAGGGGTGGAAGGGCACAGTAATGACCCAAGTTGTATAATTACAAAATGTCTCTCTGTTTTCTGCATTTATCCTTAAAAATGTCTGATGGATAACACTTGTCTGGAAATTAAAGTTGGTATATTTCCCAGCTTGCTTGTAGTTATATGCCCTTATTATGAATAGATAAGAAATTGTAATGTTCCTAATTACAGCTTCATTACTGAGACAAAATATATTTTATCCTATTGTCTTTCTGAACACTTAGTATTTTATGAGTTAGCTAGCAGGTTATTCCCACTTGGCAAAGGGTTCAATTAGCAAGTCATTGACAATAGAGCTAATGAATGACAGTGCAAACCTACCTATTCTAACACTGAGCAGGGAGTTTCATGCTAGAGAGCAGAACTTCAGTTGATTTGGTCTATTAGGGCAATAGTTCTCTGCAGGTTTGATGAGATTAAGTTCCATTAGAAGAAGCTTTACTTAATTTTAGGGAACAATGTAATGAGCTTCCAATCCATCACACACGTTTTGTTACTGGCCATATGCTGGGGTAATTATTGACATTCTATTCTGTTGCTGACCTATGCAATGGTGGAGAAGGATCCGTCGATGTCTAAAAATCCTGGGGAACTTAAAACTGTTCTTAAATGCATCATTCTAGATAGCCAGAAAGTAAGAATGCTGGTAGAACAAGCCTAGTAAATGACTGACATCAGTAAATCTTGATGTCATATTACTTGGAAAATGATATGACATATAAGTCTTATGCATCCACAAGAAAATAAAGTGAAATGGAGTAGTCACACTGAAAATCACTTCAAGAACTGAACTCATCTGCTCAGAAAGACATATTTTCTGAGTACCCACTGCAAAACAACTTTGTTTCCAGCTATTGAATATTCACTAGGAAGTGCTTGGGGATCACCTATTGTAGCAGTCTGAATTGCTGCTACCATAGTCCAGGGCAAGGAAGCAAAAAGGACCTTTGCATAATATCCACAGATGTTTAAATTCAGCTGCGCAGCAAGATGATCAGGTCCCAGACACAGGCACCCAGAGGGTCTAAACTTTCTCTCTCCAGGGGCCTGGGGGCTGACCCTGGTCTCAAGGTAGTACAAAGATGAGGGCCAATCAGGGAATAGGGAATGAGTGGCTCAGGGACATAGGAACAGACATAGGAACAAGGGAAGGAGCCAGTGGGATCTAACAGCTTTTTGAGATAAGCTTCTTGTGTCTCCCTAGACCAGGGAATGCCCCCCCCAGGGTCTCCACGACCTATAATAAAGCCAGAATTATCACAAAAACTGTTTACTGAATTATGCTTCATACCAAATGCAAATAAGAGAACTGCACCTTGGTTGTTGACAATACACTTACCAGAAAAAAGCTAAATTGTTGGTGATGATGAATTGCTCCATTCATTCCAATAAGTAAGTTGCAGTTCTCAGTCCAGCTAGGCCAGGACGGACTGCCCATGAAATTCACAACCCAGGACTGTCCATGGAATTCACAACTTCCAACAATAACCAAATCCAAAGAGAGCTGGGTCACCCCAAAGACCTTGCAAATCAGAAGGAACATTTTGAAGGGAGGGTCATAGTTCGAAATTCATCTCACTAAACATTTCTCATTAACCTCTTCTGGAGTAAGAAGTGAGATCGTTTTAACCACAAAGTACCCAGCTGTTGGAAAAAGTATCCAACCCCTGTATTTACCAGCCAGTGACGAACCTACATTGTATGAGAGACTGAGAAATTTGACTGATAGTCCTGACTTGGAATATGAAAGCCCAAGGATTTATATCCTGTCTACTGAACTAACAACCCAGAAGCATCTGTCCTTGTGCTTTGGATGTGAAAGCTGAGTTCAACCCCTTTTCAAATGGGCTGCTAATACCCCAAGTCTGTGTCAGCTGGGGTGAGATGTGACAGAGTCAAAGCTTTAATAAATGTACACTGATTTTACACCTAAGCTTACAAAGCCCAAGATTTCTGAGACATCCTTTCACATCATGGAAGAGAAATATTGAGCCAAGGTAGTAGTAAGGCTCTAACAGCTTCTTTTGTTTCCTTTTAATCCCAAGAAGAGATCATGATGCAAATGCTAAAGTCTTCTGTGTCCATTTTTTTAAGTTCATTTGCCTAAAAACTCATGTTTACACAAAATGCGTGTTGGATGCCCCGGAGAGTTTTCTGACCTACTTACTAAAAGCAGTGCTGAGTATTTGTTTTCCTTAAATGAAACTAGACAAGTTCTCAGGTTTAATGTTGTTTGTTTTGTCTTACAGATAAATAGACAAGGCAGAAAGTAGACTATAATGACAACCTTTGGTTTCTATTTATTTTCTTTTAAGGCATGACCATTCACAAATGGTCAGCAACAGAAAGTCCTCTTCCCACAAACGTTTAGGCAGCCTGACTCCCTCGGGATACCATATTGACAAGAGATGCGTGCATTGTTCTCCCTTATCACAGTCTCTCTGTGTTAGGATATATTTGTATGAAGTTGACAGCAGTGACAGCACTGTCCAAATGTCTGGAATGTCTTCTCAAAATCCAGAATTTTGAGGAGTTGGAGTCACTTTTCTTTACCACTTTCATGTTCTTTTCTAGAAATCAATTTTAGTCACACCATGAAATTAATTTGAACCAACACTAAGTCAAAGGTCTCGGCAGAATGAGGCCATGTTCCACTCTCAAAACAATGTAAAAGTACTCTAGTTCCATTCTATCTAATTGTCATGAGTAACCAAATAAGTAAAAAGCCCTGAGCAGCATATGCTGCTAGTTACAGAGGTGGGAATTTACATGAAAACCAAGTCACAGATAACAAATCCTCTTTGATGCCTTCTGCATTGACTTCAATGGAATAATGCTGAGAACCTTGTTCAACTGTCTAACAAGCTTTGAACTTTCTTTTAAACTATTTTTTAAGAATATTTTAAGAAGACCTGCATTAGATATTGAATTAATTATCAGGCTTGTGATAAATGAATCAAGTCCAAAGTTCACAAACTCTCCCTTTCCCATACAACAAGCTAGAACTTACTTTAATTTTGTCCCATTACTTGGCAAGAAATCAAACAAATAAACAATAACTCTAGGCCATGCAGAAACATTTTTCCCATAAATTACCTATTTTGAAATGTGGTGGAATTTGCTTAGGACTTGCTTCAGACCCTGCACAAAAACATTTCTGCCTAGATCTGTCTAGATCAGTCTAGTTATCCAAGGAATAAAATAAACAGCTTAAATTAGCTTGGTAATATATTTTTGCCCGAAGTTATGGTGCCATCTGTAATTTAAGCAACAATACTCTGATAAAATAAAAATATATAAATATATAATAATATATTATATATTAATACTACAATATTGAAAAAATTTATTAGTAGTACAATATACAAAATTTAGTAGGCATAAAGGGGGTATGAGTGCCTCTGAAAATATATTATAATTTAGAATCAATTAAAACAGTGAAATGTACTGCTGTTTCATTTTCTTCTCATGGTGGGGGGAAATGACATATGCATAAGTCAGACTCTACCAGGCATAAGATTATTTCCCCAGGATTACTATTCATGTCTCAAAAAAATATGTCATTATTAACTTAATAATTGTGTTAATTTTTAATTTAATTACCACAAAATCTTAAACAAAGGATTTGAACATTTGTTTCTTCTAGGCTTTAACTCCTTTAAACTGTTTTTAAACCTCTTGGGGTTTTTCTCAGCAGTTTAGTCAGATTCATCTTGAGAGTCCAATACTGGCCAGTTTTTTTAGTTATTTAAAGTGTGGAGGGTATAATGTTCAATACCAAATTACCTTATTTAAAGATAGACTATATTGCATAAAACAATATTATTGTAAGTTATACTTGCAAAAACACACAGTAATCACAATATAGAGTTTGATCACAACATCACTGTGATTCCCACTGTCCATCTTCTTGATGCTGTCTGTATGTGGCTTGAAGCCACTGCTCTGTTAGAAAAGTTTTTGGTCTGATTTTATGCTCTGTGTTGTGTGGCACCACAAAATGACTCCGTGCTTGTGGGCTGGCTAAGTCAGGGCAGTCGCGTTGTTTCAGTGAACTGAGTTTCACAGGCACATCTCCCTTGGCCATCTCTTCTGAACCTTCTTCACAGCCATGAACAACAGCACATTGCTTTCAGTGTCTGGATGAAACTGAAAGTGCCACTAAAGACAGGGGTGCCAGAACAGGACTTGAAGAGATTCCAACATTCAGCAAACATTTGAACATTCCAAGAAACATTCATGCAAACTTTGGAAAAAGCACAAAAACTACAGAAGGCAAGAGCTGATAAAATTGTGAAAGACCTCACAGAAAGCAAAATCAGACACAGTAACAAAGAAATAAATAACTGCAATAATTTAAAATGCACTCTAACACTCCAGGGGATTTTTATCTTTAATAATGGCTTCCAAAATAGCCCTTATGCTGAAGGTTTGAGCTGTAAGATGAGTGGAGTTGATGAAAATCAATAAGAAATACAGTTTCTTTCAGCTGTTGAATATTTCAAAGACAAGAAAGCATTCTGTCTTGTCCTCTTTGAAGTCTCTGCTTAGAAAGGGTGTGCATTCTGAAATGCCAGTGATCTCCCCTGCTCTCTTTAAGGCTTGGTACATGTCAAGGATGCTCCCTCCACACATGGCAGAACTGTTCAACTCTACAAGGAACTGAGCTTTGAAGAAGTAAAACAGGCTTTAAATCACCTCTTTCTGAAGCCAGAGATGTCTTTATTTCTTTGTTATGCTCTTTCAGAGTTGCTTTAAGCAGTGCATTCGGCAGAAAGATTGCTCTTATGGTGGGTAATTTAATTTCTAGCTGAATCTGCCCAATCCAGCACAGCTTCAAAGAGGTCATAATTCCATTCCAAGAGAGATTTTGCATTTTTACATATACTTCAAAATCAAATGTTTCATTAGAGATAGTGTACTTTTCACACCTCTTTTAACACTGCAACACAGCTTTTCCTTAGGGACAGGAAGTTTTTGAGGAAGGGAACAGTGGGCAAGGGAATCATACATGTGTTAAACTGAAAAAACATCTCAAGTCAGTTATTTCATTTGCACAGTTAGGAAAAAGTAATAATTATACTGGACTTTTTTATGAAAAAGAAACCCCAAACAAACAACATATCAAATATTTAAATAAATTTTCAGAGTTCTGTTTCCCTGGATGATCAGCAACTTCTCTGCAGTGATGAGCTTCCTGTCCTATAGACTCAAACACAAACATGGCTTGATACTAAACATTTATGAAATAGTGCATATTAATTCCATATGTTTCTTGAAAGGATAAGGAGTCTTTTGTGAACGGGTCTCATGATCTAGTCTCCCCTCACTCATATGATTTTAATTAGGCAGATCCTGTTTCATCAGTGAAAAAAAAATCCAAATATTTTCTAATAATTTTATGTTTCAGAGAGTATGTACTGGCACCTGGTGCTGAATCCTGAAGAGGGACCATTTAATACCAATTAACTGGCAGTCTTCATGGGGTTCTGTGGTTACAGAATTCCTGAAGCAATTACCTTAGGCTACATGGAAGTGCCTCAAAATGCTACAAATAGGGATCCCTGTTTCCTGCTTGTACCTATCTATTCTGGAAAGCTCCACTTGCAATAATCCTTATTCTGCCACAGAGCTCCTTGATCTTTGGGATGTCACTTAAACATGCCTGCACTGCCAGGAGCCGTGACCGCATTGGAGATTTTTCTTTCCTGCATCACAGAGCAGAACATGAAAGTCTGGGAGATGTGCAGATGTCACAAGAGTATCAATGTAAAACCAGTTGAATGGCTGACTGACAACCTCTGGATAGCAATATTCAAAAGTATGGCAGTGGAGGACCAGACACAAACCTGCTCAGACTCAGAACTGGTTTATGCCTCCAGAAACTGAGCACCCCTGCCTGCTCCTCTTATGTCATATGAAGAGATATTCAGTTTTGAGGCAATAGCAATTTTATGGAGCAGTGAATCTTCTCCTTCCCACATTCACACATCAGAGACTCATAGGCCCGCCATGGAATAAATGCCATGCAGAAATTTTGGATCCAAGCTAGCTGACTAAACTAAACACGTCTATAAATTACACATAGACGTGTACATAGATGTGTACATCTTCCCTCGTGTCTAGTTTCCAATGCCCCATTCTTTCCTTCCTACATCCGTTAAGTCAGAGTGCCCAAGATGGCATACTTTCAAAGAACAAACTGTAAACGTTTCAAGCTGGCTTAGCAGAATTTTGTTTTCCAGCTGGTGCTTTCTTCTTCTTTGAATACAAGCAAGAAGAAAATGCACTTTCACTTTAAACAGTAGGGTTTTTTATTCTGTCCATGTTCTTCTGGGCATGAAGGTTTGCGTTTGGTGCGGTTCAAGAGGGGTAGAAAAGATGTTCTAAAGATATAACCAAGAAAACATCTGAAAGGATATCCTACTTGAGATAAATTATGGAAAATAAAGTTTAAGATAAAATTTAAGATAAAATTTAAAGACTTTCCCTGAAAGATGATCTGTGTTTTGTGGATGCATCAATTGGTCTAACAAATAAAACCACAGCTCCTTACAAACCCTGCCTTGTTTATACAAGGAATCATGCACAGGCTGGTGAACTGTGATGGCCAAAAGAACAAGGACTGAACTGGGAATTTCCAGACAGGATGAATGGTATTTATCTCCATAAACAAAAGAATTAGGGTTTCAATATCATGGCCCTTACACGCTCTCATGCTGTGCAACTCAGGGGAAGGAAAATGTTAATGCCTATTCACCAGTGGAGTATAATAGAATAGCACTCTCCCTAGTAAAAGGGGTACATACAGATAACACATTACAATGTGCAACAGATTGTATCTTAAATCCATCCTCTAAGGATGGTAAAACATAAAATAATTTTGGATTATAAAACCACTGTGTTGGAGCCTTTCCTCCTTTCTGTGGAGACAGCAGTCAAAAAATTGACACTAACAAGCAGTTTCTTTTTACCCTTCTGCCCCTTGTTTAAATGCCTTTATTATCTTCAAATTCATCAAACTCTATGCATATTAATTTATTTTCACAAAGAGAGAATATGGGGTTTCTACACACCAGAAATGCATCAAGAAATGCTGAACGTCAATGGACAAGGGAAGTAAAGATAAAAAAGGAGAAAATAAGTAGCAGAGGGGAGCCAAAGGCTGAGGAGAGAAATGCAATGGAAAGGAAAATTGTGGTGCTTTCACAGAGCAAAGATTAAAGAGTGCTGTCCGAACATGGGAGCCACACTCCATGATGAGAAGGGGAGCCTAAGCTGTAAGGAGGCTTCCAGAAGCTGCAGAAGCTTTTACCTAGGAAAGAAAAGAAGAAGGAAGAAGTGAGTTAGCAGAAACGTGCTTGGACTCTGGCCATTGATGACTGAGCTGCTAACAAGAAAACTGTTCTTTCTGTCACCAAGCTTTAGAGGAAAACACTGGGGAAAGGCACTGTAGGGAAATGAAGCTCTTGCTGCAGGTTGAAGATTGGCAGGAGTACAAAGGTAATGCTAAAGAAATGGCTCCCTTGTTTGCTGGGAGAGGCAAAGCTCTAAAGACCATGTCTAAAAGACCATGTCCTCTAAATAGAGAAACTTCATTATCTAAGAGCTTGTTGAGGTATCCAAATAAAAAGAAACAAAATTGTTTCTGTGAAAGGCAGCTGTCTGGACTATCCTGGCAATTAGCTTGCACGTGCTTTTGCTAATGTTTTGGTCAAACCATGTCAGCAGCTCTCTGTCTCTAGAGAGAAAAAAGAATAAGCACAGAGCTGAAGTTTCCTCTTGTAACTTCAGGTTCTGTGTGTGTCATTAAGACAGGATTTCTGCACTTAAAAGTGTGTAATTACACTTGCTTTCTTTTTTTATACAAAGCTTGTTTAGTTCAGTCCTGAACTATTTCATCAACCTATTTCCCATGAAGCTTCAAGCAAGTTTCAAAACTTGATAAACACTTTCAGCTTTTTTTTTCTAGTTACATAAATACATACATTTCTCTAGTTACATAAATACATGCTGCGATGGACTGCTGTTACAGAATGTGGAAAACACTCACTGCCATCAGTTCTTGTTCTGTAAACATGAGAGAAAATCTTTAACAATGGAGAGGCCTGCTGATCTCAGTGTTATTCCATCAGTGTGTTCACAATATTGCCTGCTTACAGAGAAAGCTGTATGCATTTATCATCTTTATTCTCCCTCTTCCTGTGGTATTCAGCAGGCTGTTGATAACAACTGATAGCAAATTGAGGATGGAAAAGGATATGTGCAGACTTAATATAGATCCTTGGAATAATATCATTATAGGGCTGTTATTGATTTTCCGCCTGCTTTGAATGCTTCAATGTTTTGTACACTGTTGCAGAGAGATAATGGATTTTAAGGGGTGGATGTCAAAATTGCACTCATATCCTTGGCCAAATTATAGCTCTGAGACAATGAAGCAGACAACAGTTATTAGGCAGACTCTGAGAAGATTAAAAATCCTGTAAACTCCAGTGATGACAGCTGTGTCATGGTTCTTTAGCCTGAGATCTGGGGCTCACAGCTTACATGCTTTGCAGGGATTGAACTGAGACTTCAATTGTAGAGACTGAACAACAAGGGAGGTGCTAACATGGGAGATGAAACATGCAAATGTCTTCACCCTCACCTCTGATTTTAAGGAATCTGTATAATAAAAGGTGCCAATATTGGTTTAGTTTTATTGAGAAGTTGATAGCAAAACAAAAATCTTGACACATTTTAGTCCAGAACAATTGACAGACATCAAGTTTTGATTAAGGTTCTAAGGACTTCTGATTTTTTGAGTCTTTGCAAGAAACACCAATTGTGTTTTTGCTAGCACCAAACTGCCTTGACTGCCTTGAACAGAAGAACATGCCTTCCCCTTTTTTTCAGCCTTCTAGAACTGTTAGAAACTCACCAAAGCATCACAATACAAAATAGGCTTGTTTAAAGCCAGGCCAGGGTAAGCTGCAAAAGAGAAGTGTCTGAAAACAATTCTGTGGATACCAGTAAGGATCTTTGTTTAAGAAGCCTTTTTGTAGCCACACAGTTACAATGTTGGGATGTTTTGAAGGGTAATTCCCATCCAGCTGTGCCACAAAGGAAAAAATGTCTGTGATGGAGAGGCATTTTTACATTTCCCTTGCAGAATCAGTTTGCATAAGTGGGTGTTCATGCATGGATCTACAGGAAATGTTCACCCAGGCCTTTGGGTGAGAATTATGTAGTGCAGAAGTATTGATGCAAGGAGATCCCCTCTGGGTAATAACAGCTCTGACTCCAGGATTCAGAAGGCTGAACAAATGCTTTATTAAGCTGTATTATATTACATACTATACTATACTAATACTAAACTACACTAAAGAAAAACCCACGACCCTTTCAGACAGTCACGACACAGCTTTTACCTAAGTGGCCAATCAATCCAAACAACATCAGCAGAGTCCAATTAACAAATCCCTTTTGAGTAAACAATCTCCATAACACATTCCACATGGGCCAAACAACAGGAGCAACAAGTGGAGATAAGAATTGTTTTCTCTTCTCTCTCTGAGCGTTCTCACTGCCTTCCCCAGGAAAAATCCTGGGAGAGAGAATTATGTCTCTCTCTGTTCAGAGAATGTGATTACCACACAGAAGTCTTCTGCTCTCCCTGCTGTACAGATGACTTGTCTATATAACACTTTTCACCAGGTCCTTGAGAAAGCCATTAGGAGATCCACAAGCAACATAAAAAAAAAAAAAAACCCAAAACAGTTTTAGTTATGAGTTAGAACATATCCAAAACCTTCTTTTCTCATCAACATGGCTACACAGTCAGACCCCCAGAAAAAAAGAGCTCAGCTAAATTTGGGCTGTGCACTGGAAAAGGAAATAGGGAGACAAAAAGCTCTGGAAGTTTCTTAGAATGTTTGGTATCAGTGGCTGCTAGCAGACCCTGAGTTGATGTTTGGAAGTGCATCTGGTGCAGTGTGAGTTTAGAGCTCACTAAGCCAGGCTTGCTCAGTGGCCTAAAGGCTGTCATATCAGGTCAGGTTCTGGCAGGATTGCACTGCGCCCCCAGAGCACCCACTGTGTATGAATGAGTTAACTTTACAGTGTTTGGCCTTCACTTTCAGAAAATTATAAATTCATTTTCTCCAGAAATCTTACAACAGTCCTGCACTGTAGGCTTAGGGTGGAGTACCTTCTGTCCTTTGTGCTGCTTTTATTGAACGAGTGTCCCAGAAAAGCAAAAAGAGCTTGTGTTGGTAATTACTTTAAAATGCAGAAATTTTTAGAATGTGGAAACAATTAGTTATTAGGTTCATTGCATTTAATTGTTAGATTCTAGTACCTGAGAACATTCTCTGGCTTAACCATGTGTGCAAATGAAATTTTAATTTAATTTGTTTAATTTCATTCTGTACATAGATGGTGTTTAGTAAATTTATTAGGATTCTTTTTATACTTTGTACTCTTTGCTAAAGAAGTGATAGATTAGTTAGTCATTCTGAATAAGCAATTTGTCAAGCCTGTAAGCCATATAAAACTAAGTGCATATATAATTTATTGCCTACTCTAGTAGTAGAAATAATGTACATTTGGCAAATTCTAATTAAAATAATCAAGAGATTAATCATTTGATAGAAATTTATTAATCAGAATTCATTCTCTTTAAAATGTGTTTTAAACTCAGAGTACTATTAACCTGCAACTTAGTAAATTAGATTTTTTTTCTTTTTTAATCAGCAATTTAATACTAAATGTGGCAAAACAGTAACATATATATATAAAATGTTTTTTATAATACTTCTTGATGTTACATATGAAGAATCATTAAGATGAATTTTCTCAGTTGAAGTTATGGGAGCAATTTCTTATATTATATATTGGATTTAATGTAAGGTACATTTCATGAAAGTTTGTCTTGGTAAGTATTTTCATATGTAAAATATCTGCAGCATAACTTTCAGTCCAGACTACTTTTCATCAGATAGAATTCATCTAGTTTGTCATAGCCTAATCTGCATGCATGTACAAATGCAGACAGAAAATAAGTCTATTTGGAGGCTAACAGACACCAAATATTGTGAACTTTACAAAACACAGATTGAGACGTTTTTTATCCAGTTATAGTATTTATCATTAAAAATACATAACTCAAAGAATGAGCAATTTTTAACTGTAAATTTTGATTACCCAAATTGCCAGGACCACAGGAAAACAGGAGCTGAAAGTTACATTTGCAGCAGTTACTGAAGTATTTTGATTGTGCATTGCAGGAAGGAATCACTGTTTCAAGTTACTCATAAACCCTTCCTTTTAGAAAGCTGCTACATGACGTGGATCTGAACATGCCACAGAGTTTTGGGTTCAAGCCAAGAGAAACCAGTATTTTGACTAAAACTATAAAGGTTTTGATCTCATGAGAACTTTATCATCCGAAAAACTGAACTCCTTTTAGACTGCCTTAACTGATTACTGATTGCAAGACCCTTATGATTTTGAATTAAGTATACCAGAGAATCTCAAATACTCTAAATTAAGAAATGTTTTGTGATAATACATGTCTCTGAGACACAAGCAGCATGTGTAGCATGTTGCTACATCATAAAAAGAACAATCTCTTTACAATTGCTCTCTCCTTACTTCCTTTATCAGTAAATACACAATGAAATTGATCTAGGAAAACTTAGTGACATTGGGGCTTTTATTTATCCAGAGCTGGGAGAGGCAAATAAAATGTTTTCCTTTAAAGCAGCTACTAAAGAAGTTACAAGCATCTCAAATATGGTACCTGAAGAAATACTGCCGCAATAAATTATAGAATAGAATTTCAATAGACATTACACAGATATTTGCAGATGCTCCTGTGGAAATAAACAATTTTCAAGTGCACAGGTTTTCCATTTAAGGACAGGTGAAAAAAAATTTGCAAGTAAATTAAACTATATCTAGAGTATTTTTAATAAATCAAATGCTAAAATGGAAATCACTGAGACACCTGCAACTGCTTGCCAAGTTTGAAACTTGGGGGAAACAACTCTTGAAAACTAAGAGCTTTTCAAAAAATAAAGATGCATACACTGTTTTCCAAAATTCTTACATGGGATCTGAGTCCCATATCAAATGTAAATGAAAGCATCAACTGGAAGAATTCAATGTGACATTAATTTTGAACATGCTCAGCCAAGACAATGTTTAAACAAAGATTTCTACAGTATTAATTATGATCCTTGCAAATGAGTGCTAAACTCTGCATTCTGAGTACTGCAGGGAGATGTACCAGCCATTCTCAGGGCAAGGCTGGCTAAGCACCTGCCTATCTGAATAGACAGGTATCTAAACCTCCTTGGAATATAAAACCAGACCAAAAAAAAAAAAAAAATTCTATTGTTTCCTCTTTCCTGTGCAGCCAAAAGTACCCTGAGAGATGTCACTGCCTCTGCTTCTAATAGGACACCGTGCATAGAGAAGTAATCCTGCAAAAGCTGACTGTGATTTATCAAAAGCAGAAAGGAAGCTTGTGTGGAAGCTGGAAACCTGTCTGCTGTGGCCGACACGGATCTGTACTTAGACACAACACTTTGAAATGCATTGTAGAACCTCTCTCTTACGGTGTTATGTAACGTTTTATTTGATATTAAGAAAATCAGTGTATATCTTGATGAATCCCTGTTTAGCTAAGCGGGTTTTTTTATTGTTGAAAAATAGATTTTACCTGGAGTTATATATTTTTGTTGATTCTCACTATACTTTCAGCTCTTCCAGCAAGAAAACTCCATCTGTGTAATGGATAACTAAGAGATTATTTTATATCTCATGCATTGTGATCTTTCTTGAAATATTTGGACTATTTTAATCCTTAATAGCCTATATATGCTACAAGTTAACATATTAACATTTGAAATTCAATTAATTCAACGTGATTTTTCACCTAGAGGCCTGAATTGACTTTGAAGCAACTTCATAAGTACTGCAAAATACCTTCATGCATGGGGGTTTTTATGCTTTTAACTGCATCATGTATTTAGATATGATTGAGGACAATTGCATTTTCTTTTTTTTCAGGAGATTTTTTTTCATTAAGGTTTTATACTGAAAATAAGTGTGCAAAATACTGAGATTTACAGAGGTGGTGAATCTTCTATTGGTCTCAATCAAAGGCTTTATTTAGTAGCCGTGAGGGATGAAATAAAGACACTTCAATTTAGGTGCCAAAGTACAGATTTCTCTTGGTGACAACCTAAGGCACACAAGTGGGAACATTTTGGCCCAAGTTTCAAACTCTTTTTTTTTTAACCTTTTCATCTAAGATGTGATGTCATGTAATCAGAATCTGTCATTCCCATCACCTCATGGTAGTTCTGCAGTCAGGCTGTCACAGTTCAGATTTAGTCTCTCTATGAATTATATTAAGCAGCTTAAGGAAACTTAAGTAAGTAAACTCGTTACTTCACCAATAATGAATACATGATTTTTTGGGGACTTGAATGCTTATTTTTCTTGTATATTTCTGTTTTCTCTGTCAAAACAGTCTACCATTCATATTCTGTTTCTTAGCATTTTTTGCTGTTGGTACAAAATATGCAATTTAACTTCACTGGCCCTTTTTTTCACAACTCTATAGGGCAACTGGCATGCTTCAGTTAGTTGTTTTTTAAACTTCAGGGCTAGTATTTGAGAAAATATATCTATATGATCTATATCTATATGTTACTTTTTTCCCCACAAACTTCCTGAGGTTCTAGTGCCTTCTGTGCTTATTGTCTTTAAGCTTTTAAGTGCCTACACTTTGTGGTGAATTCATAATTTTCCTCTCTTTAAATGTAGTCCATGACCTCGTGCAAGTTCTTCTTACAAACTGTGAAATATTTCTATGCTTTTTGCAAATTTATTCCTAGTACAAAGGTGATTGTAACTCATAGGAGGCTGCTCTGTTGCAAACACCTTCTTTTTATTCAGGTAACTAATTGCCAATAAGCTGCTCCACTGAAAACCTGACTATAATCAGCTTTGTGTCTGCACACCAGGAGTGTCTTCCTATGTTTTGGACTATGAATTAAAATATATTATCATCTGCATACAGAAAAGCCTGGAGTATCAAGTGTGGCTTGTTTCTCCACCCACCTTTAGTGCGTGCTGTGTGTGCTCCAGTGAGGACTTGTTTGTGTGTAACAAGGAAATAGGATGTCTATAAACAGTCCGTAAACTGGGGCTGTATTTTCAGATATTTTTATAATTATGCAGATTGGGCACACATTGAAATCTGATAAAACTCATCATTGTCAGATATTATGTAAATACTGGATGGATATGAATAGTCCCTTTATCATGCTGTGCAGTGTTTTGTCCTCCACTATAATAAAGGTGACAATGCTTGCCTTAAAAAGGTCCAGTGATTTATTATTTTTTGCAGCTCCTTGGATGGAAATCAGTGTTATTTGTAATTTTACACAGTCTAAATAACAAAAGTTATTGGGTTACTGGGAGACTTGCCCTTTTATTTAGAATAATACTTTTGTGTTGAACTTATTGCTTATGCTCCATTTTGTTCCCTGTCTCTAGATTAATTTTACTTAAAAAAAAAAAAAAAAAAAAAAAAAAAAGAAAAAAATAGAAGCCACACAATAGCTTTCTTCTGTACTCCGGCTGTTCATTTTTTACATTAGTCTTTAAAGTAAAAGTGCCCATGTGGGTTTTTTTCTATTATTTTTACACATAAACACCTTCATAAACTTTCCCAGTACATCTTTCTCAGGTAGAGTTTCTGATATTTCTGTGTTAGCCAAACTCGGATTCAATATGTATTTTTCCCAAACAATTACTGTCAAAACCATTGGTCTGAACATCTGCTCCAGCTGAAAGACCCCCATGAGAGCTTAAGAAAAAGAAACCAAGTTAGATGTCAAAACCAAGTTTGTTATCCATAGTTTCTAGGTGAAAGTTATATTCAATGTCTCTTTTTTGTGGGTTTTTTTTACACTTATTCCTGATTCACACATTCACATGACCACATTTTCATTGCAGATGCTTTGAAGAATTTTTTTAAGAAATCCGTCTGGCTGGGCAGGAAACTTCTAGCAAATTGCTCAGGAGGGAATCTGTTGAAAACAGGCACTGTAGTTGAAAACTAACACCCAGATGTCATGGATGAAGCTGTGCCTTCTCTTCTGACAGAGAAGTAGCAAAAAATTTATTGATATAAAACAGTGATTTAATGAAGGTTGGTCGTTCATGTGGCAGGGGTTTAACAAGATCCAGTGGCAAGGTACACTTGATGAGTTACTGCAGAGAGGACAGGGTTCAATAAAACTGCAAGGGACAAGCCCCACTTAGTCACCAGTTTCAGAAAGGACTCCCTTGCTTTTTAAACTCCCTTCTGAGGGGAATTTGCGTGCAGCTGGATCCAGAATTAGTCTGAAAGTTGGTCAAAAATTTGTGTCTGAAGGATTACGTGTCTACAATCCACCATTTATCTGACTTATCTGAAATTTCAGTTTAACATGCTGTTGTTCAAATCTGTTGCAAGGAATTGTGCTGCCTCAAGGAGTAATTTTGAGAGGCTTCCCCAGTCAAGGGGAGATCCTGGTGTGCATGGAGAGTTCTCCTGCCATGCTGGAGAGCTCACCAGGCTGTCTCCTACTTGTGGAGTAAGATGACTGACTTTTAGACATATTTGGGTACAAGCTGTACATTGGCTTCTTGCATGTTTAAACTCAAGAGACTTGGAGAGGTCTCTGGGGAGACCTTGTGACCTTTCCAGGCTCAAAGGGAGCCTATAAGAAGGATGAGGACAAACGTTTTAAAATAAATAAAATTGCCCATAATAGCTGCCAGTAATGCAGGGAAAATACAAGGGGAAAGCCAGCTTTGACCAGTCATCATGAAAATACATTCCTGAAATACATGACAGGGACATCATATTTTTCAAAGCACTTCTGTCTATGCAAGTTCAGCAATAAACAGTGTGCTGGATCTGTAGCTGATGTGCATTGAGTTATTTCTGTTGAAGTCAATGATTTACAGAGCTGAGGATATAAACCAGCATTCTTATAGTACAGCTATTTGAGACTTGGCACGTTAACAAGATACCATCTTAAATGAGGTGTGTCTATAGGAGAGTTAATATTTAAAATATGGAACCATTTGCTTGTTGTCTCACATTTGGCTACGGGGGAAATTGATCTCCTATGGTGATTACTTAAATAATGGTTTAATTTGGCAGATCCCAGACTCCAATCTGAGGATTGCAGCTTCAGAGGGCAGCTTGGGATAGCTTGACTTAGTAGGGATGGTTGGTTGCCTTGCATTTCCCCCATAACAAAATGGGATTGCTTGCTGAGCTACTTCATCTTAAGAAGAATGAAATTGTCTGTGTTCTGGCTAGAGCAGGTCAGCAGATGGTTTCCCTCCTTCTTTCTCATATGTTGATTAAACCTTATGTGCCATTGGCAGACAGGAATTCTGGGCTGCCTTGAGGGAGCATCTGTGGTGTGCTCCTTTTACCAAACCCATTCTGGTTAGAGATCAAAACCCTGCCTGCTCCAGCAGACAAATATGCAGGTCTTTAATTTCAGCCTGTGTCTCCAGCCTCTAAACTGCTGCAGAACAGGCACCAGGAAGGCAAGGACAAGGAGAGGCACACACGGTGCTGCCATGTGCTGCAGCATCTTCCCTCAAAGGGACTTCTCAGGATGTGTGGGAGAACACTACTGAAGATGTTCTTGCCAGTGCTGCAGTGTTCTGCTGCTCCAGGCTGGACACTGGCATGCTGTTGCTGAGTAGTACTCTTCAAGGAATGATTGCTTCATATGAACCAGTCATCTTGCTTAATCAAAGAACTTTAAAAATTAATTAAAAGTAGTAATTTAATTTGATTTAATTTTTTCCCCTTCTGTTGCACCCTGGAGATCTAAGTCTGCTCAGGGTTGTTTTGATTTAAAAACCTCCTCTGGAAATAAAATCTGGGATTTTCTTCCTTTGCATGGCTATGGTCTTGCCATAGTCTAAATGAGAGTATAATGTTGAGAGAGACTGGTGTCATAAATCAACAGGGTAGCCTGCTGAAGCTGATACTGAAAATGCAATAATTGTATAAATCATAGAATACCTCAAGTTGGAAGTGACCAGTAAGAATCTTTGAGTTCATGTCCCAGATAAGACCATCTGTGAAAGGACTAGCTGAGAAAACAGTGACAAACTGTCTTTGAAGCTGCTTTATCTCCTCAGTCTGGTCTCAGGAATTCATAAGGTGATACAGATACAGTACTTTCCTGTTTCCTACAGATTTATTGTTTTGTCTTTGTTTAACACAAAATTTATGTCATTGCCTGGTTGCTCTTTGTATATAAAATGTGGTGTTTTATCTCATGCCTCAGTTCCTTCTCCTCTGTTGTATATCCATTATAAAGAGTGTAAACAAATCTATATTTCTTTATTTGTCTACTCCTGCTATTTAGAAAAGAATTACCCAAACAAACAAAAGTAACACATTTAACCTACTTTTTAATGTCATGTTTTGAAAGGAGAGTATTCTGATTCATAAGAGATTAATTATTGTTTTTTGATTTAAAAAAAAAAAGGCAATCCTTTTCTGGGTAGATGCTTCTCCTATTTTATATAGGAATTTTACAGTGTATTCACAAGGAAAAATTAATAAATTTCACATTTTTTTAACTGACAATGCACAGAGGAGTAGATGAAAGGGTGCAGAGGTGGAGGGACCGACTCACGGATCTTAAAAATTTTAGTTGCCAGCCATTCTCCTGATCTAAAAATCCTGATTATGTAAGTTCAGAATAGTATAAGAATTTACTCAGAATTTACTACATTTTTATCACGCAGACCCCAACACTTCTTGAAGCTGTCGAGTGTCTTTTTAGTTGGACATCCCCAATTTTAAAGTACTGGATTGAAGGTTTTGTAAAGACTTCTTTGCCTGTTGTGATGTTTTACTGGTTCTCTACCAAAGGTGATGGATCAGATAGAAATAATATGCAAAAGTGCTGATGGAGGAGCTTCATATGAGGAAATGCACAGGAATTAGAACACGTGTAGACTGAAATAGAATGGATTGAAGATTTTCAATGGCAGTGGACATTCATTCATTTTCTAGTTGGAGGAAATGTAGGTTAAAGAAAAATAATAATAGTAGAAATTTGTTTCATAGTGTGAAGCACCAATAATACTGTAAATAAAGAGAAATTGCTATAAAAACTCACATTTTTGAACTCAACTTTTCCCATTAAAATGACAATCACAAACATTACTAATACCTTTTTTTTGTCAAAAATTTTTTGATATTCAGTAGATTTCATTACATAAAAGTTCTAGTTCTTTTAAGTCGATTCTCTCTCATACTTTGAGCTTTTGCACTTCTTTTAGATGCAAATATTTGCTTTGGAGGAGGTTTTTTGATGTGTTTTTTCAAAAAAATTTTTGCTTTGTTTGTTCTTGGTTACTGCTGCAACTTCATAATAACTGGTAAATTTTTGCAATGTCTGAGAATGCATGCTGGTAGAAGTAGCAAGTAGTTTTTAATTAATCCCAAAGTCTTCTCACTCAGTATGCAATCACTGCAGTTCCATCTCTCCAGGTATTTTTCTAATTTAACATATTTTTGACATGAAATTTTCTTAGGAAACAAAGTTTCTTGCACCATTATGAATTATTCTGCAAATTAACAACCAGAAAAGAAAGTATCTCCTTCATTATGCTATGCCATTGGATACTTCAACTTTTAAGTTAATTATAAAATAAACTGCAAAGATGTAGCTCTGAAAAGTACTGATTTAGGCTGGGAAAATTCTAGGTAGGGTTTTTTCTGTCTTAAGATGTAGCGATTATTTGTTTATGTCTTTTGTTATCTGTTATATCTTTATAGACCTCAAAAAGCATTGAAAAAAAGCTCAAAAGCAAATAACATTCAGAAACTTAGAATCAATGTTTTATTCTGCTCTGTGAACCTGGGGCTATTTCTGTATTTTACAGTAAATGATTGATCAGTGAAAAGAGTCCCTGAGCAAGGTCTCTGAATGTGACTCTTTCCATTTTCCCCAGCTCCCTGGGTGTCTAGCTACTAAATTCAAGGTTTGGTCTCCAATAAACCGATTTCTTTAACCCTTTTTTAATTCTTTGTATGGTTAAATTGCTTTGATACCCTTGCCATAAAAACAAAAAACCCCACCCAAAACTATCTCCTTTTGATTAGTGTAAACTCTGACAACACATTTATCTTTCGTATCGCACAAAGAGAATTTACTGCTCTTTGTTTGACAACCTAGAAGTGTCTTGACTAGAGAGAGGATTTGCCAGAGAAACAGAAACATACAGAAGGTATTTGCATAGTCATGCCTTGGGAGCGTGGCTCATGAGGTAGCACTGTTTGATTTAAGCCCCACTAGGTGTGAAACCTCTATTGCTAAACTGCTTGTTATTCCTCTGCAGCAAACACCACCATTCAGCATCTCAGTCTCCTCATCTGTAAAATAGAGTACTGGTATTTATAAAGTAATTTGAGTACTCTCAGTGAAAAAATGCAGATGCACTTAAGCAGCAAATAGTATAAGAATACCTTCCTGTAATTTCATGCTTCATTGGGTTCAGCTTTATACCAACATCCAACTAGAATATTCATTTCAAAATGAAAGATTAAATCTAATGGCTCTGATTATGAAAATATCTTGCTTCCATAAAGCAGTGTCTTTCTGTATACATGTTTGCTTCCAGAAATGTTTCCATCAGTGTGTTGTGAGATTTTACTTCTCTGTCGTTCTGTTACCCAGTCAATGATCAGTGTGTCCTAATGTTATTTTGAATGAAATTTTTCTTCATAACAGGAGCCATGTGTCATGAGAAAGGGAGCATTTCCTCAAACCCTCTGTGTTTGATGCTCTATCAGTGCCTCAGGAAAGCTGAGACCGGTCTGTCAGTGTCCCCTCATGTGGACTCTGCACAGGGCAGCCAAGAGGTGTAAAATTCTCTCCCTTGGCTCTCAAATGTGCAGTCAATAAAATAAAGATCACATGCCCACTGAGGGTATCTTTGGGATGCAGGTGTGAGTTAGTTATGACAATGACAATATAATGAGCAAAGTTCACCTGAGGAGAGTGATTTCACCACAGCTGCTGGTTCAGCAGCAGGACATCTCCTCTCTCCCTTGGTTAGCAGCTGCTGTGTGGTTTATCATCTACCTGGGAACATCAAGTTCCCATTCCTGCAGGGATTGAAACAGAACCTGGCCACGGTGTCTTCATTCTGCTCCACCCTTTGTTTAACCTCCCTTAGCATGTATTGTGTGGGGAGAGTCACAGAGCTTTAGGGCATTGCATTTAGCCACTGCATTTCACCCTAGAATTCCCTTGCTATTATAACTTCTGTTGGAATGTGCATATAACTTCCCAGTTTTCTCTAATTTTAACTCCTGCCATTTTCCCACACACTCCTTGTGCCTGCTTGCTTATAGATTTAAAAAACACAAACCTTACTCAGTATAATAAAAGTAGATTTTATTTGTTGTCATATAAGTTACTGCAAGACAGGAGTGTTCATAATTTTTTAGCATTTTTTTTTTTTCCTGGAGAGTAATGAAAGAAGCAATTCTTTTATAAAGCCAGTGGGAAGGTAGATGGTAACAGCTCCCTACTGAGCAGTTCTGTCTTTACATTTGCCAGGTGAGTTCCTACAAATTTCAACTGAACTACTGGAATGAAGCACTTTTCTGAAGCAATTTTATAACAGGAAGGCTCAGAGCCACTCACTGTGATTTTTGGTACCTATTTGAACATGTACTGAACATATCTAACACATATGACATCGCTGTGTCTTCTGCTAAAGGCAAAAAAGGACAGCCTTCAATAGCAGCTACATGGCAGAATTAAAGGGCCAACTTCTGTGGATTAATTGTTCTTTTTGCAGTGTTCCTCACAGGAATGAAAAAGATCCCAATATTCTTTGCAGAGAGGATAACTTCCCCTTAGGATGTTAAGTAGTTTTATGCAGCCCAGTGAAATTTTTACTGCTGAATATTCAGTAAGTTATTTACAACCAATGGGACACTTCAAACACAGGATTTTTTCCAGCATAAATTCCTTTAAATGTCACCTGGTGGCTATGTCCATTAACGTTTTTCTTAAACAGAGATTGGCTTTATGCTGGACAAAGTGCATATTACAGTTCTGCTGGGAGTGAAAAGGACAAGTCCCATGTATGATTTAGTTTTGTCTAAGCAGAATTTGTTAGAAGAAAAGCAAACAAATAGGCATAAAATATGTGTCAGTTGTGCTGATGCAAAATGTTGGCAGATAGGGCATCAGGAGTGTAATAATATTCATATCCTTATAGTTCTATTTTATTCTGGTTTATTGCATAGGCTTTATTGTAATGGTGTGCTGTTGGCATTACAGCATGTTTTCTTTTTATTTCTTCCATGTGATCTGAATATAGTAAAGAAGTGAAAACTGGTCTGCTTTTTCCCAAGTACTTTGTATATAATGTGGGAGGGAGTAGACAAGCCCAAAACTGAGATTTATTCTTTTACATCAAAACTTTCAGAAAATTATGCTGATTTCTTCCCTTTTAAATCTTTGCATCCAAATCCCTTAAATTAAGTGGATTGGAAATTACCCTAGCATTTTAGTATGTTTAGTCTAAGCCAAAATCATTGCTACTGGTCCTTGTTTTGTAGGCAAAATCAAAGGGAAAGCAAGACAAAAGAAAAGTATGTTGAATTTTAACACAGTGGCTTGGAATCATTTTCCATCCTGCCGAAGATGTGCTGTCTGTAATTGGCCCAGATGGCACTGTCTCTATTAAGCAGCTTTTCATAAACTGATAACACAGTGGGCAACAAATTCCAGCTGTGCTGCTTTGATTGTGTTTACTGAACTGCTAGGGCCTGGTGCTACCGATATATTGCACACAAGAACTGTTCTCTCACACTATATCTTGGTTTTCCAGTTTTGTTTCTCCCAATATGTAAACAACGTATTTGCCACTGTAAGGGGAATGTTTCATGTGTTCTTTCTCTCTGTAAGGATCTAGACCCTGCACAATTTTTATAATTTTCTTCTATATTTTTTGCAGCTATGAAGCTGAAGAAAAGTCTCTTTGACACCCTGTAGCTTTAATGCAATAATATTTGGTCAGTAATACGGTGGCTTTGTTATAATGGCTGCACTCAGTGCCTCCCCTTTTCCATCTTCTGTGAGCTGCTGCTCCTATTTCAGAATCCCCTTACTTCACGTTTCTCTGAGCCCCTTTGCATTGTGTTGGCTGAGCAAATCAATTCTCTGAAAGGCAGGCTGCTTGTGTGAAAATATGCTGCTCCTAGTTGTGATCTTTCTGTTGCAGCAGCACGGTTTTGCTAGGCTGGATGAATTTCCATTGCTGCAACGATCCCTTATCCTTGTGTGACTTTGTGTCAGCTTGTGTGAGCATCTTCCTGCTCCTGTAGCCACACGTAGGTGTGGACTGGGCTGCAGAATCCTGACAGTCCCACTGTAGTCAAGCCAGCACAATTTGTGTTGGCAGGAAAGCTCTGGGGGAGTTTAATACGCACTTAAATGCAAATGTTTTCAGAGCTGATAGTGTTGCTCTGTGGTAGCTGTGTTCATCTGCTCTGTCAGTGCTGAAGTGCAAACATTCTTTCCTGCCTTGTGCTTTTGTGTGGTGAAGTAATTGCTGCTCTGCCTTGGTGTTCTTACCCTTTCCACATCCCTTTAACAGCAGAACATGGGGGAACAGCCAATCTGACTTGCTGCACGCACCTTTCCTCATTCTCAGGCAGTTCATTATTTGTGTGTGGCAGATGCCATGCAGCTACTTTAGGGAATGACATGCATGGTAAGCAGAGCCACTGTGGAATTTTTTAATGAGGAGGTCTTATGAGCTCTAATTCAGTATGAATCAGTTCTGCTTTGGATCCTGCACTGTGCTTTTGTGAGCCTGACACCTACCATGGAGCCCCAGCGGCATCCAGGAGCTCCAGCTGACTTCAAAGCTCTCTGCAGGGAGACCTGGAAATGCACATAAGTCACTGCACTCAGGAAATTAAAATCTTAGTTGACAAGACAGAGGAATGAAGGATGTTTGTTTCAATTTATATACTGGGGACTGATGTGTGAAGAGAAAAATATATCCAAAAATGACACTTAGGAGCGCACGTTTTCTTCAGCGCAGGCATAGGTTGACTTCCAAAGTGGACCTGGGCAGAAAAGGTCTATTGGAATAAATTGACCTAACATGGTACAAAAGTTGTGAGTTCCCTTTTATCTGGGTTAAACTGAAAATTTTTATGGCTGGATGTGGCTAGCACTGAAGAGGAGGGCGAAGGAAGGCAGGAAGTATTCCCTGCTGCTAGATAGGGAATGGCACTACCCTGGGAGACTTAGATATCCCTGAGTATGACACCATGAGATGTTAATTCCTATATTACCTTTATTTATATGCTCAAGTGGATACTTAGGCACAAATGTTGCTTTTTGGTGGGTGAATTTATTTTTATAAATAAAACCTGCTTCTGTTCTATTTCATCTGCTTTTGCATGTTTTCAGATTTTGAAAAATAGCTTATGAAAAGATTAGAGAATGAAACTGAAAAATTAATCTGCTTTCTAAAATAAGCTAAATTTGGCGAGTTAAGATTCTGTTTTACATGTACAATTAACATTCTATTCAGTAAAATGTATTCCATTTTTATTTTGAAATGGAATAATGTTTTCCTTTGAAGAATTTATATCAAGTACAGACATTTATTATCTGTGATGCAGATCCCTAGAGCATAATTTCTGAATTTTTGCTATACTTTCATTTTGACTTAGCTGCAGAGTCTTGAGGATATGCCAATCAATGAACTTTGATAGCTGGATGTGCTCCTGTGGATATTGGGCACTCTGGGATATATTGCTTGCAATTTGTTATTAATATTAGCATGTTCCATCAAGTCTTCAAGTGATAACTTGTTCTAGTAGACAAGCTTATAACTCCTCTTATAATCAATGCCATAGTTGAAGACTATGTTAATTAAGAACATAGTGGTTATTTATGTTAAAGCTTTTTATATTAACAATGAAGTAGAGAATTAGAAAGTGGTAAGAAGGTGCTGATTTTGCCACCTTGGAATAAAGTTTCTCTTGATCTCTAATTTATGTAATGTTCATATATGTGCACTGTGTGTGCTCATTTTGTACTTTTGTGATAGGTGTACTCTGGGCAGTGTTTCTGTCACTGTTCTTATTAAGTTCCTTAAGAATACCTTGAAAATGGAATCAGACCTCAGTAGTGTCACATAACCATATCTAATACTTCAGTATTTATTGCTCAGTTTGCAAATGTCTAAAACCAGGTTATAAATGTACTACAAGCAGGGTGGTTCTTAATCAAGGGAGTAAGGTGGTCTTGTCTAATGTAAGGAAAGCTCTGTGTACTTTTTACTGGTGTTCAAAGTCCAGTCCTTTTTATTGCTGCTGTGAAAACCAACAGAAAGTTTAGCAAGAATTAGCCAAGGTTTAACGATTTCTCTCTGTGTCTATACACTTTATATGCTCTGTGAAGTATAAACTCTGGATACTTCATAGCCATTTGGAATTTGTAATTTTTGGTACCATTCTTTCACAGCCTTTGCATAGCAAGCTATTTTTAGGAGCTGAAGTTGACAGTCAGATTCCTTGGAAAACTTCCTTAAATATCAAATATGTCATAATTCCTGAGCCTGGAGCAAGTATAGCATTCTAGGGTTTTAGTTCCAGCAGTTGGCCTGCAAGAAGACAGAGGAAAGAGAACATTTTTAGAAGTGGAGTAGTCCTGTTCCCACATACTGCCAATTGCAGTTATGTTACTTCATATTTGTAAAATATTTTTAATAGAATCTGCACTAATTTATTTTATAATCTAGATGGTTCAGGGAAAAAATCAAGTTCAGGATAGTAAGTTTGTTGCAGTTGTTATGATATGGGAATGCAAGCAATATGAAGTTCTGTTGGAAGAGTGGTATTTGATACGATTGCAGGGAAAGCAGACAAGCTTTTGAGAACACAAAACCTTTTAGATAAGGAAGAGAAAAGCAAAAGTTTAAGAAAATTATGATGGGAACCATTGCTCTGATTTTACAGTTCAGTTTTTCCTGGTCTTTGTTTGGTAAGCAGTGTTTAGGTTTGCTTCCTTTTTTTGGGTAACCAAATGATTTGGCATTTTTTCTCTTATTTCAATCACAGCATTTGGTAGCATCCATTCTTTTGTCCATGAGGATTTTGGTCTTTTAGTAATCTGTCTGCACTAAAGCTAAGTGTTAGGTGTCTTATTCCAGAACTGCAAGTTTAAAATAGCAGTGTTATCATTTCACTAAATCCCCAATAGTCTAAAGATATAAATAAGGAAAACTGGGGAGTATCTTTGTTATGAATTCATATTCTAAAATTGAAAAGCCAATTTTAGAATATGAATTCATAACAAAGATACTAAAACTGTGAACAAGACAGAGATATTGGTTTTATTGCTCACAAAATTTTCGTGCTGGCTCCCTTCTTTTGCACAGATGCCAACAGATTCCCCTCCTCTCTATTGACAGAGGTTAACTACCTCTCCCTCTCTTGTGGTCCAATTGATTTATGCAATTAGATCACATTAAGAGTTATAATCATTAACCTGCAGTTAAACTGGATTGTTCTATCCTTTCTATGAATTTATGAGAGAACACTAATTGCAACACTTTTTCTGGTTTTGGTTGCTGTATCAGTTGGCCTAACACAAGATAATTACATTTGAGTTTTGCCTGTGCTATTTTAAATCAATAGTATAATATGAAATATTTTCAATATTTTATGATCAGTTTTCTAGGCAACAAAATTTTCTCCAATTGAAGTAGTATGCTATAGAACATGATTATATATTAATGTATAAAGCTTTAATTTATCCATATTAGATTATTTTTTTTAAGTTTGCTGTTTACAAAGTCATAGATTCATTAGGGTTCAAAGACACCTCTGGAGATCATCTCATCCAACCCCTTGCCAAGGCGCAGTCACCTGATGTAGGTGACACAGGAACAGCTACAAATAAGGAAATTATGGTTATGTTTTCCATGATCTTAAGTGTTTGCTTTTTCTATGTGCCTGGAAAGGATTTAGAAGTTTATGTCTGTTGAAATCAACATTTTCCAGATCTTCCTCATCTATGAGTTGTGTAGTGCATAACATACAGTGCATGCTTAAAAATAGGTGTGAATATTCAGATAAAAACTCCCAGTGTGAACAAGACAAGAAATCCATTCCTATAAATGTATGATTACATTTAGTTCCAGTTCTACTTAATCATTCAGGAAAATCTCCATAACATTTCTTATCCTTACAAATAATGCAGTGTCACGATCAAAGGAGATGGGTAGATTCTATAGGACAATCTCACCTATGCAGTTATGTGGTGCTATACAGGTAAACGTGTGGTGCTGTGATTCTAAAGCATTGGTAAAAGTTTTGATTGGCTGCAGAGGATCTAAGCCTAGGATTTAGGTGCAAGGTATTGTGTTGATCTGCTTTGCTGTTGTTACGGCACGCTTTGTTTATCGTGCTGCAGTGGTGTGGTCTTGGACTGAAGTTTTTAAGTGCCTGCCATCCACAGCTATTCCTTCTCATCCCAAAAGGGCAAGGTGGAGGAAGGGAATAGCTTCTGTGAGTCAGCACAGGGGCAGGGACCTATGGAAGAAGGAGCAGCATATGATAGGAAGTATGAAATAGTGTTTTAAAAGTCACTTTGCCCAAACCAGTTTCCTTTGCATTTGAAACTGCTCTGAGCTGGCAATAACAAATGTAAAGATAAGAACAGTTTTGAAGTACATAAAACACACTGTCATTCTAAAAATCTTCATTTCTTTTTCTGTTTTTGTTTTGACCCATGTCACTGTGAAAATGTCACTCATATGTAGAGTGAAATAATCCCTCTCCTCCTCTCAAATCTGATAACTTCTTTTTTTTCTGCACTACATGAGTGCATATACAATGCATGCTCATGAGAAAGAGGGATTTGTCTGAACAACTCCTGGATCTTGTGCTCTTAATCATGAACAATGCCACAGATGGTGGGAAACCTCTGTTGTGGGTAGGTGCCACCCTGTGTTTGTTGCTGTACAGGCATAAGAGTAAAAAGTCTGACTGACCAGGTCAAAAATCTGCAAGCATCACTTGGAATTTGTTTTAACTGATAAATCTGCAATTTAATTCATGGTGACAACTTCCCAAGGCTCCACTATCATCTGTACATATTTGATTCTTACACAGTCTTGTTATGACAGTTAGAGTCAGTGGATATGCAAAGGTTGCAGACGGGAATACTTCTATTGATGGGAATCAGCTCTAGAATTCCAATCTAGAACCACCACTTATAGCTCTAGAATCCCTTTGATGGATTTTCAACGGGTTTATACCTTATTTTATCACATAGAAACTGGATAGAACAGAAACCATGCTTTCCTCAGCTTTTAAACCAGTTTTTGAAATTCTTGCTGTTGGGTGATTTATATATGATCCCTTAAGACCTCAGAGAACCCTTCAGACAGAGGAAGTTTTTAAAATGGGAGTGTGGTAGATAAATAATTTAAAGGGAATCTTTATAGGTTTTAACTACTTTGAGGCAAGGCAAATGTTTTCTTTGAGATTTATAGAAAAATTCAGGGGAAAAGAAAAATAAAGGGATTTACATGTGGAATATAATATTACCTTGCAGAACACTCGGTGATTCTGAAGCATTTTCATTTGATTTGAGACAGTAATGCCCAAATGGAATTTTAATATAAAACATGTTGCAGCAAACATGAAAAGAGCAAGCCTACTATCGTTGGAGCTTTTAATGTTGCTTGTGGCTTCAGCATCATCTTCAAACCAAATGAAGTGTACCACAGCAAAACAAAATCCTAGCTCAAGAGGGATCAAAAAAAAAGACATAAAGGGCTAGACTAAATTATGAATTGAATGAAATAATTAATTTATTCACTTACAGAAGCTGACAATCATAGTGAATGAGAGACGTGATGAATTTTTCAGTCTTTATCATCACTGAAGCATCGGGAAGCCCTGGACATGTATTTTTCATTTTGTTGCACTGGGATAAAAAGGTTGTGTCAAAACCAAGGCCACTGCCAGGAATGCATGATGTATTCTTTCTGAAAAAAACAAACAAACAAACAAACCCAAACCAGAAAAAGCATAAAGTTAATAATTTTTATCTGACTTAAATGATGACAACTGACAGAGGGTGTTAACACTACATGTGTAGGATGAGACTGAACTTCCTCCTCTGGGCCCTACACACACGCACCATACCCTCTCCCTCACACACCCTTTCTTCAAAAAACAGTCCTTAACTTCATGTTTGCCACAGCTCATATGTTTGCCAAGCTGTTTCCCTGGTTCTATACATGCAGTTCCCATTTAGCATGGATCCATGTCTGTGAGAACTTCGGCATTCCACAGCCGAGCGCTGCTTTGGCAGTTCCAAGCTGCTGGAACCAAGTCCCGTTTCTGCTGGAGTTCCTTTCATTCCTGTCCTCCCTCACTCTCTGTGCAGTGAAGCCTTTAAGTTTTTTAAGTCTTTTTCTAAGTTAAATGCATTTCAGTATTACTTGACTGTAAAGGAGCCACAGTTCAAACCAAGTTGCTTTTTATTTCAACTGAGGTTATGACTATTGCGCCCTTCAAGAAATATCTTCAGATAAGCCATGTAATGGGAACTGATTTTTCTCTTCTGCCATGAGTTTTGTTGCCTGCACTGAACGTAATGGTACTGATCTACTTATTTTTAAATACATATCAGGTTCTTCTGAGCTCCTTCAGGAGGCCATTTAAGCATCTTCTCATTCTGGGCATGTTATTAGAGCTAATGGAGTGGTTTTTTGCTGATCAGCCTTTAAAATCTCGTCAGGCTGAGGTGATTTGTAAACTTGATGCCTGCATTTCATCGACATTTTTATTATCTGCCAAGATGTAAACTACATTCCAGTGTTCTGGAATGCCATGTTCTGACCTCCTAGATAAATCAGCATCCTTTCACTCATCATGGTAATATTGCTAATAAGTCTGCAGCATAGTGCTTTGACTTTGGTCAAATCAGTGGGATTTGGACTTTGAAAATTAGTGGTTGAGTAACCAAGGCTTTCAGTCCCACTTATTGCAGTGTGAAGAGAAAAGAAATGAAATATTTTTGATTTCCATGTCTTGGAAATACTTGCTAATATTGGTGTGAAACTGAGCAAATGGCTCTCACAGATGTGAATTTTGAGTAGTGGGATGTTGAAAAAGAAGGCTGACTGAAAATAGGTGGGGGAAAACAATATTTGATGTTCATTGACGGAAGAATAACAGAAAAATTGAAATGAGGAATGTATTTTGAAGCTAAGAAGAGACTGAGAAGGATGATAGCAATTGCATCCCACAAACATTTCTTTAGTTGTTATTTTATTTTATTTTCCTTTGTTTTTTTCATTAAATTATGTTAATTTTGTTTTTTTTTCTTTTTATTTCAATTTTTACCTTTTCTTTTCTTTTCTTTTCTTTTCTTTTCTTTTCTTTTCTTTTCTTTTCTTTCTAGTTTTTTCATTAATTTAAAATTATTTTTATTTTATGAAATTTTATAAAAAATAAAATAAAAAGAATAATTTAAGGTAAATAAATTAACTTTAAAAGCAATGAAATAAAACTAAACTAAACTAAATAAAATTAAAAGACAACTAAATTGAAATTTAAATAAAAATTCAATAAATTTGAATAAATAAAAATTAGATGTAATTAAAAAAATTAAAATTTTTAAAAATAAAATTAAAATTAAAAGAACATTTTTTTATTTGGTCAGCTTGGCTTTGTTTGCATCTTCCTAAGCAGAATCAAAATCATTAAAGGACAAACTCTAGAATTCAACATAATCTCAGAAGTGACTACACTCACTGGACTTTCAGAAGTATGATAAGGCTTTTTAAGTGACTTTTCAGTTGGTATATTTACTGGGGTTAAAATGTATTTTCCATTCCAAAGTGTCTGTCTTGAATATTTCTTGCAGAATATCAAGTTGATTCTCTTTGTGTAGAGCCCCTTTTCTAGAATGAACTACTGCTAATGAATGAGTTTTTCTAAAACTTTTTTAAACAATTTTTTATTCACTTTTGTGTTTATAAATTACTGAAACACAGCTGAAGACCTACTGCACACACCTGCTCTGCTTTATAAGTCTGAAATGTGCAGGAATTGCAGTGTCTATCTGAAGGTAAGAAAAAATGTCACCTTTGGTGGTGACAAACCACCCTGTGGTTTCCAGTGCTACTTCCTTGTTCAGTTTATGGCTTAACACCTGATAGTGTGTGCATTCATTTTCAGTGTTGTATTTCAGATTTTTGGGTTTTGCATATTTGTTTGTGATGTTGCTCATTAATCTGTTCCTTCTGCAGCTCCTTGGACTGTTGCAGAAACTGAGATTTAAATTAGCATCAAGTCTAATGATTGCAAATGCAGTTCTAACCTTGCAATGCATAAACAGTTAAGAGCAGATGAGCAGCTGTTGGCACAAAATACCCATAGGTGTTCATGTGTTTAAGTAGAGATGCACCAAAGGCCAGAAATTTGTTTCATATTAAATGGTTCTGTGGTACTGGAGGTTAAAATAGAGGGGGACAGCTCTCCTATTGGATACATGTATGAACTCACACACATATTTCCCCCTTCTACCAGTGATGCAAAACAAAAAACCCTTGGGGAAGGTCTCCTAAATAATCACAAAAATACCTCCTATAAAGCAAATCAGGGTGTTGGTCATGCTGGCAGAGGAGTACAGGCATTGCTACCATTCCTCATGGAACAGAACAATCAGGATCTGCCACTGTTCCACATGAAGAAGTGAAGGAGACCCTTTGCAGAAAAACAGACTTTTATTTGAATGGGAGAATGAGGGAAAGGTCATTCCTATGGTTATTGAAGTAGCAATTGTAACTGTATCAATGGTCACAAAAAAAAAAAAAAAAAAAAAAAAAAAAAAAAAAAAAAAAGTGCTGTACATAAGTTTCCAGCAGGGCAAGGGAATAGATGCCAATCTTGAGTTAGAGAATAAGATTTGGACGTGCTGCCTTTCAACTCATTTTACCACTTTTGATCACTGACCTGAAAAAAAGAATAGCATTAGAGTGTGTTTGAAACCTAATTGTTCTTGGTTACAGTTAACTAGAACACTTGCTGCCAACTTGATGGCAAGAAACCAAATACAGCAAATATTGATCTGTGCAATTCCCAAAGAAAAAGGAATCAGCTCTTTATGGAATCAGCTCTTTATCAGCTTTCAGTGTGGAATTTGATGCTAACCAAAAGAATTAGGTGAATTTCACAGGAAAACTATTTTCTGAGTATTTTTTAGAGTGGATATGTAGGTGTTACTGTCATTTAATACCTTGAACCAGGGAAGCAATTGGGTACTTCATAAATCTACCTTATTGAGGAAAGCACTTAAGCACAAACTTAGTATTTAAACTTGAATAGAAATTTTCCTTTCTGGAAAGGGTGGGAAATGCTTTATGTCTTCTTAGGCAATCTTACCCCAGCAAGACCAGGCACAACTCACATCTGTAACAGGCTTTGTAACACAGTCTACTATTTCTAGATGTTAAATTGTTAAGAAAGAGGGGAAGTGATGAAAGTAAACAGAGGGAGGAAGGAGAATGAGAATAAGGTCGTGGGCCACAGATGCTTTCTTTCATAAAAATAATTCCTGTCCTTTATCCAAGATTGTGATACATGGTTTGGAAGGGTAAAAACTTGCCTCCTTTTTTTTCCCCTTTTTTATCTGTACAGAGAGTGCTAACAACAAACCCCCTTCCCAGAGTTTGTCACGCAGTGATACCATGGTCTGACCCAGAATGGCAGATCTTGAGTGACTGAGACCAGGACATGAAGCAAGCTGTGAAGGGATTTACAGTGTGAAAAGATTTACAACATGAAATGTGTGGGATGTGAAAGCAAAATTTATTCTCTATGATATAAACAGTGTCACAGCTCCTATTATAATTATGCACTGAAGCAGACTGAGATGAAGATTTTACTAACACATCTAAACTGTCTTTTCTTTGTTGATTTAGACCAGCAACAAAAATCATTCACAGCTTCATGTCCTTGTGCTAAGCAGCACTAAGTTAAAAGAGAAAATAAGTGAGAAAAAAAATTACCAAAACCCAGTGAAATATGGGATTGTCTTTACTTTACATGAACATTTTATTCTTCTGTCCATAGTACTGATAAATAAAACCAATAAATATGTGTTCTGCTTCTGGTTTAGTTTTTTACTAAATTTACTGTTTAGTCAATTCTCAGCAGAAAATCTGCTTTTCCTTTTTTCCTGGTTCCTGATCCATGAGGTTCTTCTTGGTGGTCTTACAGGGAGTTCGAATCAAATTGTTCATAGCAAGCAGAACAAATTCCAAAATTGTTAAAATGGCTCAGCATTAAGCTTTCTAGAAAGACAAACTTTTCCAAAGGCCCATAACAAGTGCTTTAGAGGGAAATACTAGAGCAGAATGTGTACCCCATATGACACTGATTCCTGGTTGTTCATGTGTGATGGACTTTATCCTTCCAGCATAAGATTTAATTAATATCCCCAATATATAAAGTTCGTAGCTCTGACAGACAGACCAGGGAGTGGCTCTGTGGTGTTTCCTGCTTCGTCCAGGTCTGTGTGTGATGACCAGGTCACTACTGTTTGGTCTCAGTAATGAGTGTTTTCTGCTTGCAGCAGGTCAATCCCATAACCAGCACCAGAACTGTGCCCTCTTGGAACCAGGGTCCAGCAGAGTGAGGTGGGAAAGGAGGGGAGCACAGCAACTTCATGTCCTAGGACAGCTCATCCACAGCGTCTTTACTATGGTTGAGAGACTGAGTTGCAAGTGGTACTGCCTTCTATGGCATTCATGGGCTCAAAGAATTCCCAAGAGAAAGCTTTCACTTATACCTTCATTGTTTTATTAAGGTTTGGGGTTTCATGGTGATTTCCTGGAGCAGAGTTTTGTCAGCTGGATGTGATGCCTAACTGCTGACTGGGATTCAGGCCAAATGGAAAACTAGCAGCAAGATGACCTGCTCACAATAAGTAGAGCAAAGAGCTCTTGATCCTCGTGTGAACAGCTTAATCTGTTTTATACTGCAGTTTTCCATCAGTAAAACAGGGATAATTGCACTCTACTGCCCTCAGGGGTGCTGTGAGGGTAAACACATTACAGGTTACAGAGTGCTCAGATGCATTGGCTGAGAGAACTCTAAAAATATTGGGAAAGAGAACAATTTGCACAACAAATAGGCAAGTCTGAAGCAGAGATATGAGCGTGCTGGGCAGAGGCTTTGAAATTCACTTCTCACCCTGCTCGCAGATTGAGACTACAATTAACAGTAAGGCAAATGTAGTGCAAAATCAGAGTGTGCTGGTCCTGAACTGGCTCTGTATTGGCTGCTAGTGATATTACTGACTTTCCTGCCATCAAAGCCATTACAGTTCTGCAGCAGCAGGATTGTACCCCCAGCTGGGCTCCCCTGCTAACACCCACTGTTCCCTATCAGTGCCTTGAAGCTGCAAACAGGCTACAAGGCATAAATGAATCTCATGCTTTGTGGGGTCAGAGGGCCTCCTTGGCCATGTTGGCCTAGCTGGGGGACACAGTGTGGGTTCCTTGAAGCCTTTTTTTCCAGGAGAGAATGCCAGATGATGAATGGATATTGAGATAGTGCAATGATATAGAAGCATTCACGGGTTTGGTTTTCTTACAATGCAGCAGACAATTTTAAAGTTCTAGGGCAAAGAGGCTTCCACGGTTGCAGGGACTTTTAGGGAAGCTCACAAAATGTAATAGATCTTCTATGAATAGATTTCAGCTGACTGGAAGGATACATTTCAGGATACAGGAAGAAGCGTTTCCATTGATTTCAGGGAATTTTATTGCAGGATGCAAGTGAAGGAAGAACATAGCCAGATTTGTGCAGAAAGTGCTAAGTGCCTTTTGGATAGAATTTGCAACTGCTAATGTTTTCTCACCTCTAAACCTTGCTGTAATGGTAGGCTTGCTGGGGAATGCTGCTCACACTGGGTCAAGGTGAAACAAAAATAAGAAATCTTTGCTGTCCCTACTGTGAGATGTACAACTTGCTACTATTTTTCCTTCTGGCAGGACTTTGGAACCAACTGTATCCAACAAATGCAAATTGTGATGCTAATTTAATTAAGCAAGCCATATGAAATCAGAAAAAATTACAGTCCATGGTCAAGAGCAGTTTTTTATGTATTGGCAGTACATCAATAGCTAATTGAAAAAGATTACATAATTGCTTTTGATTGTGATTTAACCCCAGCAGGCAGTTTGGCCTCACATAGACACTAGTTCATCCTTTCCTCCACAGGGAGATACAGGAGAGGATCAGAATGGTAAAAGTGTAAAAAGTGGTTTGAGGTGCAGTTTAATAGGTAAAGCAAAAGTTGTACACACAAGCAAAGCAAAAAAATCCAACACATGTCCCCTTAAAAGGTACTATGAAGAAAATTAACTCTATCCCTACCAAAAAAAAAGGTACAACAGAAGACAGAAGAGGATGCCTGCAAATCTAGTTTTATCTTTATTATGGTAGAATCTGAGTATTTAATGACCTTTCATATGCTTATCCTTAAAGCATGCCAGTGACACAGGACATTTTAAATCTGAAGGACAGTAAGGAGAAGGGTCAGAACTTTGCCATTTTAATCACAGGTAAACAGGTTGCCACAAGCTGACTGCAGTTCAAGTTAGGACCACAATACAAGGTTTTTGCACTGGTATCACTTTTGTTATGCAAGCCAATGTAAGGGTTAATGGAAAAAGTTAAATCCTTGAAGTGTTGTGATAGAGTGGAAAGAGTCTTTGAACTTGAGATGCTGATAGTGAGGTTTGTGATTTCTGCACTTCAGTTTTATCTCTTCTCTCTTCATTTCCTGAGTTCCAGTGGCCTGTCTTTGTGCTTCCCTCCTTCCTCTTTTCTTGGCCAACAATAAAACCTGTGAATGGCGAAGAGAGGGTCAGAAAGCCAGGGACGCTGTTTTCCTCTCTTCAGGACTAACTTTTGCCACTTTATGCTACATTTGTGTCAGTTTTCAACGCTTGACAACCAATTGCCTTCCTTTTTTCTACCTTTAATATAACTGTCAGGATTCACATCAATCTGTCAAATATCACAAGCCAGAGTGACATTTGCATTATTAATGCATATTTACTTGGGAACTGAGATTTGGGAATGGGATTAGGGGGAGGGATTTCTAAGCAACCTCTGGTTTGATTTATGATTCAGATATCTCAGGACTTCAGAGTGCTGCTATTTCCACAGAAGGAGTACAGAAAAGAGGTTGTGGTACTCTGTAAGCTGCTGTTTGCTTGGTCATCACCCCCAGAGTGAAAAAGTGTTTCTTGATGTTTGGGAGCAGCCTCCTGTGTTTCTGTTTGTGGCCACCACTTCTGATCCTGTCGCTGAGAACCACTGAAAAGAGCCTGGCTATGTCATCTTTATACCTTGCCTGCAGGTATTATCTAGATTTAGTCAGATTAATCAGTTAATAAGGTTAGTAAGATTTTATGAGACTTTATAAGATTAATTAGATCGGTCATTAATAATAATCCCCCCAAAATTTTCCTTCTCCACAAAGAACAGTCCTACTTCAGCCTTTTCTCATAGGAGAGATAATCTAATAATTTTTTGTGTATTCTGTTCAGTAAATCCATGTCTTTCTCAGAGCTGCTCCTGCCCTAAAGCTTCATGCCACAATCCATAGCACCTTCTCTTGCAGAACTTTAGGAGCTGGAGATTTGAGAAAAAAGTAACAGAAACTGCTGACAGAATTTCTGCTCAAGCAATTGTGAGACATGAGAGTTGGGGCTGTGGAATGGAGTAACCACAGCACTACTTTTCAGCAGGACTGGAAAAAGTAGAGTGGGAATAACGGATCCAGCTGTGACCTGACATGGACACTATTCTTGTCTGTCTGGGCTGACTTCAGAGGCATAAGCCAGAGCTGGTGAGTTTGGAGTAACACATGAGATAAATAAAGGAATGAGGCAAAAAGAAAATCTATTTTATATTAAAAACCTGATTTAAATGTTGTTTTCAGTGTTCCATGAATATGTGAGCTGACTCAGGACTGGAACAGCTTACATTTAGTGGGTTTTTTGGTTGCTTGCTTGTTTCCTTATTTGGAGATTTTTGTTTGGTTTACTTTGGTATTTTTTTTAAGACTGAGATCATAATTACTGTAGTGCCATGCTGAAGGGACAAGAGAAGCTGTCCACAGTACTGCAGTTTGATGACACTTATTTTGACACTTATTTTTATAGTATTAGGAGATTTTGCAGGTAGATTTTTTTGTGTGTTTGTTTTCAAGCATGATTTTCAAACAAAAGAATATATTATTTACTCTATGGTAGAAATCCACACATGAGTTAGTAGACTAAGACTTTACCATGGCACATTCCAAATTACTCATAATGCATTTAAGTATTCAAATCCTTAAACAAGTATTCAAATACTTAAATAAGAAGGTATCAGAAACACAGAAAACATTAAGCTCCTGGAGATATCAAGATACAGGAGCTTAATGTTTTCTGTGTTTCTGATACCTTCCTGGAATAATGGAAGAGAAATTAAATTTGGCACTTAAAATTAGATACACAAACAGTGCACATGATTCCGAATTTCAGCTGTGCTTTCAAAACTGCTTAAGGGAAATGAAAAAAAAAATAAAAGGAAAATGATAAGGGAATGAAAGAAATAATTAAAACAACAAACAAAATAAAAACCCCAACAAACCAACCTGCACATACAGCTAGAACTTTTGAAAGAAGAAAAATGTTTGCCAGCCTGGTATACACTGCCATTTTATCTAAATAAAACTCAGTCATGTCCATTTGTTGGGAAATAGTGTGCTTCACATGACAGTATTCCAGACATATAGTTCAGTAACTTGTGTGTGTGCACATTTAGAAGATTAAAGATAGGCATTTAAAGCCTTTTAATGGTTGAAACTTTAGCTTAAGTTTAACATCAGTCCTGCTTTTTCATGAATCAGTGCACTGTGCTTTCCAGTGCAACATCCTGACTTTCTCAGGGATCACATTGTCTGCTACTTAAAATATTCTCACAATTCAGAGTTAACACCCCTGTGCAAACAGAGGGGAGCTTTCAGCTCTGGGCTGCTTTCTCCTTACTCTTCCTGCTGTTCAACATTTCTGCCTTGGCTTTCTGTGCTTTCCTGTGAAGCCCTGCGGCATCCTTTCAGAACAGACCTGTGGAAGTCATCTTTTCAAGTTTATGAAAAGTTCTCCATGAGGCTGTCACCACAGACTGAAGAAAGCCTTTCCTTTCATATACCAACAAGTGTTCCCCTTTCAGTGGTTTTATTTATCTATACCACTTCCTCCTATTTTCTTTTTCAAACCTTCATCAATACTTCCATTCCTTGACAACACACCTTCTCAGCCCCCTTATTTTAAATTAGAACAATGCACCTTTGTCCCCTATCCTTATATAAGTTTGCACAGCATCTCCTTCCTGTATTTTGTATGCATGCTCCTGTTTCTGAAACCGTGCTTTATTACCTTCACCTCAATGCTTCAGAGGTGCTCTTGTTACCAATGAAAGCACATATTATCACTGCTTTCTTAATCCCCCAAGGATTGATAGAGGGTTAAAGTGAGAGCAGCATCCCCAGGAACTCAAAGATATTTTCCCCTGTATTATTTATGGTTAGATATAAATAATATTAGTTATACTGATGATTCTGTGAAAAAGACATTCTTCCTTCTTTGAATTAATTAGCTAATGCAGAGCTGAAGGTTGTCCAGCAGACACAAAAAGGAGGTGCACAATCCTTCTTGAAATTAAAGAGCTGCGTGGGGAGGTAAACTGAAATTTGTTTACAATAAGTGATCATTCTTATTTTAATATATCAAGCTGTCAGCTTCTTTTGAAAATAGATGAGGTAATTTCAAAGTTAGCAATTAATTTTGTTTTTATTAATTGGTGAGCTGGCGACTATGGATTGCTAACCAAATAGCTTTTTTATTATTCCTTTCCAACCTTTCTGTTCAAACTTATTTAAACTCTCTCTTGCAAGCCCTGGGATGCCAATGGTACCTGTTTGCATGCTTACTCCAAAAGGCCAGCTGTTAACTGGCCATGTGAGCATACCTGAGCAGTGACAAAGCTGTACATACAGTCACACTGGATACTGCTGCTGATCCGAGGCACTTGTGCACTTGATTCATCCACTTCTGATGGATTATGAGGCTGAATTGCTTACACAATTTGTAGCAGAAGCCTTAGAAGGTCCAGTTGTGGGTCCAGGTGTCCAAGACTGCGCTTATAAAGACAGAGCTTTTGATTTAAATATACTGAGATTGATTTTCAGCCAGTCCATGGCTGGTGTTGGGACCTGTTGTCACCAGTAGCTTTCCCACTCATGAATGACATGAGAAATATCTAAACTTTCTCAAAGGATGTTAAAAGACTCTGTGCAATAATTGAGAGCTTTGGATCAGAGCCTGAGAGTCTCTAGAACTGATCCATGTCTTTGACCTTTCCTGACAGGACTCCTGGCAGCCCCCGCCAGGAGCACAATGGTGGTTTTGAAGTCCTGGGAAACTGCAGGATGTTCCCATCTTTCTGAAGCAGAGAAATCAATGAGGGAGTGAAGAACATGAGGAGGTTTGTTAGCACCACTTAGGAAGAGGGAATGAAAAAGCAAGGGTAATTTAGAAGTTTCTCTGTCAATAGCTGATTTATGGTGAAAAGTGAGGGGGAGGACTGGAAAGCCTATAGTTCTTTAGGTCAACAGATAGTGTTTATGATATTTTTTCACAAAAGGTAAGGCTTTTTAGTGCAGTTTAAGTCAGAAAGGGGAGATGAACCTGAAGACATGTCTGAAAAACAGTGGAGATCGCTGCTATAGCTACAAAGAGACAGCTCCCTCCTTCCTTTAAAAGAAACACTCTTAAAAGCACAAACCTTCTCTTGCAGGCCATACCCTCGTGCTCATATTCACACAGTGTGTGACAAGCACACTATGTGAATTGTATTCTGAATTGAATCACTGAATTGAATCGTATTCACATAGTGTGTCCCCAAACAATTGACTGAAGTACATGAAATTAAGAAGCATCTAACTCTCCTGTACATCATTGTCCTACCAACAGACACAAACCAGAGGGAAACAATGTGCAAAATATCTCTAGTGCATTTTCCTCCCTTCAAAAATAGACAGGCCAGGCAATACACTGCAGACCTGGCTGGATCTACAGACAGACTGTAGCACTCAGATAGTGCTGCTATGCTGGGCAATATATAAAGCTCCAAGTCAGAAACACAGGCAAATTAATGTGGCAGAAGTGGTCCCTTAAGAGTATGCTATTTAATGATCAGCTTCCTATCATCATCATCATCATCATCATCTCATCTAATGGCTCACCAGCAGTCTTGCTCAAAGGTCTTTATAATGGGTTTTGTGGTAATGTGCATGTCAGAATGCCAGCAATGAATTTTTGTAGCTAATTTAGAACATTGCAGGACTTTGAGATATCCAGTTTCTGCTGGTCCTTCATAGGGAAAGCTCACTAGTTGTTCACTGCTTAAAGAAAAACAAAAATCAGTAAATACTATGAGGCCTTTGCAGAATAAAACCTCAGAGAAAATAAAAAGAAACAAAATAAAGTAAACAGGCACTGAACCCTCATTTATCTGCAAACGGGATTGTCAGGAATTAAGCAATTGTTCGGAGTCTTGGCACTGAGGGTTTATTGAAGAACAGACCACTATGGATTTAATTTTTTTTTTCATTTTCTTCTTGCCTACAGTTTAGTTTAGCTTTCATTGCGAAATGAATATGCCTTATGTTTTTATTTCAGATATCTTACAAGCCAGATTGCAAAATCAATAACACATAAAAAAAATTGATCAAGAAAAAATGTTTAAATAAACCACCTGTCAACAAAGACAAATGCTCACTCATTGTTAATATGATAAAGGTAAAACTCTCTTTCTCTTTTGATAGTACTTTCCATATCAGTTTCTGTCATGCTGTTGATCAAACTCTGAATTTACCACAAGCCTTTTGTGAGTTCAAAAATAATATCAAAAATAAGGATACATATATTTTTTCTTCCTATGTCTTGCAAATTTTAATAAATTGTCAGGATTTTCATCTCCCTATGTACTGTCATCTCAGAAGAACAGGGGCTGTAAGTATATCGTGAGAATGACTACGTTTAATGAGATCTTGAAGTTACTTCTGAAGGAAAATACTTTGCCAGTGTAAGTCGCCACAATTCACCCACTGTTCCAAGGAGTCTTCAGACTGGATAACAAAACAAACATTCATTTAGGCATTTAAATAAACAGTTATGTTTTCAGAAGTTCTGAGTATTTCCTATGGAACTCATCCATGTGTGTAAATAGATGGGTTTTTAAGAACCCAGTGCCCTCATCCATATGAAGAATGAAATAAAATTACCACTTTTTTCATCAGAACATTTTAAAAACTTTTATCCTTTGTTTTGTTGACTAAAAGTCAATTTTAGTAAGCTGGAGTTGAGTTCCTTTGGAAATGTGTTCAATGTGACTACTGAGCACTCTGGAAAAACTGACTCTGTTCAAAGTTCTACATAATTTATGTGAGTCTGGATCAATGTTTCTTTGCACCGTTTGTCAAATTTAAGAAATAATTCTCAAGCATATGTAGATGTTTTCTGTGTTGGTGTTTAGTGAGTGAGTTGTGGCAGAAAAAAATTGTGAGGGCCCTTGTTAGACACATTATTATTTAAACCATTGTCACCAAAGTGACACTATTCTCAAATTTGCATGCAAATCCCTGTTATCAATCATTGCAGAGTTTGTGTGAAACACTGAGCAGTTGCATTTCCAGATAAAAGAGGCTGGCTGCAGACATGCTGGATGGTTTTTGATGGTGAAGTGTGAAAGTCTGGTAATTGTGACTGCCATCTCAGGAAAAAATTGCCCTCCAGGAGGATTTGAGGTTTCATTTTCAAGGGTAAATATTCTTCTCTGCAGAGTGAGTATTTTGCCATGGCAAGACACCTACAGATTCCAGTAAGCGGATTTTCCAAATGATGTCTTTACTTCGTGCCTATTGCATCAGCACAGTCACCTTGTCATTCAAATCCCTGTAATGATCACTTCTGAAACATTTACACCCCGTGTTTGGCTGGCTGGTTGCTGCTTACTCAGTAGGAAGATTATTGATTGCGGGTGCTTATTAAGAAAGTACGGAGCAATAAGCTGTGAGAGCTGTTGATAATTCAAAAGGTGAAGCTGGCAATTATATAGGGATCAGGGGGATTATTATATACAGGGCCTAGGAAAATATGACTGATGGATGTGGCACTGCTGTTATGACTGCTTGAAATAAAATGTATCATTATTGATTTCTTTTGTTGGTCTTTTTTATTGCATTTTAAATCTACATATTTTTTGTGCAAACAGTCTATTCTACACTAGAGCTAGAATATGCTACTGTAGCTTACTGATTTATGAATATATCCTTCTTTTATAGTATTTTCACCTCTTGCTACAGAATTTTTTCCAATTTTTCACTCCATGGTAACTATTTGAACAGGACAGAAATCTGGTGTCTGATTTTGAAATTTGCAACTTCCTCTGTTGCTGCTGTTATATCACTTTTAATGATTTTTCTTCTAATGATGAAAAAATGAAGAGTGAAAAAAAAATTAAAAGCCCCATATTTTGGGCATCAAATGTATAGTAAATATATATTTTTTAATTATTAACTCTTGCTTTCACCTGTCATGTCAGGTGGCATGTTTAGCCTTATAACATTTTTCCTTGTTTTAATTACTTTTTAGCTAGTTTCCTTAGTTTTGCATTAATGTTTCTCCTGCTTATTTCTTATGCCATTTCCAGGTCTTAAATGACTATATTAAGTAATGACTATATAATAATCAGAGATTATTAACATCATTAACATGGTAATATTCCTAGTGCAAAACACAGAAAAGCCTTGCACTTTGGAGAAAAGTCCACTGCCACAGCTTAGTTTGCACCTTCATGAATACCCACTCTATTGGAAATCATCTCAATTCCCAGAGTTTGTAAACCAATGTCGAATCTAGTTCTGAAGAAGTGGATTTTCTTTATGCTCTGCAAAACCACAAACAACCTGAAGCCTTTTTTTTTAAAGCAGAATACCAGATAATCAGGTGTTCTCTCTGTCTGCGAAAATGTCATATACCTTTCATTCAGATTTATTTTTTCTGGTAGTTTCCAGTCTTAGCATTTGTCTAATAAGCAAGGCTTTTACCTCCAGTGTGGTTTGTGTTAATGGTGGAAAGAGGTGCGGGAAATGGCAGGAAAATTTTATGCAGTTGCATGCCTTATTATTCTGCATAAAACTAATATTCTGGGAGACTGTCAGCTACATAAAGCATTACAGCCACCCCACTCTCTTCTCTACTACTTTTGCATGCAGGATTCGGTCCTCTTATCACAGCAAAAAATCTATTCAGTCATTATTTGGGTAAAGTTGACTTTTAGCCAAATCCAGAACGAGCCTCACAAGCCAGAGGCCTAATCAATACCACACTAACTGCTCCATTAATCCTCTTTTGCTGCTATTTCCCTCTCATCTTTCCAGGAGACTGTTGTTACCTCAGAACAGATAATTGATTTTTTTTTCTAGGTAATAAATGCAGCAGCTTTTCAGTGATACTTCCCACACACCCCCATACTGCAGGTCCCCATCATGATGTGACTGATCAGAGCTGCTTCCTGATTATTCCAGAGCTGGATGGGCACCTAATGCAGAAATCCTCTGCTGATGTGACTATCGAATAAGCCAAACTGGCTCATACCTGGGCATTTCCACCTCAGATACTGCAGTAAGACAAGCAAATTTGCATGTTCTCATATGCAAGGAATTTTGCATGATTCATCACTTATGTAAAGAGCCTAATAATAGCAAAGTACTAGATAAAGAAAGTTGGGCTGAAAGTGTTCTTGGGCTTAATGTTTTTAATTCAAGAGAATATTAGTGTGCTGCGCACAGAGTCCTGAAGTGTTTGGCCTGAAAGTCCTGGTACAAGTACAAAAGCTGAGCAGAAAAATTTAAGGCCAAAAAGATGTGGGTTTTTTCCTCAAAAATGAGACTATGTTCCTGGAAAAGTAACATAACACTAAGCACTTCCATTACTATTAGGAACAGTGCTGACTTGCTTCAGTTTTGGACCTCATTTAAGCCTCTTCTAAATTTTTATTACTTTACTATAAGAAGTGTCTGTTTGATTTAAACAAACAAACAAAAAATCTCAGTTTCTCTCTCTTTCCTGTAATACCTAGGTACTTGCAGCTAGGATGTGGAAGACAACTCCAGCAGAAGTAACAGGATTTTTCTACTGGTGATGTTCTCACAAATCAGGGAAAAAATTAGCCTGAGCTTATTTGTTATGTTTAGTATTTTTTCTCCAAAAGACTTGGTGTTACTGGCCTTTAATATTAGGAAGAATTTCTTCAAAGAAGAGGTGACTAGATATTGGAATAGGCTCCCCAGGGAGGTGGTAGAGTCAGAGCACTGGAAGTAGGACTTTTTGATGTAGCTGGGTGCATTATTGACCTTAAAATACACTTGTGGCCAGAAGGAAGCATGAAATCCTGACCTGATCTGACTTAAATAAGCCAAAGAAGCTGAAAACAATGAAGACATTAGAAATTCACTTAAAATATTCCCACACTGCCCCTTGGAGAATCTGTAAAGTAACGCAACTTTTGAGAACATGACCATTCTATGTTCAAAACAATCTTTTAAAAACAATATTTCTTGTCTTAGCATCCTACTTACATTAAAAAAATTAAAAAGGAAAAGTAATTAATTTCATTCATAGAACACTGGGCACTGGATCAAATGACAGAGTTATGTTATTATTTATATTTTCGGACAATATCACCAAGCCACAGTTCTGCCCAATGGCCAAAATAAATAAATAAATAAATATATAAGTAGATGAGACTCAACTTGAGATCAAGTGCTAATCTACATTCAGAAGATAGAAAAAAAAAAAAAGGGGGTAAATGACACTATGATTGAAACAAACCTTTGATACATGTTTTTTCTGTGCAGTTATTGCTTTTCTCCCTGGGCATTTCCTCCCAGCAAATAAAATTAATTACCAAAATGTCTGTAACTCTTCTTGCTTAAATCAGAAGACAGAGGATGGTCAGATCATGATAGAGCAGATCCTTGCAAGAAAGACTCAACAGAACCTGAACTTCATGCTTCTCACTGTGGCTAGTCAAAATTTTTGTGTTTATAGAGGGATTTGGGGAAGTTTGCAAGTGTCAAGTGTGCGTGGTGCAGCACAGCTCAACATCAACAACGTAACTCCATGTCTCCTTTTTCCATCTGATGCTAATGTCACTCAAGAGAATAAATAGTTTAGTTCCTCAAAAAAACCCCAAAACTGTATTACTAAAGTATTCCATGTATTGTAAGTACTTTTCCTCATGTAGAATAAGATATAATACTTGCTACAAACAGTTTATTCAAGTGAGAATGTCCATAATCAGTATTAAAAGCTCTTGTGTCAGAACCCAGGACATCTCTCTGGATGCCCTGGATGGCTCAAGATCCTGGCAGGGGCTCGGAGACCTTGGCAGGAAGCCAAAGACACTTGATTTCGATCTCAACCTATGGAGCAAATTACCAACTTTGTATGAAGAATTACAAGTCACAAAAGTTTAAGTAGCATAATAGTAGTTGTCACAGGGTGAAAAGTAGAATTTTTGGATTTTTAGAATAGGGGTTTGGAGTCCCAAGATGGAGGAATTTGGGCGCTCCCTGTCCCTCTTCCTTCTTTCTAGCCTCCATCTTCTTGGTGGTGGTGGTGTTTTTAGATTGGTTCAGAGTGGAAGTAGACTGTGTAACATAGGTGATAGGTATTGGAAAATAATTGTAAATAAAGTACACATGGTTCATAGTATAAAATGTAGACACCAGCCCGGGAGCGGGCAGTGTGTGCCCTTGACAGACCTGCAGATCAGACCTCTGCAGGTCTGAGTGAAAATATTTTGGATAAGAGACAATAAACAACCTTGTGAACATGAGCCAAAGAATCCCAACTCTTTCTTTGGCCAGTGGGCTGGGAAACAGGGACTCTTGGTTCATCCCGAAAGCAGAAAACCCGAGACTTTTGTAGCTTTCAACAACAGGTTTTGGCCCTGACCAAATTTCTATATCCTGAGAAGGCTCATAGTGCCACAACAACATTTGAAGAAGAAAATGTGAGTAATTTCTTTAGGCAAGGATTTCTTTATTAATTTGCATTAAAGTCACAAGAGGTTTTTATTAACTGATAATAGTGTGTTGAGATTGATCAACACTCACTGTCTGCAGAGCCATCAATTAGTCCATGTGAAATTGAGATTTCAGAAGCACCACACTGTTAACACACCACTCTTGCTGTTCAGTTTTTAAAATAGTCCAGCTTTTGTACAACAGAGGGGGCTGGATACAAAATACCCAGCTGAAGGAAAGACAACATGTCATGTTTTTGCTGTCAGTTTTAGCATTTGTCCTGCTGCCTCTTCCTCAGTAATGGAGCATCTTCCATGTTGCAGTCAATGCAATAATGAGGTTTGTTTGTAGCCAACAGCTCTTGTCAGATGGCCCTCAGAATAATAATTGCCTTCATCTTGAACCTCAACAAGCATTGCAGGCCTTTGGAAACAGATCCTCCTCGGTGTCTTATGACCTTAGAAATTATCTTCACCACAACAAAGTGGATTAAAATTTCAGATTTTTCTTTCTGCCACTTTTAATAATTACTGGAGCAAGTGGATATAAGTAGATATGGTGCAAGGAAATGTTAAATTCATGTCATCTTTAGCTGAGAAGAATATATTGAAGATAAAAGCAAAATAAAGACTGCAAATTAATTTGAAAGTGTTCTAAAAGGAAAAGTAAGGCTAGTTTTCAGATAGGAGAAATAAAATTAAAACAAAAATAAAATAAAAATAAAATAAAAATAAACCAAAATGCAATAAAATAAAATACAATTGAAATTACATACCAATAAATAATATTAAAATATTAAAATAATATTTTGTTTATGTTTTTATTTTAATTTCTCTTTATTTTGTTTAAATTTATTTTATTTTTATTTTTATGTATTTTAGCTTTATTTTAATTTAATTTGGTTTTATTGTATTTTTGTTTATTTTGTTTTAATTATTTCTTTTTTTTCTTTTTTATTGTTTTTTATATTATTTCTTTTTAGTCTAATTTAATTGACCTGCCACTGGTTAAATCTACTTTTGTTTTGAGTGAAAAGCAGGAAGCACAGTGCTCTTAAATGCAAGAATGAGAACAGCATTGAGCATTTCTGAGCAGATGATCCTCTCTCTCATTGCTCACCTTCATTTCATCTTCTTGGTATTTTTTCCATGTTTCCATGCAGTAGCACTGAGAACAGACATTTTTACGACATAACAGAAGAAAATTGGGTGATATTAGAATGAAATACCACAAAGATTTCTTTATGCACACCCTCCCCCCCCCCCATTCCTGGTTCACATTTGGAGCTTGTAAGCAGCAAGACCAAAGTTCTCAATCTGTCAAGAGGAAAATTTATAGCATGATCGTAAAATATAGGGGAGAGCTGAAGGCAGCCAATGCTGTAATAAGGCTTATGATATTTTGGAAGTTCTTTAATTTCTTCTAGAATAAAGTATTGAGAACTTTTAACCTTTTAAGTAGAATTTCTGTTAAGCATAAATTTACTCTTGTTTCACAAAACAACTTCTACCAATAAAATACATTTAAATTTTGACATGCTAAATACATTGAATGTTCTTTATTCTGCTTTTTCTTCAGGAAATGCACTTTATATCCTTACATTAATTTCAGAAATTTTTTGGGGTGTTTTCACTATGGACAAATAGAAAAAAAAACCCAAAATGCACTGCCATGAAAAGTTAAATCTGGGTTTAATGGGTGTAACAGAAGAAACTAACTTTTGGATTACTTGGTATTATGCTAGCCAACAGAAAGCTTTTTCTGCAGGAGAGAAGTCTGAGGTTTAACTGTAAAGTATGAGAAAAAAACCTGTATTAATTTTGCTTCAGGAAGTCAATGATTTGAGTTTCAATCTTTTTTAGGTGCATCTTTATCCTTTATCCCTCTGTCTGGCCACAGAAATTAACTCCCCATATACTTTGTCATATGATTTACAGGTTGTTGGTTTGACACACAAGGACAGTAAGTCAATAGTCTCTCTCTGAAAATCCTACTGAGAGTTAGGGCTGTCTGATACTAGACGTGCAATCAGAGCCAATCTGCTGTTGAGGAGTTGTACCCTCTACTTTGGATAGAAGCACCAAATGGAATAATTTCCCCAGAGTGTGCTGAACGCTTATCACTAAGAGATGCAAGGAAATTTGGATGGAGTTCTGCAAAGTTCTGGATGACTTCATCAAAAGCCTAAGAGTATAACCTTGGTAAATCTTCATTTTTAGTTTCATTACAGAGGCTAGTTGAGTTCCTCTTAAAAAGAGCATTTAAAAAACCCCACAATATTCTTTTATGCTCAGTGTTTGTGTGACAATATCTACTGCAAATTATTTGTTGAAAAAAAAAAAAAAAAAAAACAACAACAACAAAAAAACCCTGCACTGTTCCAGTTGAGAACAGAATTTTAATAATTACTTCATTACTTGCTCTACTTCCACTTAGTTAACTATGTTGTTACCTACAGCAAATTCTTTTCCAAGTAAAACCCTATTGAGAACTACCTGTGCTTTATCTTTTATTTCTTGCCAAAGAGAGTGAATATTTTTACTATATTTCCTATTCCAGTAGAAAATTGCCAGTGACAAAGGCTAACCATGCAAGTTGCTGATGTGAGAGAAGTATTGTGTATGTCAGATGAAAAATGCATCTTGGTGCACAGAATATATTGCAAGGCTCTTCAGCTAAGAGCTACTTCAGTGATTGACTACCTCTCACAACAACTGAATCAGGATAAACAAAGATTGAGAAGCACTTTGTATTCCCAAAAGCATTTAAAAGTTTTATGGAATTAGTAGAATTCTTGGAGGGGTTTTAGTAAAACTGCAGTGGTCATGGATGTGTCCAGGCTATTCTCTGAGTCTCATCACTTGGATCTGCCAAAGGTAAACCTAACCTTCATAGATCAAAAGCAGTGATGGGTCCTGCTACAGTCTTCTCTGAATTGCAGTCCATGATTAATCTCTCTGCTTTGATATTAGTGAGCTAGCAAAGATTTTGATCCCTCATAATCAATGATTCTTTGGCAGCTGTTGAAGTGAGTTGTGCTGGCTTTGTTTCCTGAGCCAAATGGGAATTCATGCTGTCATTTATTTACTGTTTGCTGAAAGGAACACTTTAATCAATGACCTCATCACATTTTTGATATTTCATTGTCTTAAGATGATTGCTCTATTTCCAGATTTAAAATTACTTATTTGCTTTAACTGCTGTGCAATTTAAATGAATAAATAAGGTTTGGGTAATTTAAGTGGTATGAAAGCAAGGCAACAAAAGAACAGAGAAGTTTTACCTCTTGATTTTACAAAAAAGAGCACTTTTATTCAGAGTCAAGATTCAGGGTTGTTTAGATGTAAGGAAAGAGAATTCTGAGTGTTGCATGCAGAATTGGGACTGAGACTGATACAACTAAACTAAGCTCTGGAAAAGCAATACAGTTGAGGAGTTTATCCATGACTCTTTGCCCTTCCAACCTTGTCAACCTAGCCAGAACTGATAGCTCCTGGTAAAGCTGAGCCTCAGTGAAAATCTTACCAAAACTCATGGTTCAGGTGGGCTACAGAGAATTAATCTCCCTGTTCCATGTCCAGTGTCTTGTGGGGACAAACCTCCTCTTGTTCCTACTGCTGACCCTTTATCTGTGAGTGAAGCTGAAAGGGAAGATCTGTCTGAGAAAGTCAGTTTGTCCATATCTCCAGAAATGTCTCACCTGACAGAGTCAATTGCATTGTCATAACACTCTGGCCACATAGAGTGTGCTTCCAGATGAGAAGTCTCCTCTCTAGTTTGTGATACCCTCTGATCTTATATTTTAACAGAATAAATCCTTAATTTATTACTCCTTTGCAGCTTTGCCTTTTAAATTAATTGCCCTGTGGAATTCTCCACATATTAATGCTGAGTAGAGCTTCTTGTCTTATGAATTATCAAAACACTGATCTGAAGGAAATGAATGATACGAAGCATAGAACAGTACTTAACAAATTGTCTTCGTTGCGCGTTGAAATCTTGCTCTCTCTGCTTCATTTCAATCTGTTCATTGCTTTGGGACCTTTAGCCCCCACTGGGGAGAAGCACATGTAACCTTGCTGAGCAGTTCACTTTGCATTTGGAACTTCAGTTTTGCTGAAAGACGTGTCAAAAGCCTGGCAACACAGACCTGATAGCACTGGAAAGCTGATGCTATTCAAGGAAGTGTTGGCATTTATTTGTGCTTGCAGCCTTGCCCCTGAATGCAGCTTTTTGTGATGTAGCAGCTTCTTTTAGGTTTCTGCCCATGGAGATTTGACTTGCATTTCTTGAAAACATACCTTCTACATAAAGGGAATTTTTCAAGCATTTACAACGGAAGAAGAAATCCAAACAGCTGAATTTCATTCAGGAGTGTTGAATCAAAACATATGACTTTGATTCTGGATATGTTTAAAACAAAACAAATGTACTGTGTTTCGGTTTGGTTTTTTTTCAATCCCTTTTCTTGCATTTCTCATCCTGGATATAACTGGATATACAGATTTCCATTTGTAGATTGCTTGAGAATAGCCAGTGGCACTAGGAACAGTTTCCTCTTAACTCATATCCTCCTTTCTTCTCTCTTTCCATGTCTCACCACCCTTTTCCAAAGCAGAAAAACTTCAATTTTCTACTCTTGTAATCTGTTTTCAGATTTCTGGGACTTCTTCCCCAGCCCCCAGAAAAAAACTCAAAAAACACCCCATCACCATGCATCAACTCAAAATATGAATGGAAGTAAATTAAGGGACCAAAGAATATAGTTTTTATATGACATTAGGAAAGAAATGACAAAGGAAAGACATCTGTAATGCCTTTTCTTCACTGTGAATGGGAATAAGGACTGTTACCTGTTGCACACACAGGGAACTTCAAACTTTGGATAATTTTATAGGCAATATATGTGCTATGTATGTATGCTGATGCTTTAGCTAAGCCTGTGCTTGAGGTTTGGAGCAGTTTTACATCTGTGATTCACATGTTTTGTTTGTGCTTCAGCACCTGGGGTAGAGGAAGACATCACACAGACTCTAGAGATAACAGCTTGGTGTACTTGGACCATACTTAGTGAAAACAGCTGTTTCTCCCAGGCTCTTCCTTCCTGACAGATCATAGAGCAGATTTCCTTTTGCTTTCTAACAAAAGCTTTCTAGCACCTGTACTTAGAGAAGCTTAACTTTTCTTACCATTTTTGAAAATTTCAGCATACTGAATACTCTCGTCTGGCACACATAAACCCCTCCATTATATCACCATTTTATATTGTGGAAAGAGGTTTTCTTTACCATTCCATAGAATGGAAACTGTTCTGTTTACATGTCTCTTACTTTTGGAATCACATTGTATTTTGAGGCACCCAAAATATTCAGGATACCTGTGTGAAGATTCACGTTACCTGGTTGGTTCCATGTTTGAAGGAAATTAGAGAGGGTTATTTACCTACTGTAATGGAAATAGCATCATGGTCTCTGTCTTACTCTGTCTTTTTTTGGTCAAGGCGTTTTCTGGGTCTGATTTAACTGCATGGAGTTGCTGCAGCACTGACATGGGACTGCAGCAGTAATAGCTGAATGGTATGCTTTGGAGCCTTCCACTACAGTTTGTTCTTTGTTCTTTGATTTACAAAGGTGAAATAGTGATTGCACAGATCAAAAGTTGACTTATTTTCAATAAGGATCTGGCTTAGTCAATCAATAGGCTACCACCTTTTAGACTGCAAAAGCATTTTGAAAAGACATTTTCCATTGCCATCTCAAATCCCTATTTGAGAACAGCTAAAAAACATACCATAGTACTTCATTTTCTGTAATGTAAAAAATATTTAGACATATTTCTATTCTGGAACAGGTTAGATTAAATCTCCAGATATGAAGACCTTTGTGCTAACTGGCTTTGTCACACTTGTCCAGAAAATCCTACAACTTAATGCATGACAACACACGCCAGGGTACAAGCTGTGACCATAAACCAGTCTCAGAATAATTCCATCCCCTCCCTTCAAGTCTTACTCTAAGCAAAGTGTTCTTGTGCTCTGTTCCTGGTTTTGCAACTAAACAAAATAATCAACTGGTCATACGATGCCATCTTTCATTCATGCATTTGGAATAAAGTCATACGACTTCAGAAAAAGAGTAATTTTAAAATGAAAGTTTTATGGATGGGTAAGAGTCTGAATTGAAATAAGGTAAATATTTTCCTGAATTAAAATAAGATAAAAAATCAGGGTATGAAAATATAGGAAGCTTTTTATTTTCCTCTTTATTGCCTCAGTTATTCTGCTAAATAAGCTTGCCCTTTTTACAGCAGTTTATATTGAGAATGAAACAACACAATCTAAATTACTTTTTACATATTTTCAGGTAATGAATACATGTTCCTAACTTTCTGACTTCAAAACTGGGTCAAACCCAGAAAAGAGTGTTTCATAGCATAAAAAAATCTTAGCCAAGATTATGATTTCATTGTGTTTAGCATGACATAAATAAATATCAAACCCAAACCTATTATATATATATATATTTTTTTTTTTTTTTTGGAAGCCAAGTAATTTGCTTTTAAGAACAGACTTTGGGTTCTGTTCATAGTAGGCACTTGCACCCTTAATTTTGACTTTGTGGAAATGCCACCAAATCTTGGCCATAATTGGGACAGGGGGAAAAACCCATCTTACTGGCAAATTCAGTGGACTATAATGGACTGCACAGGGAGTGAGGTATTTTAAAGGAGAACTGAGACCTTCAGTGTGATTTTAACCTGTGTTTTTGCTGCACAGCTTTTGAAATTTCAAACTCTGGTGTAATTTACAAGTGATAAAACTCAGTTCCTTAAATCTCAGAGGTGCTCTTTGAAAATTATCTAGAGGGTTAGGACTCCCTTTAAATCTGTTGTTGTTTTGTAAAGACCTCTTTCTGAGGGGGGAGCTTTAACAAACACTGCTCAGCAGGGCTGTACAGAATGCTGGTCTGACAGGCATGCTGCTGGGAAGCAAGGATCCTCGGTGCTGGGGAAACAGGGATGCCAAGTGCTAGGTGGAAAGGTCACGTGAAGTGACTTTTCTTCATGTCGTGGAGACAGTTCCTCCCTCTTTTTGCCTGGGAAAGCCCTGGTTTGTCATTGAATTCCATCTCCATCTGAAATGTTTGGTCTATTAGTTGATTTTGCATTGGCATGCCTTTAAAATGAGTTGTTTGAATATTGGCTGCCAAGTAGCCTACGTGATAATGATGAGTTAGAATTAATTTCAGACTATTGCTAGTGCATTTATTTTTTAAAAATTTTTTTTTAACTCAATGAGACTAACAGCAGTGAATGCAATACTTACCTTAATATTTGGTATATGTCTTTCTTTTTCTACAGAATCCCATTTCAATCAGTTACTTAAAAGGTCATGTTTAATGTCACTTCAAAACTCTTACAGAGAGATTTACTTTTGTTCTGATGCTGGTAATGTTAAGCAAATACCCAAGGTTCTGGTTACTTCTTGAGTTCATTCTCTGTTTAAACATTGCACTCAAACTTACTATGATATCTCAATGGTCTTTGACAGTTTTATGTTTTAAGGGATGGTTCCAGTTATCTTATCACTGAAAAACCCAGCACAATGATATAAAGGTACTTCTGACATGTGGGTGAAGTGTGCATGGCTCAGTAGTAGTGCAGCAGCTGTGACAAAGACTGAGGAGAGATGGCAAGATTTACAGGCATGGTGTTAAATCCATCACTCGGTTATTTATGGCCTTCAACGAGAATTATTAATTATATCTTTGAATCTCCCTCAAAATCCTAGATGTACATGATTTTGCCTAGCTATTCATCCCCTGCTAACCAGAATTAACTTTTTTTCAAATCTTTTAGCATTGGCTTTTTCATGTGACACTGCTGTTCTTTTTATTGTTCCATTGCTGTGAAAGATAAATAAAAGGCAGAAATTGATATCCTAAAATCTCTAATCACTGAAATCCTGAAGAATAACATTTGTCCTTTTCCTGGATGTAGGTAGGAAATCTTGTGTAAATGAATAAACAAAGGAAATGAAAGCAGAGAAGAAAAAGCAGTGTATTGTAACACTGTTCTCCTAAGCAGTGAAACTGGACTAACAAAGGAAGTTTTTAAACATAGAAAATGTAAGTTAAAAGGCAAACTAGGGAAAAAAAGATGTAAGCAAGATAATTTCTGCACAAAACTTCATTTTAAATAAATTGGAGAAGAGCATGAATTTTGTCAAGTTAAATGCGAGCAGGTCCTGACAGGTGGCATAAAACAGATAGGGTGAGCTATGGAGTGGACGAGGGTAAGGAGAGCACAATGATGTTGCCTCACTTTTGAAACAAGCTGTGTAGAGTTTTTCTAATTTTCCCTGCACAGACTGAGCGACAAACAGGTGAGTGAAAGCACCCTTATTTCCTGCTAATCCAAATATTTAAATATGTTCTACTCACCAACAAACCCTGTCCCGCCATCCTTTTCAGAGGGAACAGCAGGACCAGCACTCGTCCTTATTGTTCCTAATGTGCAGAATAAAAGAGACCTTTTGAGATTCAAGACCCAGTCTGCAGTGTAACATAAAACCTGAGCTTTTAATTAATCCTTTCCCATTGGTTTGGGGTTGTTTTATTTGTTTTCTTTTCTTTTGCTTTTATTTAACACTAAATGATGATGAGGAATTCTCAGAATGGTAAGAATATCATTCTTACCTTGAGATTTTTCAGTTTACCAAGAAATTCTGTTCTGTAATCTTTGCTTTTGGTATGACATAACTGACATATTTGGCAAGGTGTCAATTCAAATTCCTTCTAATTAGTTTGCAAATAAATAGAGCTAGAAAGCTTCCTGTTAGGCATTATTTACAGCAACATCCATTGCAAAGCTTGCCTGACATTTTTCTTTTTGGGGCCCAGTTTTCACTCACTTAGTCCTGGAAAAGGATTTTAACTCCACGGTCTGAAATTTCCCTTCCTGGGTATCTGCCTGAAGCTTAGATGCTTTGATTACTGGGAATGCTGTTGATACAAGATTCATTATACTGCTCACGTTAAACAGCATATAAGCAAGTTTGCAGACTTACCAGTGTGAAAACGTACTTACAAAAAGCCAGTTTGCAAATATTATATTTTCACGGAATTATTCCCATCATGTTTCTTCCCGTAGCTATCATGCTGTAAGAAAACACACAATAAAAATTATGCCATTATATCACCAATGTTGGAATGCGACAAAACACAACAAGGGTCACATGACAACAGCCAACCTCTATTGAGAGCTCATCTCCTTATATGGCATTGAAGGTCCACATGGTTCATGCTGATTGGCTGAAGTGGTTGCCACCTGGCCAACCAGCCAATAGCTACCCAGCCAGCCAGCCAATAGCTGCCCATGATCCCAGCGGCCCAGGCCTGCTCCCCAATGGCTCAGACTGGCCAAGCTGTATAACCAAGGTAATTATATAATTAGTTGTTTAATCAGTTATGTTTCAGTTACAAAATTATAGTTGGGAGTTCTGATAACTGTGAGGCCTTCAAGACTGTGTTAGCCACCACATAATTAGAGATGCATAAGAGATTTGAAGCAAAATTACCTGGACTTCTCTATTTTGGCCTTTCCTACCTGTGAAGTTACTCAGCCACAGTAATTTCAAAAAAATGAGGACTTTCAAAAAATGTGGACTTCTTTTTTTTTAAAAAAAAAAAAAAAAAAAAAAAAAAAAAAAAAAAAAAAAAAAAAAAAAAGGAGGTCTTACAAAAAAACCACTTCTGTGCAAAGGTGAAAAAAGCAGTCTGTCCTGGGCTTTTGTTCAAAATACAGAGCAGAAAGCCTGCAAGTGAAATACTAACTCTGTAGGCAGCTAATTTGCTTTGATCTGACCCCAGAGTCATTGCATCATTAAACTCAGTTGAATTTTCATCTTCTAAAATTGTTCTTTCTTTTTATGTAAAGTTAATAGGAAGGAATAGGAAGTCAGTAGCTGTCTTTTTGGGTTTTTTTTTTTTTTTTTCCCAATCAGAGGAATTGCATATTTAGGACGAGATTGTTCTGTTTTCATGCACCATAACGTGGTTTCAGAGTTTGAGGATCAAACCCAGGCCCCCAGATAAGACGTGTTCAATAAATCAGTCTTCATGAAGTACTCCACCAACAATGCCCCCAATAGACATGTTAGAATATATTTTTTTCAGTCAGGGTAGTAAAGTGTCTGGAGAAAACACATTGCAGCCCAGGTAAGCACTTTTTCAATTGAAAAGAAGCAAATATTTGTGATTGTCTCCAGGATTTCTGAGGCCAAAATACCAAGGTTATTTTAACAGCAAGTTGATACTATCCTGGGAAAATAAGATCTGTCAGGTTACCTGGTATGTATGAAACAGACCTCATTGTACCTGAATTTCTTGTCTTTTATCATTTTCGACAAAAGCACCATTCAGCTGTATCTTGCCTGAGAGTTAAGTTACGTACAGTGCCCATTTTATTCAAATGAATGGCAGTAACCTTTATTCTGAACAAATAGCAACCCCGCCAGGGGAAGCACTGCTTTGTCTCCACAGTCCCTCTGTGTTAACTCCTCATCGGTTATGGCTGAGCAACAACCGTGTTTTCCCCTTTCTCCATTCTGCCAACTGCAGTTCCAGCCTCTGTAAGTGATCACTATATGGTTCATTAAGTTTTTGTACATATAAACTGGTATTTTGAGAGCTGTTATTAAGATCTACGAGTAATGGGATCTGGCCAAGTTTTTGCACTGTTTAACTCAAGCATGTTTTCCCGTGATAGCATTATGTGAAATAACACTGTATTGGATGGCAATTCCACATGTAGAAATGGAACTTCTTTTTCTGAATTCTCACAATTATGCTGAATTTTTGCAGGAATGATTGAAAATTGAGAAGGGCAGCATTTTCCAGAGAGTTTGATGTTGACTTATGATTGCCTTCTCCAAACTGCATTTATTATGTGGATACCATAGCATGTAGAAATGGAGTGGGAAGAAAATGGTTTTATTTTCTTCTGCACATTTTATCATTTTCAGTTGAACTATAGCTAAAATTAAGCATTTTTATGGGTAGAAATACATATGGCAATAGGGAACATGGTAATCTAAGAATCATAACAAATATGTGCATTTAAATATTTCCACAATGTGCTTAAGTTGAAACATGAAAATAGACTTTATTAATGGATGAATTTCTGAGTAAATTCTTATAGGATAAAACCATAAGACTACTCAGCTGAAAAACATTATTTCCCACCTGCACAAGGAAGTAGGGGAAGGGGAAGGTTTTATTTCTGTCTTTTTCAGATCCTCTCACCAACCCAGCTTGGGAGGGTACTTGAATTCACCCCTTCCTCAGCTTTTCACCTGTGTGTCAGGCCAGGTTCCTTTCTAAGGCATACAGATACTCATTATTCTTCCTCATTTCTGTCTGATGACCATTGACAGGACCTGAGGGAACACCTTGAAGCTTCATTGCGGGCGTTTAGGTTGGGTATTGGAAAAAGCACCTTTACTCAGAGTGTGGATGGGCTCTGGAACAGGCTCCCCAAGGAAGGGGGCACAGCACTAAGACTTTCAGAGTTCAAGAACAATTTGGACAATGGACACCTCTTTAAGAGCAAGAGTCAGAATCTTGTATAAGTTCTTCCATTTTGGTTAGTCAAAGTCCATATCTGTTCAGGGGGAAAAAAAAAAAAAAAGGCAACTTAAACTATGACACTAATGCATTTAAAAATTGTAACTGGTCTGATGAAAACTTTAATGGATGGGAATCAAGACCTTGTATTAAGTAAATTATAGGCTAACACTTTTCTTGCTTTTTAAGTTATTGTGTATGAAATACTAATTCCTTCTTTCATGGATTAGCATTTCATGGTTTTATGCTACTAAAAATGCATCATCTTACTAGTTACTTGAAGTCTTTTGTTCAGAGTACGGGAAATGCACAGAGAGAGCTCACTCTCAATTTGGCAGATGGAGTTCATGATACTAATTAACAGAAGATATTTTATTGAAATAAAGACTCATTTAGGATGAAGCTTTGCACAAAAGTAATAGCCTGGAATTCCATGGTCTAAGACCATGGACATTCTAATTATGTTTAATTTTTGCTTTAAACCCGATTAACTTGTAAGTAGTCAAAGTACTGCTTTTATAACTAGAGCATGATAATAAGTGTTCCTGAAACAACAAAAAAAATTAAAAAGGATGTTAATGTTGCACAGAACTGTCAGTTGTTCCCTGTGCTTGAAGCTCTACTTTCTGGCAATGCATTTTCCTTAGTATGTTTGATTCCTTCCCAAAGTGGGGAGTGGTTTTGAGTCTGCAGCCACCTAAGAGAGCTCTAATAACACACTTAAGACATGTTCATATTGCTCCAGTAAATGTGTTAAATGCATTTTGTGTGATGCCCTGTTAGTAGACATAAACTGAATAAATTTCACCTGCGTAAATATGTCCCAAATCTGAATCAGGATACTGATCTTTTTCTGAGATTCCTGAGCAGGGCTGTCCGGGGAGCAAGGCAGTTTGAAATGTACCTATCACATTTGTCCTGAGACCTGCAACACAATGCAACTGGCAGTACTGTCTGTAGTCAGGTGTCGGTTGTCAAAGAGGAAAACTGCAGCCAGGTGTTACACAGGATGGCAGAGCCTGTAGGGATTTTGGCACCTGTTAGAACAACCTCATGGCTATGCCAGTTTCTCCCCCACAAGCATGTAGGCACATATGGTACCCTCTGCTAAAGAGTATCCTCTGACTCTGGGAGAGGAAGCTTTTTGGAATTTTATATATATTTACATATTTATATTTGTATATTTTGTGTAATTTTTAATATATTTGTATATTTTGTATATGTTTGGCATATACACAGTTTGGATTCTGGGGCCTATTTCCCATCAGAAACCTCAGCATGGAAGACTTGTTAATTGTGGACCTCCTTTAAACCACAAAGCCCTTGTACAGAAAATAACAGAGCAGATGCAAAGCAGTGATTAATTGATTTCGTCAATTGAGAGCCAAATGAACTATCTGACTATACTGCCCTTTCTTTGTCACATTCAGTTAGGTAGCCTGATTGAAAAAATAATCTAAATCTTTTGCTGTTTGTTTGGTAATTTTTACCATTTCTTTTTTCTCCTTTATTATTCCAAGACTTGAATAAACAAGGTATCTTCTTCCCAAGAGTTGGCAGGAGACAGTTGTCTGCAAAGGGAGATGATGAAATTTACACTTTCGAGCATTCAGGTCTAAAGAGTAGCCAAACTTCCTCATAAACTCTTTCACTTTTGCGTGTCTCATCAGCATCATAAATATAGGACATTTTCTGCATCTTAACTTGCATCTGGGACTGAATTACTGTAACAAGCCACCATAAGGTGCAAGTAATGAATAAATGTAAGTCAGCTCTGTTCTTAAGATGTATTGCTTTGCAAGTTTCTGCCATAAATTTTAAAGAATTTTTCCTCTCTTCTGAATTAGACATCTGCCAAATTATCCTGAACCGTTTTGGTTAGTCTGCAAACAGACCTGTTTTCTGGACAGTATAGTGAAATTTCTAATTGAAAGCCCTTCTGTCTGCAGAAATTTTTGTGAGTATTTCTACTTTAATAACATGGGTGGGAGGAGAAAAAACACAAGCTGTCATTAGAATTCTGCAGATACCAAAATGGCCTCTAGCTGTTAGAAGACCAGCATTGAAAAGTATTTCCATAACCATCACAACAAAAATACATTGCTCTTACCAAGGCACTTATCAACTGCAAAAGGCTCCGTAGCAGCAAACACTTGTGTGTGTTTCCAAATCCCAGACATGAGTGTACACTGGCAGAAGAACTCATTGAGAGCAGCTTTGCAGCCAAGGAGAGAGAAGGACAGGGGAATTCTCATGGATGGAAATTCCGGAAATTTCCTGTAGCTCAGAAACCAGTTGTATCCTGGGGAGTGTATCCTGGGGAGTGTATCCTGGGCTGCATCAAAAGAAAAGGCCAGCAGGCAAAGGGAGTTGATTCTTCCCTGCTACTTCACTCTCATGGGACTGCAGCCAGGTCTGCAGCCTGATCACAAGAAAAATGCAGACCTGTTCAGGCCGGAGTTCAAGCTAACATCACTCCACACATCAAAGTGGTTCAGGCCTCCTGAAATTAATCACTCTGTTCCATACAGGGAGAGTGTACAATCTGTCCTACAATCCTGGAAATGTAAATCACATGCCCTCACTCAAAGAAATTATATTAAAATAATATTCCTTGAATATTAAAGGACTAGACCCTGAAACTACTTTTTTTAAAAGCATGTCCCAAAGTTACTTTATCTTAGCAAAGAAATATTGAAGTACATTATATTTCAAGGTGGTTTATGGAAGTTATTTGTTCCTCTGAAAAGCCTAACTTTGTTCTTATTTTCTTAATTGACCAGAGTAATGCCCACAAACAGGCCTTTATAAACCTCTATTTGATATCACTTTCAGTAAGATTTGTCAAATAATCTCAAATTGCTACATAGCAGATATCTGTCTCTGAGACAGTTTTCAAGTCATGCTTAATATTCCCTGAAAAAAGTGCTTTTTGAAAAAACAGTCCAGCTGGCCTATTTGGGATGTTTTTCTGGGAATGGAGGGATTTTGAAACACTTCTCTCTATTGACTAAGAGGATAGTGCAGTGCCAGGTGTGTGTATTGTACAGGTCTGCACTAGGTCAGGTAAATACTGCATTTGAAAGACCCCAAAAACCTCTTGAGTTTGCTCTTTAGCCTTCAGCAAAGCTGAGGTTTCTCAGGTTTTTCCTAGAGATATCTTTAATTCTTAATGGAAAGGTCAATTATTCAGTACATTCCCAACATTAGTGATGTTATTCAGGAGCAATGTGTCTGAGTCAATGAAGCACTAGATGAGACTTTTGTTCCCAGATCTCTCCCTGGCTCACTGGGGACCTCTGTCTTCCAATGTTTGTATTTTGTAAAGAAATAACCAAAAAAAACACACCCACCTCCATTCAGACTAACTGGACTGCATAAATTGTTATTAGATCTTTTGCTATGTTTTTGAATCAGACTTCTCCAGCATTTTTATGTTTAATTTTTGAATTATTATTATATTTATTTGGGGCCTTTTTCTTTGTCAGCATAGCAGAGAAGTTAATAAGTAATCGTCTTTTTTCCATTCTCTGGTGTTGTGTTTGTGTTCTGCATTACCTTCATCATCCTTCTTTGGGATCCTCCAGACATCAGAATGAGCAGAGATCAGCAGGAGGCTGGCTTGGATTGTGGGTAGGAAATGTGAATTCCTGTCAGCACAGACCTCTCACAGTGAGCTCAATCATGTAAACCTACAGCCATTTGTTAAGGACAAAAAGAAAGTTCTATCTTTTCCCCATTATCATCAAGGTTCACAAGGAGCAGGGGAGTAAAGAGAAAATCTTTCTCCGTGCATGTTTTACATTACTTTTGAGAAGTAAAGGCTTTCATATGGTGCCCTTATGCAATTCCATTGGACACTGTGTAGTTGTCTTGCAGAGACATATGGAAATTGTCATGGACTTTGGGAGTCCCAGGGTATCATTAAGCCCATTTAAAACTGTCTCAGTCAGCAGAAAAAGTAGGCAAGATTGCAGGATTTCTTTTTCTCTGATCTAGATTAAAGAAGGATGAGGTGCAATGTCTGGATCCTCTAGATGGCACTTAGTGGAATTATTCTCCATTAAAAATTGCAGTTTCAACAAAATCAAGATGCTTCACAGAAATGAGGTTTTGAAGACAAAAAAATGCAAACAAATTGCTCAGATATTCATTTTACTTGAATCAAGCAGTTGGCTTCCCAAAAGGAGCATAAGTCATTTTGGTAAGGTGATCATTGTTGTCATTCCAAATAATTTAATTTGGACAGTAATGCTAACATTTATTTTTGCAGCACATTATATTTCATGGACTGTATTTAATATTTTAATATGAGTTAAATCTAAGCTAACCAAGGCTAGAAACCAAACCCTGAGCATCCCTGGGTTACATTTACTGTCACAGAGGTTCTTTGTATGACTTATGGGTAGGAAGACAAGGACAGATCAAAGAAGGAAAGGAAGGATGGAACAAGGAAGTACTTGTACCCTGAGGCTGAAGAATTGATGCCCAGAAGGACTAACAGACTGAACAAGATCATAATCAGATTGTGTCAAATTTAAAAATTGAATTTAAAGCCCCAAACTCTCTCTGTTGATGACGCCATCTAGGGAAAAGAGATTTGGTACTTTCCTATTTTTCACTTAAAAGTTGAATTGGTGAATGGAAATATCTAAGAAATTAATATAAAATTAATTAATTTCATATTTTTGTGTTTCAGTTTCTTTACATGTGCTACAACCTGAATTGTCACTTTTATTTCTGCTTCTTGTTGAAGTCAATTCTTAACCGCATTCAGTCTTATGCTCTGCAGTGTCCGACCTGTTCTCTACTGCCCTCAGATAGGCACTAACTCTGGTGAAAACCAGATTCAGAACAAAGCAAATAAGGTGGGTTTTTCTCACAGAACCACTTTAAGGATAGAATCAGACAACCTAATATTTTGCCAATGTTTTTTAACCATCCCATACCTCAGACAGATGTGCTGGTGGAACAGACAAGAAAATAGAACCACAAGTGGACTGTTACATTTGTAAGGCTTCAAACAAATTTGCTAATAAAAACTATAACTTGAGAGCACCTTGAGAATCTTAATTTTATTTGAATCACGACACTTCCTGTTTTGTTTCTTTATTCACAATCCCACTCTTTTGCAATTACATTGTCATACTTGCGAAGAACCAAGTCTCTTGCACTCAAAATGAGAACTTTTGATTCCAATTTATTCATTAATTTACTCACATCTTCAACCATATTTGTCTTTACCTCCCTGCCTTCCAGTATAATATGTGACAAACATAGTACGCACTAGCTGACGCACAGTTGCATGATAATGAATGCTTTTTTGGCACTCTGGAAATATGTTTACCATATCTCACAGAGAGAAGTGTCATTTGTAGTTATTTAGTGAAAAAGAATCAGAGATTTAAGTACTTCATATCTTAAAACATCCATAAAAAGAATGGCTATAGTGACTCAAACCCTCTCAATACCTGTCTCTGGCAGTGGCCATACATTTAGGAATACACAGAATAGGGTTAGGCTTTTCCCTTTACTTCCTCCATCTTCCCACAGTCTGTGGCTTAGGATGCTTGTATACCTTCTTTTTTTTCTTTTTTTTTTCCCCCAGCTTGTTATTTTTATTAGTCCCTAGTAATACTTTATTTTTCATTAATTTTTCTTGAATTCTATTAAGTCTCAACAACTTCCTGTCACAGGGAGTCTCCTGCTGTAACTATATGCTGTGTGAAACAGTATTTCCTAAAATTTCACTTGCTTCCCATAGCTTTTGTGTTGCTAAAAACAATGAGTGTTGATTCCCAATTCACATAACTCATATGCTTATAATTTTATGTACCTCTGTCACACACCTGTTCAGTTGCTTTCCAAGCTGCACTGTTGTATCTATTTAAATTTTCTTCAGAGAGGAGTCCTTCCATGCATTAGATGACAACTTAGTTCTGTGTATTTTCTTCTATGTAAGAGTTAGGGAAACAAAGATTAATTACACTAGATATAAGAAGACAAGAAGACTGAAACAGAAACAAAATGTTGCTTCATGTGTAGTGAGTGATTTGAAAGTAACCGAGGGGTAGCTAAAACTAACAGGTCAGCAAAGTAACACACAGATGCAATTTCAAGGAGGATTAATGAAATGTTCACAAATTACTCTATTGAAAACAACATGTTATCAGTATTTAAAAAGTGATTTGGTCTTGATTTGGTTCTGAAGTCAATAGGAACAGTGGTTGGCCAGCATATGGAAATACCTTTCTTAATGACACTGCTACACTTTGAGCTCCTCTGGATTGGCTTGTTCTGGGCGTGGAATACAGCAAATAAAATGGAAAACATTCACTGGGCAGAGACAAACTTTGTCTTTGCTATATTGTGCAGTCATAGGAGAATAATATGACTTTTCAGAAAGGTCCAATACAATTAACACAGTCACAACAAAGTGATGTGTAGAACATAGAAAAAGAAATCTGCAATAAAGATTTAATTCAACTAATTTAGAATCATAGCATGTCCTGAGTTGGAAGGGACCCACTAGGATGATTGAGTCCAACTTCTGACTGCACAAGATCATCCCAAAAATAACACCCTACATTTGAAGGCATTTTCCAAATGCTTCTCGAACTCTGACAGGCTGCTCCTGGGGACTCTGTGCCCAACCACACTCTGGGTGAAGAACTTTGTCCTAATATCCAGCCTAATCCTCCCCGACACAACTTCAGGCTATTCCCTCTGGTCACCAAAGAGAAGAGATCAATGCCTGCCCCTCCTCCATTCCTCACAAGGAAGATGTGCATTGTCTTTGCCTCGACTAAGAAAGACCAAATCCTTCAGACAGTTCCTCACATTTCCTTTTTTTTGTGGTCAATTTTGAGCAGCTGGTTCAATGTCTTGTTTTTTCCAAACTAGGAAAACCTGAGGCCATAGTTTGCTATATGGCTTTAGAAAAAAAAAAATAAAAATGTGTGCAGAGTTCTAAGGATGAAACAAAAAAGAATCCAAAAGCCTAAAGATCACATAATGGTCAGTCAAAGAAGGTGTATAATGTGCTTACATATAGACGGCCCCCGCTAGTAGAATTCATTCAATGTACAGCTGAATTCCCACCCAGGATCTCCAGAGTTGCTTAGGAACACAGAATTTGTCAGTAACCAATTTTTATGCTGTGTTTTGAGAAATGTTCTAAAACTACAGCTGACAAAAATCTTGAATAGTTTTGCTCACATGTATTTCTCTTTCATTAAACATTGTTTCTCCCTTTTATCTGTTCCCTTTTCTCTCCTACCAGTAAAGAAGGGTGAGTGGAGGACAAAGGAGATAAAAAGGGTATTTCCTGTATGTTGGAAAAATGAAGTCAAGGCTATTATAATACTTTTGTATATTTTTCTCCAAAAAAAGCCCTCCTACAAATGACATTAAAGTGATGGTTTTTCCCCCAACGGTTTAGATTTAATAGAAACACTGTTGACAAGTCCTTGCTTAGAGTGTCCCACTCTGAGTCCACCAAAATTACCAAGAGGCGAGGAGAGGCTGGCAAAGACAAGATAAAGAAGAAGGCGATGAGCAGTAAATGACAGCTGCAGCTGAAAAAGGACATAAAACTCTCTTTATGGTGGTATGGCAAGGCAAAAATAATAAATGGAGGGAAGGTGGCTTCTGTAGTAGTTGGGTAATGGTGTAGCTCTGGAAATTCTCCAGGTCTGAAATGATTTTACAGAAGCAACTGCTAAAGTAACTTATGCAAAGAAATGTTTGCCAAATAGAAGCTCTAACCTTGCTAGGAAATATATGGCTGGGTTTCCTATGGCATAACATGGTATATGATACCATTTGGCATTTCAGGATGGACAATAGGTGCAACTTCCACTTTTATTACAGATTTGCTCTCAGTCTCCAGAGGATTTTGTTGCAGGAGCTGTGCTCTGACCCTTATCCTTGGAGCAGGGAAGCAAGCAGTGGTTCCCAGGATACGCTCACCTCACAGACACCTTGGGCTGGTCCTTAGTGCCAACTGTCACTCAGTGAAGTGTCACTACAGGGCATGTAATAACAGGAACTTCTCAAAGGCATAGGTTAATTCTAAACCTGAGACAACAATATAGAAAAAAATTATTTCAGTGAGAGGTACATTTGGATCACTGCAAATCTTAGAAATCTTACCTCAGGAAAGGGTTCTTGTGCTTTCAGAGAGGCTGGAAGTAAGTTGCTTGGCTTGGGATTCCAGTTTGGCTTTTGTAATATTAGGGGAGATATTTGTAATGCAAATTATCCACAAAGGAAAGGGAATGATCCACTTTACGCAAGCAAATCCTGCCATAATCTTGCTAACACTATAAAACCCAGTTCACTCAAGCATTTGATGCATTTTTGTCCCCATGTGTTAAGCTGACAAGGAAGGATTTACAAAATGTTCCTGGTAGGATGGGACTAAAAGCAAAGAAAATTGTGAAAGCCTGTGGGACTTTAATTAGGCTTTTGTGGAGCACTTAATAATGAGGTCATTGCCTTGTTTTCCTCTGCTCAGTACTACTTTCAATGCTTTTCCACTGTCCCTTTACCTGGCTGGGAGCAGTGGTGTTCTCACACAAAAAATTAGCAGTTCCTCCCCACCATGTGGAAAAATCTGGTTAAGAGTTTGGTAACCCTCTGTTCCTCAGGAGCCATCCCAAAGCTGAGAGTTTGCTTGTCTCCCTTCATCTTTCCCTCTGTAGTCTTGTTATTCCCTTGACAGCTCGTCAGCTCCCCCTTCTTGACTTAGGTGGGCCTGTTATAACCTGCAAGGGAAGTTTTTTCCAACTTCTTGTAAAGATTTGGGTTTAAAAATCAAATCACATTGCAAATCAGGATAAAAGGATGAAATCTTTTAAGCTTCTGCGACTCAAACAGTTGAAGGGGAGAAAACAAAACAGCTGAAATAAAAAATTAGCCCTAGCAATTATGGTAACTTTTTATAATCTTATTATGCATTCATTTAAATTTTTAAACAAAATGCTTACAGCTGAAGAGTTTTACTTATTTTAGGAATGAAAATGTGGTATTTCTGAGCATATTGTTTCAAAATTAAACATTCAGAGAAAAATTCATGGAAATTTCAAAGAATTGGCAGCATCCAATATAAATCTAAATATAGATAAAGAGAGGGATGTGTTGAGGTTGGTTTTTTTTTGGGGTGAAATTCCCCATTAAATGTGTGTGCAGGCATTTCATAAAAATAGTCATCTCTTGTGGTCCTTGGGTGATGGAGCTTCTGCACTGAAGTTCAAATGAAATACTGATACATCAATGTTCTTTCAAAAACAAAAACCCTTATACCTCATACTCCAAAAATGCATTCCATATATCTCTCTCATAAAAAAATAAACTAATAATAGACAAAGAATCTAAATAATAAAAAAAAAAAATCTAATGAAGGGGAAAAAAAAATCTTTATTTTATCCGTTTTATAGTGTATCGATTACCAGTAAGGCAAAAATAACCTCTCTGGGAACTAATAGCATGGTAAAAAAGGTTTTGTTTCTAGTATGGATGGACAAGGAACAGAAGTAACATGTAGCATCTTCCTGAGCATGTGGATAATAATTACCTAAAAATAGAGAATATTCCTAAAGGCAACAGGAGGATGCTTAATTATTACTGAAGAAAGCCCAACAGGTATCTAGGAATAAAATTTGTGATTTGTCACATGCTGGGACTAGAAAAAGCAAAAAGTGGAACAAAGAGGAACATTCTGTGCAATATAGTGAATACAAGACCTGCATCTTTTTTTTTTACTTCATCTTTATCTAGGCATGTAAAGGCCACCACAGATAGGAAGACAAGTAAGGTTTTATTATCTTGAGATCCTGGTATAAAAATTAGAATCCCTCCTATGGCAACAAAAAATTACTTACAAAAATATCCACTGGCATTCCATTATTTTTAATAGTTTACTCTGAGGAGTTTTAGCAGCAAATATACTCAGACGAAAATAAGCATTTGTTTACAGGAATATCCTGACATAATGATAGTGTTCGTATTTTCTTGCTCTCCTGTATATGTTATGAAATGCAAAAACTTCCAAATATCTCCCACTCCAGTCATATTCTATCTAGAGAAAGAATTAACTAGAGATTCATTCATGCACTATTTGAAATCTTCCTCAGAAAGGTCAGCCCCCTGGAGAATTGATAATAGCAGTTTCTTCAAAAGCATAAGTAGCTGTTTGCATCACCTCTTTCACGAGTTGTGCAAGTTCTTGGACTAAATTAGCCTTGAATGGAAGTGTTTGAGTTGATGTCTCTATTTAAAACATTTTCTTTTAGTAAGGTCTGAAGGACATTTGGTCCCACTACACCAATATAGAAAGTTTTGTTTGTGTGTGAGGAAGTGTTTCCTGCTTTTGCATGAACTATGAATTTTGGTTTTGTAGTTCAAGTTAAAATTGGTGGATTGTAAATAGCTTGTTAGTTAGTTCCCTCCGGCAGCTGCTGTTTCTGAGTATAGTTGCAGTTACTTTCAATTCTAACAGTGACAGTTACGTGCTGGCTGTGTGATGACTTAATATTAATTAATTAATTAATTGAATGAGGCTCATAATGTTTTACAGAACATTGCAAAAACATGTGCGTAGTCCTTACATCTAGTGTGTTGTGAAAGCTGCAGAACAGAAGACAGGTGAGCAATAAAAAAAATAAATATAAAAAGACTTTTTCATAGGCAGGACTAAACTCAAGGAGGTTCAGATGTTCAATTTGATATGATTCTGACTGTTGCTACAGTTAGTCAGATATTATGGGCAATGTGTTTCAGGGTCAGCTGCTCCAGCCTTTCCTAAGCATAATTTAAAATCTGTGAAGCTTTGTGAGGGACAGTTATCATTAATTCATCACTATAATCTTCCTTCCCTACTTTGCCCCATCTCCTGTTCTTAAATAGTGATGGATGCCAGGCTTTCCCAGCCTGCTACTTCATGCTGAGGAGTGCAGCTTGTTCCGCATTTCATCCAAAATATCCTGGAGGTAAGCCAAAATAGGCCAGGCTGGATGGGGCCCTGAGCAACCTGTTCCAGGGGATGGTTCTGCCCATGGAACTAGTTAACCTTTAAAGTACATTCCAACCCAAACCATTCTATGATTCTATGAAAACTGTGGAGCTGGACTAGCACATGATGAGCAGCTGGTATCCTCCTGATAGAAATTTTCAAGTGTATGTATAATTAGTGGCTGTGACACTTACATCCTTATCGTTTTATATATTGAGCTGTTAATCCACTGGTATTGATCGATTCTGCTTTAATCAGGATGCAAGAACAGCCTATAAAAATTACTGCATTAATAGTACATTTTTAAATGGGTCATTCACAGTGACAAGAGATGTTACACTCCTCAAACATACTTTTTCCTGCTGAAAAACTGTACTGTTATTGAGGAGAGCTATTTATATCTAGGTTGTTTTGGTTACAAAAGAAGTCGATCGGGTTGAGTAATTTATTGCAAGTATTAGCTGTGATTCTCTTTCTATTTTCTCTTCAAAAATCATTCATGAAGCAATCTGATTCTTTTTGTGAAGGAAGAATGTTGCTGTATGGATTATTCTATTGAGCAATTTGCAGGTTTCCTTCTGGCTATAAGAAATTTTCCATTTGTATGTAGTTTCCTCCAGCATCCTTGTTTTCCATGAGGTTTATTCAGCAATCTTGTTTCTTTTCCTTCAGTGGGAAACAGAAGTTTGAAAATCACATATATATTTCTGTAACAACAGTAGTACTTGCCTGTGCATAAAGGTCTACAGGTCAACCTGAAGAATAATACTTCCCCTGTCTACAGTGTAAACAAAATTCCTTCCCTGAAAATTGTCAGAAAGAGGTGGTAGTACTCACCAGAAACCCTAAAACTATAGTCCAATTTTCATGTGCATGATTAATTTTGATGGAACGCACTACATCCATTTTTCACCCATGTCTAACAGGATGTCATTAGTGCTATGCAAAGGACATGAAATGAGAAATTCTGAAATACTGTCACAAAGAGTCCAGTTATGTCACCTGCATTCATCCATGTCTATGAAAAACTCCTATGTACAGGAGTGAAGGTTCAAAGCAATTGTAAGGAAAATTGAAAGTGCCAATTTTATCTAGGAACCTGAATCTCATTACTAGACGTAACAGATGCTTAAGATTTAAATCTGCCAAGATATTTTGGTTCTGACTTCAGAAGTAAGTAAGGACATAATGCCACTAAGGAGCTGAGCCTTACTTAACCTAAGTCTCTAGAAAAGAAAAAGATAATCAGATTCCTAAGTATTAGGCTTTAGTTAGAGGTTTCCAGATTATTATGAATTAGCTGAAAGTAAAAAATAACACAAAAGCACACAAAGGAAGGAAGATTTCTCCTCTTTAAAAGTTTTCATGTAGGAAAAGTAATCAAGCAAAAAACCTGGTCTGAAATGCTGCCCTTTACTGAGGATTGAGAGGTGATCACACAGAACAAGGTCTCTTTGTTTCCATAAATTCCATGAATAATTATTTGGTGTAATTATTTTGCTTTGTTAGTGTTATTTCTTAGAATCTGGTTATTTGCAGCAATGTTAACAGCAGGTTCAGTCCTCTCCAAACTATGCAGAGATGATTACATTTGAAATGCAAAATAAATAGTTCTGAAGATAATAGAACTGCCACGTTGTGGTTTATTTGGTGCTCTATGTTCCCAGGCTCTTACTAAGATATCTTCAGATATTCTGCCCTAAACTAACTATAAAGCAAATATTTTCCTGCTAGTAATTAAGTCCCTTTCCACAGACTTAACATGGTTACCAGAAGTTGCATTTGCCTCTCTGAAATTACTCATCAGAAAACTGATAAAACCCCCATAATGCATGGTGACTCTCAGTGCTGTGCCATTAACATTGCAGTTTAAACCTTAATTAGATTTTGCTTTTGAAGACAGCATATTTCAATGCAATTTAATGGTTTGTTCAGTGACTCCTCATTTTAATTATGGCAGTTCTAAAAATAATTTTCTTCCTAAAACAACTAGAAGAGGCTGAAAGAGGCATTATTACTGCTCGATATTGGAAAAGATAGGTGGGAAGTGTCTTAAAAAGGATGCCAGTATGCTTGGGTGGAACTGTGTGGGTATAAAAGATCCTACAGTGCAGCAGTGCTGTTAAACCATGAGGTATCCTTTTGACTGCTGTGTGAAAAGACTGGAAAGCATCAGCTTTTGTAGCCCCTTAAACTCTTGTCAATTAAACAATCTCTGGTTCCTCTCTAAGCAGATTTTAGTTGATGCCACCATAATTATAGATTACTGTTGCATGTTTTAGATAAGAAATGCATTAACAGCATCATCTTTTGGGGCCTTCCTTTTGTAAGTGGTGGTAACCATGCTGTCCCTGGCAAGAGGCTATCCAAATGGCCTGCTAATTATGAACTTGTAATTAGAGGTGGCATGCTGAAGTAATGTTTCCTTATTCAGCTTGTTGCTGGCTCAGACACACAAGGAAATTTTCGTGGCTTAGCAAATTGGTCCTTGAGCAGGAGGAATTGTTGAACAAACTGTCGATGCGCATGCCCACAGCAAATACAAATTAATTTAACTAAATGTTGAATTCATTCTGCAGTGAAAGAAGGAGAAGCACAGCTGCACCACTGCACATTAGTTTAAAATAAAGGGTATGAACACGGCTGGTTGCTACTGGTTGAACCAGATGACTTGTAACTTGAGAGATAATAATTGGCCACGTATCTTTTTCAGGTAGCACTTTTCAGCTGCATTTTTTAAACAGAGAGAAAGGTATTGCTCTTTGCTGTTTTTTGTATACCTGTGTGCCAGACCTTATGAGTATTGGTTTAGATACTAATAAGATGTTTTTCAGTTTGAAGCAACCAAATTTTTCTAGGTAATTAGCAGTCATGTAAAAGAGAGGACATTGCAGATAAGTCATGTATCTTCATGCCTTCCATAAAATGTTTTATAGGAAAAACACTTCTACATTGCAAATATTGAAAATTTTCTGTTAGTCTATCTCATTACTTCATTTAAAATCTAGTCAATTTAACTACCCCATCCAAAGACTACCTTTCCTCAAATGCGACTTTCTGCATTTTCCAAACTTTGGATCTCCCTCTTCATTTCTACCTAGTGAACCAACCGAAAAGGGTCACCTGTATTTAAGAGTGCACCTGAACTGCATTTCAGATAGGCCACAAAAACCCGCATCAGTCTTGTCTTTAACAGTAACGGGTACCAAGTGTTTGACAGCAAAAGGTAAAAAAAAAAAAAAAAAAAAAAAAAAAAAAAAAAGCATGAGGTGCTTTCTCTCTGTCAAAGAAAGAGAAAAAATACATCTGAATTTATAAACATATCTGTCCAAAGCCCAGTCTTTTTCATCCGATGTTTTTTTCTTCACACCTTTTCCAGCTTCAATGCACACAGTGATGAGCATTTTTCAGAGGAACTCTGTTCACACTGAGGTATCAGACAAGAGTGGTCAGATTTTCAGGGTAGCTTACAGTGAGCAGCTCCTGTTTAAAGGCAGAGTGATGGGAGTGTGTATTCTGCAGTGGTATATGTATGTGAACATACTGTTCCTGGCAATAGACAAGCTAGATCTAAACTAACATTACATTGCATATGTTGTAGAAATCGTAGATTGCTTTTGGTTGAAACGGAGCTGAAGTTCACCTAGTGACAACCCCAACAACAGCTTAAAGAATGAAGTAAATTATTTTTTTCTAGATATGCTACAGAAAAAATACAACTTACTGTGCTTAAAAAAAAAAAGCTCTAGTCCCATTTATAAACATATGATTGCTGTGCCTCTTCTCCCAGTGAAGGTTGTTCTGGATTTGAAGTCCATTAGCATTTATAACCAATACCAAGGAAATTTCAAAATAATAACAAGAAGGTCTCACTTTGTGCTTTTGCCTTGTGCTTGCTGTGTGCTTAATACAGACCTTAACTTAATTGGACTGACAGTGAGCTAAAACTTTCTCAGTGAATCACCAAATTTTGCTGCCAATTTGCTGAGACTGCTCCACCACATTTGTTAGGAGGACAGATCTGTTATTAAATTTAAATCTGCCATCTGAACAGGCTTAAATCATGACATACTGCAAATAACAGGGGAAACAATACAATGATAAATAAAAGAGATGTGAAAGAAAAAGGAGTGGAGTATCAAATGGTGAAAATACACCTCAGTAAAGAGAAATCTTTTCAAAACAGGCATTGATTTCTGTAAAATGGCTACAAATGACAAATTCAATTAAGATGAAGTGATGCTCTCACAACAAGAAGATATGACACAAAGATGTGATAGAAAACATCATGAAAGCAAGACAGCAGCACAATGCAGAAGAAAATTAAAAAGCACCAGATACAGCTGGTAATTAAGGCTTTTTTCTCCTACTAACAAGTATATGTGTATTTAGCTTTATCAATGGTTTCAGTGAGGCTTTTCACATCCTTTCAGAGAACACATACAAAAATCGCAGAAAATAAGAGGGATTTCAAATTCTTGCCCTAAAAAAACTATAGAGGTGTTGATGAGAATTTGCACCCAGAATTTTTTTTTCTTAGTCAGCTTTCAGGAATAATGGATTAATCAAAATGGTACAGTGGACATTTGAAATCTGGTGTGTTGAGCTCATTAATTGTCTTTAAACTTCAGCTAAAGTTTTAGACACAGGCATGAATGTGTTGGTAAAGTTCTTGGACTTGTGTTTAATCTCTTGAACAAAAATAGTTCTTCTAGAAGTTCAAACCAAGGGGGATGCCAGTAATCATTCAGGACTTAAAACTTAGTTATATGTTACAGGAAGATCATTGCACTGAGTGTTTTCTGAAAGCCTTGGGATATAGGTTCCACCCTCCTGAAAATCCCAATGTAGACAGTCTTGTGCTCAGCTTTAAGTCAGTGAGTTTAGTCTTTTGTTAATGTCTGCATAGTGTATACTTAGCATAATGTGTCTGCTTTTTCTTATCTTCTATCTTTCTATATGTTACATAGTCAGGGTTTTCTAAAACTGTATTGAAAATTAGAGATTAAAAATGACAAGGGGGAAAAGCAACAGTTTCACTTCAGGATTTATGTCATAACCAACTTGTCAGCAAGATTAATGTCTTGGAGTTCCTGCTTTCTCTAAGGATAATAAATCTATCTTTAATTTTCTTATCATTTATTTTAGTTTATATATCTTTCCTGGCCTTCCCCTTTGTTATCAAAAATAAGCACAAAATCCCATGGGCAAAACCACTCTCCTCTGTGGTCTCAGATGGAAGAACCCACAAACCTACACCTGTTTTTTGAGGGAAGACTTTATATACCCCTACTTACTTGCAAAAAGACCCAGAATCTGGCCATCCTGAAAATCATCTTGGCAGATTACTGGATCTGATCATACATCCTTTCCCAGAGTGTCAGAGTTCTTTCCCCCTACTCAAAGGCAATGGATGATTTAGAGCTTCTCCACCAGGCTTCTGTTACCCACTGTGGTGGATCCATAGCTTCAGACTTGTTGGAGAATTGAAGGGATCATTATCAGAGTGTGTCTTTCTAGTTTAAGAAATCAAACTCTTGTAAAGTTCTGGGATTAATAGTGAGGAATGTGGTTATTAAAATCTTGCTATTTTCTACCAAATCAAACAATTCAAACAGTTCAAAACAATTGTCAGATACAGGTAGATGACAGTAAAGAGATCTACCAGGTAGAGAGACAACAAATCACAAGAGACACATGTTGGCACAACCTGTGTTGGTGCTGCAAGTCCTACAGGAAGACAGACACACAGCAAATGTCAACCACTAACAGATGTTTTCCCTTAATAACAGGAAAAGCAGTGCAAGCAGTCATGGCAAACTGGAAGAAAACATTTATTTTACAGCTGTCTCCCAGAAAAGGTAGATAAACTGCAAGCATTGATGTTAAAAAAGAAAAAATGCTAGCAATGAAAAATGTACAGAGGATGACATCTTTCCTGCACTAGAGATAGGAGCCAGGATAGGCACTAGAATAAAATATCTAATAGCAGGCCCTTTGTAAATCAGAACCTGATAGCTGTGAGTGAGAAAGTTGTTTGTTGGAGGAATGATGAGATATTAAAAGATTTTATATCACTAATGCAAGAGCTTATTTCTTTCTGCAGCAAGAACTATTCAGTTCCCCCATGACATGATTAATACTTGATGAAATTTCACTTTTAAATGCAAGCAAAGAAAAGGAACAGAGTTTTACTTCTTAATTAGCTTCTTGCTTTCTGTTTGCAAAGTCTGTATGTCATCTAATCTGCTGGGGTTTGTCTCACCAGAGCAATTGAACACTTATAAGTAGAATATACATTCAAGATGTTTGTAGCCAGAATAATTGATTTTAAGGGAACTTTCACCATAACAGAGAAAAAGATCACCTGAAAAACAACCTCAAAACTGGTTTAAAACCACAAGAAAGAGTTATATTCACCACAAAGAAATTATGTGAAACATGAGACCTTATATATAAGCTTTAATATAGGAAGGTAGAAAGGGTTGGAATACTTGGAGAGAAGTGAGTTCCCAAAGGAAGTGGAGAAGTGCCACAAGAGCTGGCACAAGGTTTTTCTTCAGGAATAGAAATTAAGATAAATGAGGATACAAAGTAGAGAGTTTATTATATGGGAATATAATAGCAATAAAGTAATCTCATTTAAACTCGTCCCTCATCCCGCATTAAACTCTAATGGAAATTCACAATCTTTTCTTTTCTGACTTACTGTACATACACATCTGCCTCTGAATTTGACTCAACTGGCCTGCATGGAAAGGAATCTAAGCTGGTGTCATTTGCCTGCTTAGAAAAGGAATGAAGAATGGTTAGAGACCATGCAGGGAAATAAAGATTATATAAAATATGGTAGCTTATATTGGTATTTGGGTGTTGGCTAGACCAGATTGCGTAGCTATGAAAGTCATCCAAGATGTGGAATTCTCCATTAAGAAGTGTCTCCACTACTATTTTTTAACTGTTGAGCCTGGAAGCTATGTTGTCAGCCTGGAAGTTATGTTGTACATATGAAAATGGACACCCAAGCTGTTTTAAATTATGTTCAGATAAATTCCTGAAATAGCATATTTCTATGTTTTCTCTGTTTTTCTCCCATTTAAGTTCCTTTGGGGAAAAAAAATCCAAATATTTGTCATCTTGGCAAAGTTCATACCAGTCATTTTGCAACACTATGAGGAGTAGTGAGTGGTGTATGTTTCTTTTCAATTTCCATTTCAGAGGATTTTAATTTTTTATCTGGGATAGAATGGTGCCACTGGGAACCTCACAGACATCAAGGAAAAAAAAAATTCAAGAAGGTGTCCTCCCAGATCAATAGTTCAAAAAAAGGTATTGCATGCACACTCCATGCTGCAAAATTTTCCGAGAAATCATTCTGCCAAGAATAATTTTGCATTTTTAAAACAGAATCCAATACTTGGATCTAGAAATGTAGAAATGTCTAAAAGATTAAAGGTTTTGAGATGTTTGAAAAATATCAAAAGTTTTTTTGTCTCCCATCTGCAAATCTTTGAATGAAAAAATTTCCAGATTTAGGAGTATCCTTTCAAGATAAACTTAAGCAAAAAACCCAACCAAAAAACAACAGTGGGGAAAAAAAAAAAAAAGAACAACCAAGCTCCTGGAAGTGAAACATATTTCTCTAGAAGTAAATTAACATTTTAGGGTGGTGTTTCCACATTCTTTTGTTTGACTATCTAGCTCCATGGCTGCAGTACATCATTCTGCACTATCAGTCACATTTGCATAATGTTAGGATAATGTGTACATTATTTGCAACCAAGCCACAAAGAGATATTTATGTCTTTTCTTTCTTTTCTTTTCTTTTCTCTTTTCTTTTCTTTCCTTTTGTTTTCTTTTCTTTTCTCTTTTCTTTTCTTTCCTTTTGTTTTCTTTTCTTTTCTCTTTTCTTTTCTTTCCTTTTGTTTTCTTTTCTTTTCTCTTTTCTTTTCTTTCCTTTTGTTTTCTTTTCTTTTCTCTTTTCTTTTCTTTTTTCTTTTTTTCTCTTCTCTTCTCTTCTCTCTTCATTGCAATTCATACTAGCATAGGTGGCTACAAGAATCAAGAAAAAGAGACCTCCCCCTTCTCCCAGAAGTAATTACCCTTGCAGTGCTCTGGAGTACAGCACTTGAAAAAGTCACTAAAGCCAAAGGATTTTCTGTCAAACAAGGAGTGACCATTAAATGTCTGATCATTAAATGGCATATCTGTGCACATTACAGATTATGTAGGTGAATGGTTTTTGTCTTTCAAAGGTTTAGTATCTCCCTGTAAAAAGCAGCCTGGGGGGCACTGGTGACCATGAGCACAGGGATCAGAGCAGGCAAAGAGAGCTGCCCACAGTGACCACAAGATTGTTAAGGTCAATATTGTGACATGGCAGAGCAAGAAGATAGCAACCAGGGACTTCAGGAGAGCTAACTTTGTCTTCCTCAGGGATCTTCCTGGAAGAATCACATGGGAACAGGCCCCACAGGGAAGAAGGATCTTAGAGAGTTGATTAATACTCAGGGATTTCTTCCTCCAGGCCTAAAAATGGTGTATCCCAATAAGTGAGAAATTGGGCAAAAGGAGCAAGAGACCTGCATGGATGAACAAGAAACTACTGTCAAAATTCAGACATAAGCAGAATATGCATGTGAGGTGGAAGCAGGGATGACTGTAAGAACGTGGTCAGAGTGTGCAGATATGCCATGAGGAAGGCAAGGCCAGCTTGGAATTAAACCTGCCCCAATGATGTCAAGGAATACAACAAGGGTTTCTTCAAATACAAAAGGGAAAATGTATGCTTGCTACTGAATGGAATGGGCACCCTGAAGAGGTGTTGCAGACAAGGCTGTCATACTTAAGGCCTTCTTTGCTTCCGTCACAACAACCAAGGCCAGCCCTCAGGAATCCCTGACCCAGGAGACCAGGGAGAAGGTCTGGAGGAAGGAAGATTTTTCCTTGGTCAAGGAGAATTGGATTAGAGAATATCTAGGTAAAACTGATATCCATAAATCCAGGAGTTCTGATGGGATGCAGTTCCTTTTGGTAAAGTATGTTGATGGGAAGACCATCAGAAGAATGTGCTTTTAATAATTTCTGCTCTTTTTTTAGTGATGAATAGGGAGGAAAGATGTAAGTTCCTGAAGAATATTCTCCCTAGAAATGCAATACACAGTTTTATATGGGCTTCAGGAAATTGAATTAGGGAAAGTCAGCAACTCATTGTTCAAAATTGGATCTGGATGACTCTAGCAGTCATATGGTTTAGTTTCAGGCAGTCCTGTGAGCAGGAGGGAGTTGGGCCTGATGATCCTTATGAGTGCTTTCTAACTTGAGACATTCTACAAAATTCTAACAAATTCTCAAATATCACATCAATTAATTGCTCTCAAACTCTAGCATTCCTGTTTGATCTCATTTGTCAGGACTTTTTTTACATTTGCAAAGCTGCCAGGAGGTAAATTGAGCTAATTGAGAGAGCTGAGAAAGATTTGGAGAGGGAATATACAGAAGCTCTTCTTCCATCGACTGCAATTTAAAGTCCTGCTTAAACACGAAGTCAAAGGACTGTAGACAGTAGGAATGGTAGCCAAATGTTCCTTGACCTCTGCATCTTTTACAGCAGTACTTGAAAATTATATTGGGGAATTTAATTAGTACTGAAACCCAGCATTAATGAACTGTAATACTCATAGCTTAAAGAAGATTTATATTCTTGACAAAAAAGCATTGCATGTGATTGTCCTGAAAATAGAAGATCCACAAAGATAAAGTACCAAATAAGTATCCTCCAAAAGGCATTAATGGCTTTCATGGTTTAACTGTGTCTGATATAGCCAGTGTCGGAGTTCACTTTTCCCTTTGACATGGAAGCTGCTGCTTTCATGACCCTCGGGGCATTAGTCCATTTTGTTTAAAAAACATTGAGCATGTATTTCCCATGTTTCATTGAATACAGGGAAGTGCACTTTTAATCTCATTTACTCCTTTATTTCAGTACCATTGCCTGTCATGAAATAAAGACAAAAACTAACTGATGTAATAAATAGAATTGTGAACTCAATTGCAAATGCAAAACTAATAAAAAATAATCAACTACTTTGTTTATTTGCTGTGTATTGTTTATAAGAAATATTCAAGAAGTAAAGACATTTGTTCAATCTGTTTCTGATACAAATATTGGTGTAAATGCCATTAAAAAACACAAATTAGGTACTTCAGGCTTGGCAGTTTGCATGACATATGAAGCATAAAGAATGGATTTCCTAAAAGAAATTAGCAACTGAATCCTGTACATATTTGCATACAATTTCTAGTACCATATTTTTAAGAGTATGCCTTCAATCCATGACTAGAAATATTTGTCTTAAGGTACTGAAGGGAATGAAAGGCCAAATGCAATTAATAATGTTCTGAGTTCCTTCTGCAACATGCACCACCCCTTGCCAAAGAAGAAAATTTTAATCTCCACAGAAATTCCTTGTTAGAAAAGATCCAAGTGTATGCTGTGGGGAGGGGGAATGAAGAAACAAGGAATGACAAGACTTCCATTAAATATAAAAGAAAAAAATTAACCTCAGGATGAATGAAAAGGTTTACCTTCAGTTAAGGTTTACCTTCCACCAATAAACTCTCTATGAAATGAACAAATTCTGCTTCAGTCTTATCTCTTTTTTGAGTAATATAATCCATCTGTTCAAGCTAACAATATAAGGATATCCTCCTCTCTGATTAAACAGAATTCTAGATGTCTTATATATGAAGGATGTTTTATCAGCTCACAATTTATAACAATGTAAGATTTGTCAATTAAATAGGTAAGAACGACTTCCAGTGAAAAAAAATAGCTATAAAAAATTTAGATCTTAAAAAATACATATGTATTTCAACTCTACAATTCAATTAAACTGGTACAAAATAATTCCTTTGCACAAATTGTATATTTGTTTTCTGTCTTGCTTTTTAAAAAAATCTTGTCTTTAAGGTTAGGGTTTAGTACAATGACTACATTATGCATTTCTTAACAATGATAGTTATATAGATCTATAATTTTCAAAAGTATAATCCTGTAGAGCAACAATGAAGTATTCAGTCAAAGAAAATTGCAGCAGCAAATAACTTTGATGAGCCGTATCAGAATAAGTGAACAGTAAGTTCCCTAATTACACCAGTTTAAATGTCAGAATAAAAATTGTAAGTTTAAAAGCATGTGTTCATGCAACAAGAGCAAGACAATGCCAAGCTTTCCTTTAAATACATTGATTTTAAGTTGATAGAAGAAGCAGGACCAACCTCATGATGGACTAGCTCCTGAACTGAGCTTAAAGAAGGAACGTGGGAAGCTGACTTGTGCTATGTGCTGTGGCCAACTTCTGCCACCTCTGTGGCGATTTCTAAACAAAGATCTTTTAAATACCTCCCTAAATCCCCAAAGTCTTCAGAAATAAAGTTATTTTATTTTTATATATATATTTTTGTGTCTGAAGGACACTTCTGTGGTGGTTACTGTGAGAAGTCAGTAGGAGTAAGAAATACCCAGTGCATCATTATACACTAACCAAAACACAGAGGTGCCTTCACCGTTTCACTTGCCACTTACCTTGGCTCATTGTGGAGAGAGATATAACTGTGTAAACACAGGTCCCAGCCTACTTATGAAACAAGGCAAAAAGGCTTTTCCTCCATGGATACAAATAGTATTGTGAAAAAAAAATGTTTATATCACTGTTATCATTATTATTTAAAAGCCATCAGTACAATGTCCTGTTGTATTAAGTCAAAACCACTTTGACAAGATGAAATACATTAAATCCACGCTGTTTTGTGACCCCATTCTGTGCTGTCTGCATGGCAAGTTTTGGCAGCCCAGATGGCCTACAATCCAGGGACTGTTAGATTTGTTAATTACTGTTAATGATTGGTACAGGTTTTCTTTCTCCATGCTTGACATACCTATTGATTGGCAGCACAATGAAAGTATGTTCAAGGACTGAAATACAGCCAGAGTAAATAATGATATTATGCAGTTTCTTGTTAGGGTACACCTGAAAAATGTCCTGTTTTCCACTCAGCATTGTAATATAACCACCTCCCCTTCAGTTTCATTTCAAAAGGGTTTGGTTGTGTCTGCATGAGAAAAGAGAGCACTGTTCTTTCCTTATGATCTTGTCTCAGTTTGACCCTGTGCAGAGTTTTTGCATTCTTTATTTGCCTTCCATTTTAAGAGTTCCTTCTTATCTTTCTAGGTCAAGAGGATTTAATTAAAAAGAAAACCAAAACAACAAAAACCAAAAAATAAAACATGATCAAATAAGATCTATGGAAAGCTGATGTATTTTTCCAAAGAATTCTTTAAGAGTTTAAAATAATAAAATACGTTTTCAGTTAACCTAAAAGAGCGATTGCATTCCAAAGATATTCCTTTGGTCTCCCAATGCAAATATATGACTCAGTTATTCACACAGATGTTTATCTTAAAATAATAGCGCTGGGAATATTGAAACAGCAACCTATCTGGCCTGATGATCTTTCAGTGATTCTTATCCCCCTATAAATCCGTGCTGTTTCTGAGGTTTTTCCTGTTGTTTCTGAGGTGTTTGTATTTATCCAAAAAGTACCTTCAGGCAGCTGTCCACAGCTCAGTGTCAGGAATTATGAGTAATGCATACATCAGTTTCTGCTGAACCTTTATCCTGAGATTGGCTCTTCCAGCTCAGAGATCAGCTTGCTCTGCTCTGCTTGTTTGTCAAGGAAGGTTCTTTTTCCCCCCTGGTGTCGTTGCTGAGGCACCTGAGCCCTCTCGCTCTCCAGGAGGCTTCCCTTCACACACTCCACCCCCTCCTTAAACCCTCCTAGCAACCTCTTTGTGCTGTATGGAATGAATATATTTGTATTTAGTGCTTAGCATAAAACACGCCAGCAATGTCTTCCAAAGCAGGATGTGGCTGTGTTCTCACCTAGTTATGTGCTATAACGGCAAGTTATTCTGATAGGCAGCAGCTTGCATGTCCCAGAAGTTCTCGAGTGTTGAAAGCTGCTTGATTTGTTTTTCTCTCCTGTCCCTGTGCAAGTCAGTAGAGTTGCTCCACTGGAGAGTAAGGTGGGTTGATGGCATTCCTTAAACCTGAACATTTTTACGATTGTTGGAAAAAGAATTCTCTGCTCCGTTTTTGGCTGCCATACTTCCTTTCCTATCCAAACAATTCCATTGGGTTAAATATTTCCCTGTACTGATACTGAGCTAAGAGCTCAGCTTGTGTTTTTTCCCCACCGAAAATTTCCCAAATGGAAATGGATTTCTAACTTATAAAGGAAATTATGTTATTTGCACCAGTTCAAATATACCATGCATCTGTCACACTGTTTATACTGAATTATCTTGTGTCAGACTACAGCCTGTCTCCTTCATGGTGAGGCATATTTTGACACTACATAGACACTGGGGTTTTGATTCCTGTGCAATCTGTGATGTGCTCTGGGATAGGAAACTAGATTATACTTTCTATGAAATTGTAAAATATGGCACAATATAATAATAGCTTTAATGTGAAGATAATTTCTAGTGGAATTTACATATGTGCCTGAAGGGTGGAAAATTTTTTTGAAGGCAACTATTCAATAAACAAAGCTGTACAGAAAACCAGCCATTCTATCTTGAGACATGTAAAAATAAAACACATTTGTTACACTTAGCCCTTAGCATTCAGCATGACTTTCCTTCAAATTATTTGTAATACTCAGGAAGGTTCAGCGACTAATTTATCAGCAGTCCTGGCTAACTGGGGAGGTCCCAGGTGACTGGAAGGTAGTAAATAGGACACCTTGCTACAGGAATGGCCAGAAGAGGATCAAGGAACTACAGACCTGTCAGCCTGATCTTAGAGCTGGGATCTTGAGTGCCATCACAGGATGTACAGGACAACCATGGGATCAGGCCCAGACAGTGGGGGTTTGTGGAAGGCAGGTCCTGCTTGACCAACCTGATGTCCTTCTATGATAAGGTGACCCACTAAAGGGATGAGGCTGTGGATATTGTCTACCTGGACTTCAGACACTGCCCCTGACACTGTCTCCCACTGCATTCTCTTGGAGAAACTGGCTCTTCATGGTGTGTGTGTGCTCTTTGCTGAGTTAAAAAACTGGCTGGATGCTGGGCCCAGAGAGTGGTGGTGAGTGGATTAAATCCAGCTGACAGCTGGTCACTAGTGGGGGTCCCCAGGGCTCAGTGTGGAGCCAAGTCTGTTTAATATCCTTATCAATAATAAATAATCATAAATAAATAATAATCAATAAAGTCCTTATCAATGATCTGTACGAGGGAATCAAGTGGACCCTCAGTAAGTGTGCCGATGACACCAAGTCTTTATGACCATAGAGGTCCAAAATCATACATTCCATACTAATGAGAGATTATTTCTGGCAGACTTGCATTTAGGAGCAGGGGTGTAGGGAGTGCTCTTTTTTGTTGGAGAAAATGAATTATTTTCCAAGCAATGTTACTTTATAAAATGCTCATGTTGCTTATAAGCTGTTCAACCTAAATTCCTTTTGTAGTGACAGAATGCTTTTCATAAAGCTGTGGGGTGGTGTTTCCAATATTGTTTTTGACATGTTTCTGAATTCTATTTAATAGTGCTAGGATACATTCCCAGTATGTTTTTATTATGTATTTAATACTAACACATACTGAGAAGGTGAAAGGCAAAGAGGATAAATGACAATTAACAGATTAATAATCAATTCTAAATTCTTTGGGAAGATGAAGGAATTTAACACATTCTAGGTAAAATCTATAAAGAGAAATAGTACCTATAAGAAAAGTTGTAAACAGCAACAGATAGAGTCAGAAATCACAGATAGGAGGATAAGGTGGTTTCTGTGATGCAGTGATAATAGAACACATATTTTGTAATGCTCAGGGCTGTTTGATACAAATCATCCTTCACCTTTATATGCTTGTCCTGCTTTAGAAGAGCATGGTTAGAGATTGATAGATAAGTAAGGGCACATAGACATACATGAAAAACCATAATTTTACCTCTTTCATATATATGAAATACGAACATATCACCCATTGTATATTGAGCTCCAACAATAGCAAAAATTCCCTTTCATTCTAAGTGTTGATCTGCTTGAGGGTAGATCAACAGTAGGTAGGCACTACTGAGAGACCTGGACAGGCTGGATTAGTGCTCTGAGCCAATTGTATGAGATGCAGCTGGGTCACATTCTGGGTCCCGCACTTGTTTCACAACCTCATGCAATGCTGCAGGCTTGGGGAGGAGTGGCTGGAAAGCTGGCTGCTGGAAAGGGACCTCGGGGTGTGGATCATCAGCACCAATGAGGCTTCACTGCAAATACTCTCCTCTGTTTTGAGCCTTCTCTCTGCAAGAATGACATTGAGGTCCTGGAGCACGTCCAGAGAAGGCCAGCAGATCTGGTGAAAGGTCACAAGCACAAGTCTTATGAGGAGCAGCTCAGGGAGCTGGAGATGTTTACCCTGGACAGTGAGGACTGACCAAATTGTTCCCTACAACTACCTGACAGGAGGCTGCAGTGAGGTGAGGGTTGCCCTCCTTTCCTACATAACAAGTGGTAGGACAAGAGGAAATGGACTCAAGTTGCACCAGTGGAGGTTTAAATTGGATTATTGGAAAAATTTCTTCACTGAAAGGGTGAACAGGCACTGGAACCACCTGCCCAGGGAAGTGTTTGGATCATCATTCCTGGAAATGTTGAAAAATTTTGTAGATAGATCACATGGAGATATGGTTTAGTGGTGAACATGGTGGTAATGCTACATTAATGGTTGAACTTGATGATCTTAGAGGTCTTTCCCAACTTTAGCAATTCTGTGATTCTATGATTAAGCAAAATGCTGTGATCTGTGCACTTTAATTTGCTCCTGATAAGACTTTGCTATTTAGGACAAAATAGCCAAATTTACATGGAAGTCTCTGTATCTGTGGTCTACCTTCATGTCATTTATATTTAGTTGAGGATCTGGCTCTGTCTTCATGAATCTGGGAAGGAAAACACTTTTTACAAATATCTTTTGAATTCAGGGATTTATTTGTTTTTCTACCACGTCTTTTGGTGGATGCCTTGGCTTGAATGAATTTCTCATGGAGCAACATCAGAGGTAGCAACGTTACAGAAATGTGCACCTGTGTAATCCCATGGGGCTCCCAGCAGCTTCATCTTGAGGCTAGGAGGTGACATCTTCTGTACCAACCTGCAGGATTAAGGAGCAGGCAGGTCCATGAAGACCACCAACCATCATGGTTGATGCAGTGTGTTCACTACGGCAGGTCACAGCTGAGGGCCGACCCCAGCTGTCTTGGAGGAAGAATGTGTGAAAGTCCTTGATGCCAACAGACATTGTCAAATATTGAAGGTAGATGTGTAGTTTTCCAGTGGAATAAGCAGGTAAAGAAAGTGGAAAGCAATTACAGCCTGTAAGGTGGAAAGGGGTTATAGTTAAATTATTAAATTATTGATTTTTTTAATTTGTGTATAAGAAATAGAATGACACCTTACTTTAGGTCATTGTATGTATATATTTGTAGTTTGAGTGCAGAAATAGAGATTCTGATGAGATTAACAATGTCATCATTTGTCTCTATTTTGAATATTAGAGTACATTTGCAATTGGTATGTTTGAATTGGAATGTAGCAATTGGAAATGGAATGTTTGAAGAAAATTTGAAGGAAAAGTTGACTAACCATTTTTGTGTGGTCTCTGTACTGTATCTGGGAAAGCACAATGATTTCTCTAAGCACATTGCAGTGCTGACTGTCAAAGCAGTATTTATCTTACAGTCCTGCCTCAGCAAATTCTGCTACAAGTCCTGACAGTCTGAGAAGGTTAGTTATTTGTAGATCCTTCACTCAAGGATTACAGCCTGTGTCAACAATGAGACTGAACCTCAAAAGATCCCATGGGTCTCAAAGATTTGGGTAAGTGCTGAGAACATCTAAACCACAAAAATTTTGCTATCTATTTGCAAACTGCAATTTCTGTTTACAAGCTGAACTTTTAACCTACGACTCCCTGAATGTTCCCCCTCTCCAACGTTTCCTAATCGTAGTCTTAAGCACTTAGCTCTCTTAGGCTCCTTCTCACCTGTATTTTTACAAAAAAACTGGTGTATAGTGTGTCCTTCCACAGGGCTGAGTCTTTGTACAATCTCTTCATTTGGGCTTGGGTTTTGTTCCAAGGCACAGGAAGAGCGGCGAGGCAGTTCAGGAATTGCACTTCGCAGGAATCAAATTGCAAACTCTTGTAAGTGAACTATGAGAGAAGCTGGTAGTAGGGCATGTGGTTGGTAATACTGCAGGAAGTTTCAGGTAGGGGTCATTTTATGAATGTATATCATCATTTCAAAGTGCAACACAGAGAAGCTGAGAGAAAGGAGGGTAAAATGGTGGGGAAAATGGGTGTTTCTTGCAGCCACTCATATGTATCAGGAAAGGGTGATGAACTTCTGGAAAGAGTTGTGCTTTCTATCAAGGGAACAAAGAAAGGAGCTCTCTCCCCCTTGTCCCATTTAATGAATGAAAAATTGGGGAGTTGAAGTCACTCTGCATTTTATATCTTTCTAGAGCTTACAGAAAGCCAATGAGAAATATTGTGATTTCACTAGGCAGGATCATCTTAAGATGTAAACTGATATAGGTCATTGAAGTTTAACTGATGTTTCCTGATAAGGAATCTGGTGTGGAGTGATAATGCTCTAGAAACACTTCAGATTAGTGTGGCTATATTTGAAGACTACCAAGGCAAAAACATGCATTGGATCAGTAGAACAGATATTCAGATTCAAGAATTTATGCTCCTTTTTGTTTTTTAAAAATCCCTGTATCTTAAACACTGCTGCAGAAATAATTTGATGAGTTGAAATACTTAACTATACTTTATCTGAATATTAAATACACAATTGGCTTTGTTGCTTGATAGCATTGATAAAGCTTCAAAGATGAGAGAGAAGGTAACAGTAACTGGAGAAGAGTTGGGAGCTGGGATAACTTTTCTGCTAGTAAGAAACATTAAAAAGAAGAAGCCTGAAATGTACAATACATCACAAACTACATAGTGAGCAGAAGGCTGTAAAGGCAAAAAGCAAACACAGGTCACATTTAGAGAATCTTATTTAAGAGCTTATTTCCATTTTATTCAGAATCTGTTTGAATAGAAAGAAGATTTATATTTGTTGTAAAATAGAGCAGGAAGCATTTCCAAGATTTTCAGCTGTAAAGGATCTTCATAGGTAGTATGTAAGGTATTGTAAGGTGTGAATGATGATGTGCCTTTGAGCATGTCAACTAAAACAACCATGAAAATTGAATCTCTTATAGTCTTGGAAAAAATATCTTCACTGTGCTAAAGGATTAATTTCCAGCTCTTAAGTAAGAATATCAGCTCCTGTTTTGATAAAGCAGCAAATCTAAAAGATAAAAAACTCGCAGATATCTCCAAAGCATCCACAAACCAGTGAGCCCAAATAGCTTTCCCATGCTTTCAATGTTCATGGAATTCCTTCTGCAGCAATACCTTGGACTTGAAGCCAGACATCTGGATGTAGAAAAGTCCTAAAATGCCTCCTTTTTCACATTAAGTCAACTAAAATCTTAAATGTTCTAAATCAAGCAAATTTGAATTGAGAACTTAAAGACTGATTTAGGAACTTTTAGACAACTGCCTTAAAACTTGACCTATTATTTAGACATAAATTTCAGTTAGCTGAAAATTCCTATATGATTTTCAAGGACCTCTGCTCTACTTAAATTTGTAGCCCTGCACCTTTTCCTAGTGTTCAGGAGAAAATGTAGAAGATCCTCACAGATTATTAACCCAAAGAAGGCATTGAATTACAGCACTTTAATGCAGAAACATCTTTGAACAGTCTCAGTCACTGAATCGCAGTGAAATATTTCCTTTCTGGTTGGATCGTCACAAGACAAAATATTTCAGAATGTGATCAGTGCCAGGTCATGCCAGGTGGTGCAGACCAAATTACTGGAGGGCATCATGGACATGTGGTGAGGTACTTCTGTCTCTCAACTTCTAACTTGTCTTTTTGTTTATTGTCGGATGTGTTCAGCACTCGACAAAGTTAAGATCCATTTCCACTTCATAATCACTTGGGAGTGTCAGGAATGAGGTTTATTTCCTTGTGGAAGAGGAGGAAGCAGAGGCTGATTTTCCACCCATGCCTTTCATTAAATGGGTAGCAAGCACAAGTGAATAGCTTTTTCAGTCCTTCCTCTTTTCCTACTATATCTGTTTTCTCCTGTGTATCTCCTGGGAAGGCAGAGTCTGTGAAAGTGAATGAACTGAACTCAGAACACTCTGACCTCTTCCTTTTCCCATAACAATGCTTGCTACCACAGCATTTTATGTGATGGGTGACTCTTTAGTGTAAACAAAAGGATATTTTCTCACTCCATTAATATTCAATATGTTTTCTGAATATTTTTAGCTACACAGGTTTGTAAAAAAAGAAACTGTTTTGTTTTTGACATTGCCCCATCTTACTGGTGTTTCAAGAACATGGGAAGAATTCTTTCTCTCTAATTTTGAAAACAGTGGAATCAGTCTCTTTGCAAAAATCACAACCCCCAAATTAACTGTCTAAAGATTTGGAGGAAATGCGGGTTCTAATAATACCTTGAGAGCTTAATAGCTAATCACTGAAAGCATGGGGAAGGTGAAGGATCCTTTAGTGATGGCTTCTCTTTTGCATTGATTTAATCAAACCAAACCATTTAAACTGACAGCTGTTGTTTCCCAAAGTGGACTGGGGGCTGCACTGTTACAGCATAAAACGTGAGCTGCTTGTACTTGGAGATGAGTGGGAAATCTCTGCTTGTGTGGGCACAGAGCAGCTCAGCACAGGATGTGGGAGAGCTGAGTTTATCAGTGTGCTTGCAGCAAGCAGCCTGGATTTGGCTTTAGGAGGCCTTCACATCCATTTTGGAAAATAACTTTGGGTGGTGCCATTTACATGGATACAAAGATACCTTTTGAGAAGCTGACAGCATGATGTGCTAAAACTGAGATACACCTATTGTGCTGGTTCTGAAAGAAAGTAGGATATATTGTGGCATAAGAGCAAAGGGTAGGCTCCTTTGCTCCTTCTTGTTTATCAAGTAGCAGATGTGATAAAAGAGGGATTCGTCATCCAGTCAATATCATAGCTGTATCCAGGCAGGCAGCTGACCTATGGGATTCTGAGAAGTGTCTTGTTCTGCATGTATAAGTGTTCCTTACTTTTTATCTTATAATACTCTTTTTCTTTAAAACAAAATATTGTGCATTTTCCTTTGCAACAGGTTGCAGATTTTCATCCTACCAGCTGCTGAGCACTTCCAGCAATGCTCTGGCTGCTTTCAGTTTGGCTGTATGACCATGGCACTGAGGACTAAGTACCTTGGAGAAATGAGTCCTGTTGGCTTTGACGTTGCTTTTTTTCCTCTTCTTGATTGAAAACGCTGTACCTATCTACCTGCTCCTGCTAATTAAAGGATATAGAAAGTGCACCAAAATTCAGTAAAAAACCAAACAAAATCCTACAAAAGAGGGACTGGACCATTTCTCAACACAACTCTGGCAGCACAATTTAAAGTTTGTTGTGAGCTTGTCCTAGATATAAAGCCACTATGGAGTGCAGCAGGCAAATGCCAGGCCACTAGATTGCACCTAATTAATTTATGAGATTACAATGCTTCTGTCAAGGGCCAAGCAGTTTTCTGCTGGCACTGACTGTTGCCAGAGTTGCGGTACTGAGCAGGGTTAGGCAGCTGCTAAATAATTCATGGAGTGTAGTGTGTTTAAAAAAATGCCTTCTGATAAATTTCCATTTTTATAGACAATCCAAGGAGTCAATATACCTGTCTGACTTTGTATCAATAGCTGTAAGCTCCTGGCTGATGCCATGCCTTCCTGAGCAGCCTGCAGTACAGGAACACAAACACACTGGGCTGTCTCTCAGTATTCTTTTATACCATGCAGGCAATAAAATTTCTAGGAGGCTGACTGTTGCCTAAAATTTTTTCTATAATGAAAATATTTATTTTAGCTTTTTTCCCCCCCTCAAACATTTGCCAATATTTTTCATTTGCATTCTTTCCCACTATGAAACAAAAAACCCACCCCTCTATATTTGTACATTTCTGTTTTGGCTAGACAATATTTCCGCATAGCCCTTTTGGTTTTATTTCTACAAAGGTGAATACCACTGCTATGCAGTGAAGTCTGATGACAGGAATGAGAGCTGAATAATCTCACAGAGTTTGCAGGCATTCAAGGATCCACCAGCTGCTGGGTGACACTGGCAGGGATTCACACAGCAGTAGCTGATGTCTGGGCACTCCTGGATGCTCTGAACCCAACTCTACTTGTTCTTTTGCCAAACTGAGACTGGCCAGTAGATAAAATACAACTGGTTGGGTCTTTTCATTGCCTAATGGATGCTGAAATGAATTCTGCAAAATAAGTCTGATTTAATTTATAGCAGAGAATCATTATGTGGTGGGTTTTTTTTTTGTTTTTTTTTTTTTAACAGGAGTTCCTGCGCACAGATTTTGTCCAGAAGCCCAGTTTGGAAAAAAGTGTATTTCTCTGTATTGTGCACTCCTCTGGTTACATGTGAGTGCTTCCATTGGCTGTACTGGATTTCTAACAAAATTATCTCCAAACTCTGAATGACAAGTGCAAAAAATTAGGGGTCATTTTTCCAAAGGAGTTGCAATCTGGATTGCTTTCTGCACAATCTCAGATAAAGTACATTAAATAGGGATATGCATGCATAGGAGCAGCAGTTGCCTCCTGCATATTCAGAGGGAGTGCTTACTATTCTGGAGTCACAAAAGAAACAAAGCTATTTTTCAGATATAACTCATGCAAACTCTCTTGTCTCCATAGTCTTCTAAGCATCTCTAAAAAAAATGCACTTTGGATTAAATTTGCCGAGACACAGAGTGTGCACTGAAAGGTATTAAGAATTTGACACACTGATGCTTCCAAACGTTTTATAATTCCATCCTTTTTTCTTGCCATGCTTTAGTCCTAAGTGACCACTGATTTAGATGAATGGTCATTCTGAAAAGAAATACAGGAATGTGGGATTAATTACCTAGCAGCAAGAGTCTAAAAGAGACAAATTTAACAGGTGACTTACTAGTTTAATAAATTCAGTATATATGAAAAAAAATGTTTATTTTCAGGAGGAGATGTTTTCTAGCAGACACTAGAAATGGGGGAAAAAAACCTGTTTTCTCTGCTGTTCTCAGTGGGCTTCTATGCCATTTTTTCCCCAAATTTCAGGTAATCATGTAGAAGCAGACGCTTAGAACTAGTAATAAGGTCGAATCAAAAGAAGATTTACAGTACATTTTTGTGACTCACACGCTCAAATATTTAATACTAATGATGAGTTAGATGAAAAGACATTTTGGTCAGACCCTACAGCTGGGTTTTATTTTCTTTACTTTGGGCTGTATTTTGTGTGTGATGTATTACTTTTCTCCTAGAACATAATATTTTTACACCCTTAATTCCTGCAAAATGCAAGTCTTTATGACCTCCAGGGCTTTATCTGTTCCTGAATGCTTTTCCATATTATAAGGTTTAGAGGGTAGTACTCTGTATAATATATTTCTTAGATGATAGTGCTTGTTAAACAGTATTGAATGCAGCAGTTGCTGGCCAAAGACTCCACACAGTCAGCCTGGATGGTTCAGGGTTCACTGTTAATGAACTGCCTCGTTCAGTTGAAAAAAAAAAAAGAAAATATATGAAGGATAGTATGGGTTAAGTTCTTTAGACAGAGTTATACAGGTCTACAGGTTAAATAATCCACTGAAATTTAACATATTTCTGTCTAATAAATCCAGGCCGATGAAAGAATACAGAAGAAGTCTTTCCTCCCAATGTTTTTTTGATAGACTGAATAGTTTTATAGATAGGCTCCTGAAAGACATCAGAATCCTAGCTGGGGTGCTCATGCAGCACAGAGCAGGTGGTCATAATTCTGAAACTTATAATGAGCACAGAACCAAATTAGCTAAAATGAAATGCTGTTTGCAATTGGGTGATTAAGGCATGAAACAAAGAGTACACTACAGCAGGATATATAATAGGGATACAGTACTATTCTGCATTACAAAGCCAGAACTATGCACTGTAGCTCACAGCTTAAAATTCAATTATTCCAATTTCTGTTTCTCCAAGCACAGGAATTCTGTCAAATAATGAAGGAAAGTTCATCGTGCTGTATTTGCTCTTATTAAAAACACATTGTGTAGTTGTCAGTGTTATAAACTCTCGGTCTGCTGTGGTCCAATTCCTTCAGTACTTTAACATAATAAGGACAGAATACAAGATACAGATGATAATTGTTGTGCTTTTTCTTCTCTGTTTTCCTTTATTGTTGTTTGTAAGTCTTGGAATATTTAAAAGACACAGAAAATGAAAGCCATTACACTAATTGCAACTGTAATTTTAAAATGCAATTTGGTTGTGAATTCATGGCTCTATTACGAGATATAAGAGAATGACAGACATATTTCAGCCTGAGTTGTAGGGATTAATAGCTTATGATCCTCCTGTGATAGCCTTTTATCTCTGGGGTTTTTTTTTTAAGAATCCCTCATTTTCTACTGGGCTTTAAAAATTTGCTCAACGCTGCATAAACTCTGTACAGGCTTGTATTTGAGGGGAAAGTTAACGACTTGAAACAAAATGACAAATGTATCAGTCACATTTTCCCATTCTGTATACTAGCAGGGAGAAAAAGAGATTATTTCCTAGGTTTATAATTAAAATTAATGAGGTGCTATAAACCAAAATATGTGCTTCAGGATGAGAAGTGGTAGATTATAATCAATTTTTATGTGTGTATGTAGATTATAATGAATCCATTAGATTGCTTTTATATTCATGTTATTAATGGTTTCTCTGCTTTGCTTGGCATTTTAAACTCACGTAAGAGATTCAGTACCTTGAACAGCACAAATATTAATTCCTGAGGAAGGAGGAATCAATATTTTACCTTCTATTTAATTGAAATTAAAGCAAAAGCTTCCCGGTGATAATTTTGAGGATTCCCTTGAGAAATCCTGAAACGGATTTGTCTTCATTTAGGAGGTTTATGTCCAGGAAGCTGCCATGAAAGGAATTCAGTGAATTTGCAGCATCTATGGTTCATCCTCCTGACTTCCTCTGGAAGAAGCCTTGGGCTACAGCAAGTCTTCAGTTGCTCATGGTTTCCAATCCAAAGCTGGTTGCATGCACGTGGTGAATGCAAGGCAGATGGTGTGCTCTAATGCTCTTTCCATTTCACTGTGGGCTGATTGATCACTGTCTGTGAATACCAAAGTTTCTGTAAATTGACGTTTGGATTAATTCTTGGGTGATACTGGGTGCTTTAGCCTGGTTTTCAAAGAAGAAACAATAACAATTGAAATCATCTTTAAAGGTCCACACAGAATAAATGGGCCGCGTTCCCTCAGCTTTCTTGGACAATATTACAGAATGCATCACAGAATAATGGATTTCAAAGGGATCTCTGGAGATCATCTTCATGCTGCTTCTTGATTTAATTGTTAAAGTGGAACCCTTGTCCTCTATCAAATTTAGTCCAATTGGAGCCTATGCAAAACAAATGTTTGCTTATGAGTGCTTTTCTGCCAAAACCCTTCCTAAATGAAGGACTTGCAGGACTTCTTGGTACCTTGACACACAGATGATGGTCTGCTTTAATCTACACAACTTGTCATTGAGTTTATTTAGATTTTTAAAGAAAACTGTGCATTATCTCCTTTCTCACTATGTTTAATTTGATTATAGTACACCAGATAGCCCTGACAACCAGGGAAGTTGTACAAAATAATGAAAACTATGGCATGATCTATCCATAATGCACACACTAAAGCTACAAAAGAGAGATACCAGAAAATAGTCATTACTCATTTGTAGCTCATCACTGTAAAATATTTGATATCTATTACTTCAGTGGGATTAGGTCTGCTTTTCTGCTACAGGAGCTCACGTATTAAGTAAAACAAAAAAAGATAGAACCTCTTCAGGTGTAAAATAGTTTAAAATCAACGAAAATCAGGTAGTGCAGTGTCATACAGGGCAAGGGGGAGAGAGCTCTCTGTTAGTAGCATCCTAAATTTTAACTAAGCCCAAAATTGTGTTACAGAAGGCTAACTGGCACTTCTATATAATTGCTGTTCTAAACTATATCTAAAAGGTAAATGGATTCTGCTTAAACTTCTTAGTACACATAGTGCTAGAAATTAAGCATTAGTGTATGGGTTACAGTGTATGGGTATTAAAACAATAATAATTTTGTTCTAATTATCCTCATTCCATATTAAGTAGTATCATCTGTCTCCTTTTCTTGATCATATGAGTAGAATGATATGGAAAAGCACATGATCTGAAATAATCTTTTTTTTTTCATCTTCTGCAACTCTCTTTCCTTCTGTACACATTTATATTTTCTATTAGACACTGAAATTATCTTTACTTTTGTAAAAGAAAAGCTAAAATTCTGACAAGATTTATAAATATCTGGGTTGATTGACACAAAATACCTGGGGTGACTGGGCAAAGTGACCAATTATAACATAGCTCATACAGTAGCTATGCCTGCAAATTGTTCTTTTGTTTTTCTTAGCAATGTTTTCAGTTTCAACAAAACTTGTTTGGATTTTCTGGGACACAGCAAGTGACAGAATATTCCTTCTAGCCCTTGCAATGTATGAATGCAACTCTTGTCTCTTGGTAGGATGTGATTTTCTATTGAAGAATATGAAATCTCTTATCTCTGTGATGGCCTACCCAATGCCATTTGGGGAACATTGCTCTCCTCTAAGCTAAAACATTCCTGGGCCCTTTATCTCATTTATGTCCTGGTTTATGTAGCATACAGTAAAATAGATAAAATTAAATTAACCATCACTCAGGAGGTGGTGGCAATTCTAAACCAGTCCCTCCCTCTTTCTGTCGTGATTTAACCCCAGCCACAACCAAGCACCACACAGTGGCTTGTTTACTCTCCTAGCAGCAGGATTAGGGAAACAATCAGAAGGGTAGAAGTTAAACCCTGGGGAGTTGACATAATAGGTAAATAAAAAGCCTCATGTGAAAGCAAAGTAAAACAAGGAATTAATTTACTTCTTCTCCTGGACAGGCAGGTGTTCAGCCACTTCCAGGGCATATCACATGTAATGGTTACTTGGGAAGACAAACACCATAACTCCCAATGTTCTCCCCTTCCTCCTTTTCCCCCCTGCTTTATACACTGACCATGAGGTCAGATGGTCTGGAATATCCCTTGGGTAAGGACAGCTGTCCAGGCTGTGTGCCTTCCTAATGTCCCCTACATCTTCAAAGTCTTTGTCAGTGTGACAGCACAAGGTGCAGAAAAGGCCTTGGCTCTGTTCAAGTCCTGATGAGTAATAACAAAAACATCTCTATGTCATCATCACTGTGTTCAGCACAGATCCAAAGCACAGCCCCATAACAGCCTCTGTGAAGAAAACTAACTCTACCTCAGCCAAATCCAGAGCACTTTCATATATGCATCATCATACCTGTGACTTACCAGCTGTCAACACCTCAGCATTGCCGAGTTAAAAGTAGCTTGGTCTCTGTTGCTGTTATCCTCAGCATCATCTGCCAAAGGAGGACAGCATCACATAACCTGGTCTGATGCCCAGCAAAATAATGCAATTTGACAGAATGCACCACTGGGGGGGCTGATTGACTGATCTCTGTTGATGGAGCTGTTGGGCAGGCAGCCTGAATTCTGATGGATTATATGATGAGATGAAGGACTGACTAAAAGAGGGCAAGTATAACTGCATGAGTCACATCTCTAGATTATCCAGTAATCTCCCAGACCTATACACAGACTGGAGGGTTCATATGGTTTCATATGCCTTTCTGGGTTTTTTTTTTTTTTTTGGATCTAATTTTTAACACATTTTGTGCCTTTTTTTCTGTTTGGTGTAGAGTTAGGTACACACTGAAGAATTTTCCATAGACTTTATCTGGTATTTAGGGCTTTAAAAATAGTGCTAATTCAGTTTTTTCTCAGGAGTTTAACCTCATACATTTTCCTGTTTCTCCTACTTCTTCCCACTGCTGTAGCCATACACCAGAGAGACAGAATTTTGGGCAAATGATGATGAAAACTATTTGTATGGTATAAGTAGGAGTGATATTGATGACACATAAACACTTGCATGCATTCCTGTCTAAAAGGAATACAACTTTCTCCTCCATGATTCTCTTCTCAACCCCTGGGCAAGATATTTTAATTACATTGATTTCACAGCACTTTAGTTCCTGTTCCTAATTCACACTAGCATGCATTATTAAAAAATGAAGACCTTGTCCCCTTGGGAGGCTTTTCTTCCAGCTTTTACTTGATAGAATATGTCAACTTATGCCTCTCTTAGGTTTTCCATGCTGTGTTCCTGGTGCTGTTCCTTCATATATTCTATTTCAGGCCTAATCCAAACAGTAAATGTTGGGATCCTTTGCAAGACAGTGTGTGCTATACTTAAAACTCAACTGCATTCTTTATTATGGCTTTTTAATATGTCTTCTGCTTTGGTTTAGATTTTAGCTTTTTTTTTTTTTTTTTTTGAGGAACTTAGCAATTCTTTGAATATGGTATCCACATGTTTACTTACCAGCTGCTACTTATTAATTACCTGTCTTCATAACTGTGAATATACACATGTTTTTCTTCATTCTTTACTGTTGGTAGAAGACCCATCTATTTATCCATTTTAACTCAAAGTACACCTTCCTGTCAATTGTACAGTCCCAAGTCTTTATTAACAATGGAGTATGCGGGTTCCACTAATGGGTTTTTTGCTGCCCAAGTTAGTAGTCAAATATTTTTCATACAATTGCAAAAAGCTGAAAAAATCTTTATAGCATAAAGTTTAGGAGGGTTTTCAGTCTTAAAATGACCCTAAATTTTTGCAGGCATTTACAAATGCCTGTGGGTCAAGGAAAATAATGAAACATTAAGAAATTGCCATCATAAGGTGTAACAAATATTGCATCTGTAAGGTTCTTACAGGTTTGTATTTTAAAACTTCCATTTAAATGCAAATTCTGTCAATTAAATTGTATTTTCATTACTTTGTTACACTACAGTCATTGCTTTTCATCTTTCCAGACCTGGCTTATGGTAAGGACAGGGGTCATAGTCTCCTGAAAGTGCCATTGAAATCAAGTACCCATCTTCTGCTGAATTTCTGGGCAATATGTGTTTTAGGGAAGGTCTGCATAGTAAACAAAGCAAATGCTGAAAAAAAAAAAAATTATAATATTATGTTGTAGCTATAGAAACCTTCCCATTGAAAAATCAAGACCCTTCCAGAAGTCATCTCATCTAAATGTAACCCTCTCACAGTTAGCAGTGTAGCCTGGGCTAGTTATTGAGACTTCTTGCACTGTCCATGGAGGAAACTTTACTGCTTTGGGTCATCTTTCCACTACTAAGAGAAGAGTCCAAGACTGGGGAAAAAGTGTTGGTCTAGCATAAATTACAATCTCTAACATTCAGATATTAGGTAATATGGATTCCATTTTTATTTTTCTATTCCTTCCTGCTGTTTCTCAGGGTCAGACCTATTTTTTTTCAGGCCAAGATACAAATGCAAAGACACATTTAGTGCATCTCAAGGATGGCAAAGGACTCTCTGATCTATCACTCTGTGTTAAGTTAGAAGTCATGGGAGGAGACTTTTGCAAAGGAATATTTATGTGAAAATCCTTGCATAGATTTTCTTCTGTTGTCTGTGAGCTGACTCTCTGCCCAGTCCCTTGTCTGTGTCTGTCCTTTACCCAGGCAGCTGTCAGTGTGAAGCATTGCTGTTATCATCCCTTTTCTGACTCTGTGCCCTTCCAAAGAAAACAATAGTCATGAGAGCCAGCTCTCCAGGCTTCTGTCACCCACAGGGCTCGTGGCCCACACAGGAGAGCCAGGAATATCTTTATTATCTGCAGGACCTTGCAGATACACAAGGCCTTCTACAAACTTCACCATGTATGATATAGCCTGCTCCTTCTAGAAAGTAGCTACTCACAGTGCTCTGTATTTTGTCTATGGCTTACCATCAGCAGGGATAAAAAAATTTCCTGGTCTGATCAGAAATGACATTTATTACTTGTGGCTTTCTGTGGTTAACCTCCTTGCCATTGGATTCAGGTAAACTTTACCACCATGACTTAAAAAATTATTTAAAGGCCATTTGGCTGATTTGAACAGCTAGCTACATATATTACATGCATTATATTATTATTATTACTATTGTTGTTATTATTATTATTATTATTATTATTATTATTATTATTATTATTATTACTATTACTATTATCATCATCATTATCATTATCATTATCATTATTATTATCATTATCATTATCATTGTAATAATAATTAATAAAAAGCAATGTTGGGAATTACTAGGAAAGACATAGAGAAGAAAAATGGAAAACATCTTTATGCTGTTATAAATTACCAACTTACATTGTCAATACTGTGTGTGGTTCCTTCTCCTGTTTTTTTTTTTTTTTTTTTTTTTTTTTTTTTTTTTTTCTCCACAATTTATACAGTGAAAGGTGATCAGAAATCTGGAAGCATCACAGTAGTTTTCCAGATGAATAAGCTTTGAGTCCTCAGCTTTGAAAAAACATGACTCTGGGTGATATGACTGGAGTCTCTAAAATCAGGTGTGCCAGGTGAATACAAAGTGAGTCTGCACAGTTGCTTCTGTCATAAGAACACAGTTGCAACAAATTCAGTTTCAGGAGAAAGGGATGATAAGAGCAACAAAAAGAGATGTTTCTTCACCAAACAATTAGTTAAGTTTTGTAAAGTTGCCAAAGTTGCCATTGGGGATGCTAAAATTTTACATGGTTGCAAAAGCAGATCATGATTTTTGCAGAGGAAAAATACACCAGTGGTTCTTAGGTACAAAGTCAGCATGTTTATGTCCAGAAGTCATTTAATTACAAATTGTTGAAGACTGGGAGGATTTTATGGGAAAATATTGCTGTGTACTTGCTTAGTTCTTGTATTCTTCCCTACTAGCTGTTCTCAGAAATTGATTACAGAACAAGAAAGATGTTTGAGTTGACCCATTCTAGTTAAATTTTTCCATTGCTTCCCACTGCCCAAAGGAATATAATTTAGCTGTGATCACTGATTGTAGTCACAGCAGTGACTGTGTTCTGGCTGTCATTAAGTTAGGATAACTACCAGCCCTGACAACCTGCCCCAGATGTTTACTGCCAGCCTTTCTCCAATGTTTATGGTGCCCCTTACCCTGGGATAGCAGAGCACAAATGCCGGTGTAGCCATTGCCCATCCCCTTTCTGTCAAAAAATCCAGCTTTAAAAGAAGCTAATTTTTTTTTGTTATCTTGCATCACTTGTGCTGAACTGAGTTAGGAGAGGGAGTAAAAGAGCAGCCTGGTTCTAAGGGAGCCATGCAGCTGTTTAGCATGCTAATTATGCAGGCTAATGCAAATTAAGCTCTCTGAGTTGAACATCCTTTTGCTCCCGGCTGCCTGCTCTGCCTTTGCCATCAAGATCAGGTCCCCTGAGGCAGGGCTGACAGATGCACATGCAGAACAGCTCCTTGAACCACATTCCACACATTAGGAGTGACTGGGATCCATTACTGGTTACCTCTGAGTTGAACTGGAGTTGACTTGGGATATGCTGCAGAAATAGACCCATATGTGGGTTTAAACCACAGCTGAGCTGAGAAATTTTGCATGAATTTTGGAGCAACAGGATGGAACAACAGCCTTTGTTCAGATAGCCTTGGACAGAAAACAGCGTGTAAGAGACAGAGTCAAGCTTGGAAATACGTGACTTACCTTGTGGGAGTTGGTATCCCAAATTAATGCATTGTAGGACTGCAAAAAAGGTGTTTTGTTAACGCTAAGTCTCTTTGCTAATTGCTGGTGCTTGCATTGGAGAAATGAAAATAAATATTCATTGTCTTGAAAGAGATTATCTTGTGTACCAAGCAACTTCCTTTAAAGAGTCAAAGGTTGAAAACCACAGGTCAGATTGTTTTATAAAATGAAAAATAAAAAAGTCTGTACTAAAAAAGAACTTATTTTTTAAATTTGTTTCTAAACTAAGACTTTAATTATATATTTTATCATACGCTCAAGATTTAAGAATTCCAATTAGAAAATATGTAATTTCCAGCTTGAAATAAGTCTTTTTTTTTTTTCCGAAGTCACTCCACCCCATAATTTCCATTAGAAATAATTTAGATGTTCATCTCTTGAAATCAATTTTATTCTGATTTTATCCCTCGTTACTCAATTCTAATTAAATTTTCATACCAGTTTTACTGCTCCATGTCAGAATTGGAATGCCTTGGAAAAAAAACATTTTCAATCCCAAAGTCATAATTTCTGATCAGATTTGCTTTTCTGCTGCTATCTTGTTGCCTTTTTAAAGACATAACTGTAATTTATGTAGTAAGAGATATTGATTTTTTTTTTTAGGGTTTTCTGTGTTTTATATCTTGGTAATAAAATGCAACTTTTATTCTAATACGTGTGTTTCAAAGAGTTTCCCATATCTTTAACAAACACTGGAATAAAACTCCAAAATTCCTAATTAAGAAAACATGAGGCACTTACTAATGAAGTGCCAAAAATGAGACACTTGATCTGTGTGAAATTCCTGCTTGCTCAGTAACTCAGAGCTGACATAAGTAGCCCACAGGTCACATGTAAGCACTTCTTTTTCTGTGATAGTGCCACACGTGGGAGTGGATATCATCTGTTTGCCTTTCCTAAATCTGCCCTCTGTGTCTTTTAGTCTTTCAAAAGTCAGCTTAACACGATGGCTGGACCACATAGTGGTTGATTTATGTGCTGTCACCTCTCAATTTATACATCTTTTATTTTTGGTCACATCTTTGTTTCATGGTTCACATTCTTTTTCAAAAGAAATGTAGAATTTCAAAAGAAATTGGAATATTTACCCCTAAAAATGCTCAGCATATGCAAATTGCAGATGAAACTTATATTTTTAATATCCTTAGTGTCCCATCTGAATGATGCATCAAATGATACACAGTACTTCCATGAGAGACAATAGTCCTGAGGGGAAAAATATCTTGATGTATTTATATTTTATTTTCCATACATCTATTCAGAATCTCAAAACATTATAGAAGAAAACTTATTAATGGTAGAATCAGGAGTGGTCTTTGTGTACAGATTTATTTTCATACTCAAAATGCTGAAGACTCTGCAGAAGTGCCTTAATCTCATCCTGACTTTCTGGCAGGAAAATCCTTGTTCCTTTTAAATCTCTTTTAATGTCAATTAGGTTTCACAGAACTGGAAAACAATCCAGCCAAAAATAGAACTTGAAAGATCATCTGGTTCTGTAGGAAGGGGAGTCTCCTTGAGGTTATCTAGCACGCTGTACCATTTCACCCTGAAAAACTCCAAATTTTCCTTTAAAAAACAGCAAAACAAATTTTTAAAACAACCCTCCAGTTTGTGTATTGCTGCAAGACCCAGCTCAGAGGTTTTGGGTCACTATAATAGATGGACTATCATAGATGTGTGCTAAGCATTTTAAAAGATAGAAAAGAAAAAGATAGAAAACAAGTGTCTTTTTACTGCTTGGATTGTATTGGTGAGGTGAAAGGACATCCTGGAGGGCTGACCCCTGTAAACACCCTTTTTAAATGCACAACAAGGCAACTTAGTAACAATATCTGCAAAAAATATAACTGTAAATTACATTAGTAGTTTTACTGACTTTAATGTGGCTGATGTCAGTAGGATTTAAGTAATTATTATGTAAGCAGAAAAAATGTAAAGCTAAAATCATCAGAGGATTGGTTTTGTTTGGTGACAAAATGATAGAAGTGAAGAGCAGTAAACATAACCCTTAAATCAAGCAACAGTTTCTCAGTGCACAGCATGAAGTGAAGTCTCTTAGACTGGCTTGTGGAAGAATTAATTAGGTAATGTATTTAATGAATCTAGAGTGCTTTGAGGAATATGAAGTGCTTTATAACTGCTAGGAATTTTATTTCTTAATTTCTTAATTGTGTATTTATTTACTTTTAAATTATGTAAATTCCAGAGCAGATATGAAAAACATCAATACCTTACTTCTTTGGGAATTCAGGAGCTCAGTCTCAAAACTTCTTTTGAAATATCTGGGGAGTACTTTTAATACTTTTAATTTTAATAGTTCTGTGCAAAATGAATCACCTTAGTTCTATCCTTAAATGGTTTCTGTTTGTGTTGTAATGAATCACTGGGCAAGTTTGCTGCAAAAAAAAAAAACATAACACACTTATTGTCAGAACCCTACAGACACTTGCACACTAAAAGGGCCAGGTTATCTTGCTCTTTACTTCTGTGTACAGCTGAGTAAAGATCCTTACACGCTGCACAGAAATTATCTGAGGGAACACAAGAACCCAGGATCTCCTTTCTGGAAATAATTGTGCTGCCTACCAGTCTATAGACTCATTAATTAGGTAATTTTCTCTCATTCCATCATTTTTTTCCTTCTTTTAGCATTCACCATGGGCACGTAATGCATAGAGAAAAGGAAGACCTTTGATTTGTGGCTTAATACCACTCTGCAGGACAATATGTGTGTTCTAGGAGTTGTTACTCACTTATGGCTGGGGCCATCTCAGATCATAGTTGCTGAGGCTGTGGAAAACGGAACTCTCATGGAATTTTGTTGCCTCTTGGGTGATTTCAATTAGCAGAACAACTTAATTATCAAGGGACTAAATGCAATTTGAATCCTCAAACTCTTGTTTTGAACCTCTTTGTTAATTTCGCTAGTTGTAATATCATTTGTTTCTAGTAAGCTCTGAAAATTATCCCAGAATAATATGATGTTGTGGTGTGTTTTTATTTTCTTTATTTGTATATTTTACTGTTTGATTTGTGGGGTTTTTAATCCCTCTGTGTTTTTCTCCCCCTGCCTTTGGAGTGGCACAGGTTCCCCATTTTGTATCTTATGTTGCTAAATTTAGACTCACTCCCTTATTGTTATTCAGCTTGGTTAACTGTCAGTTCTTGTTTGTCGCCTGGACACTCCCTCCTAAGTTGTCAATCCCTCTTGTCCCTACCCTTTTTCCCCAAGACCTTCCCTGCTCCTCCCCTCCTCAGATGTCAATCCCTCCCTAAACCTGCCCTTCTCTCCAGAACCTTCTGTGTCAGTTTTGTATCATTTGAAACCCCATTGGTTTGTCTAAGCCTTTCCCCTCCCTTAAGATCATCTATTGGTTTACAGACTGTATTTCCCCGCCTTGTGTTCAACCCTCAGTCCTCCCGATTGCTCAAAAATTGTATCCTCCCCCAAGACCGCCCCTATTTATAAGCTAGTGCCCCCACTTGGATTGGGGTCTTGGGACCTTGGATCTGGGGAGTTGTATTGCCGAATAAAGCAATACAACCAGGTTCCGACCCCAGGACCCGTGCTGCTGCCTCTTTGTTCATCTGCGCCGAACCTCCGCTAGCAGCTGGAATTGTGCAGGGTCTGTCAGGGGGATCTGTCGCGCCCCTGTTGTCGCCGCTGTCGGGCTGGGGGCACGTAGCCCCCGCACCGCGACAATATGAATTGTAACGAAAAAGCTTCTCCTAAATATTGTCTGGAGTTAGCAGTGATGTCAAAATTCATGGTTTCTCAATTTTAATGGAAAGCTCCAATTTTTCACTAGAAGGTGACTTTTCCAGTGTATTTTGTTTCTGTAATAATACTTTCCCTTTTGTTCTTCTTACTCCCACTTGCATATTAATTTGCTTCTTCTCCCATTATCCTGCAGACTTTTCCATTCGTCTCTGTGTGTTTCAATCACTTTCATAAAACCCTGCTGTCTGGCAAGCTTCTTCAAGCCCATTTTCTTGTGCACCACTGAACTGATTTTGACAATAAATTGCTCATGGCTGGGCATGCATTCTTTGTGAACTAATGCATGAACTGCTCAGCTACTGCATGAACTGTTCAGTTATTTTAAATTTTCTCACAATAATGAAGTACAAAACATGCAAACTTTTGGATCATGTAACTCTGTGTTCCCTTTGAGGTCTTGAGATTTGTTTTTACCCTCTGTTCTGCTGGCTGAATCTTGTATCATGTTTGTGTGCATCCAAACTATAGGAACTTTTGCTTGGTCAGGGAAGTGTGGGTTACAGAATGTGTAGGCAAACTCAGCATACACAAGTCCCTGAGCCCTGATGGGATGCATCCACAAGTGCTGCAAGCTGATGGACACCACAGCAAGGCAGCTCATGACTATCTCTAAAGGCTGTGGCAATCAGGAGAGGTGCCTGAGGGCTGGAAGGAGGGAAATGTCACTTGTGTCTTCAAAAAAGGGCAAGAAGGGAAGTGCCAGGCAGTCAGTTTCACCTCAATCCATGCAGAGGTGATGAAGCATCTTGTTCTGGAGGCCATCTCTATTCACATGGATAACACAAATGTGATCAGGGCAGTCAGCATGAATTCAATAAAAGTAAATCATGCCTGACCAACCCAGTTGCCTTCCATGATGACAAAGCTCCCTGCATGTTTGAGGGCAGAGCAGTGGATATTGTCTACCTGGAGTTCAGCAAGGCTTCCAGCACTGTCTGTCACAGCATCCCCCCAGGCTAGCTCACCAAGTGTGGGTGGTAAGTGTGGACTGAGAACTGCCTGACCAGCAGATCCCAGAGAGTGGCAGTCAGTGTCACAGGGTCCAGTTGGAAGTAATCGCACAAGTTTTGGCTTCCTATTATCAACCTGCATCACCTTGCGTAAGAATTCTTCTTGGGAGCCAGAGGTTCACCTTTGGCTCCTTCAGTTATTGCATGCATAATATTTGTAAAACATGAACAACAAGAATAAAATGAATTCGCTCATAAACCAAACATTTACAGGCAAACAGCTGATTTCAACTGATCCATTGCTTTACTTTATACAAATAGTTAAATTATGATCTCATAGTCTCTTATTTGTTGGTTTTTATAGACTGCTTTATTTTCAACTGCTGACTGGGAATTTCTTTTTATAATAAGTAATTTTTTTTTCTTTTTTGAGAAATTATGATGTGTTGCATGGGAATGGGTCAGGTTCTTTGAAAAAGTCTTCCTTTTTTTAATGACTGGAAAGCATTTAGAAGTTGACTGAAAATCCTCTTTGACATTTTCAGAATGAAAACAGAATTTATATTTGTTCATATTTGTGCTTACTTTCCTCCTGTGAGGCTTAGTCATTTTTGTTTCAAAGAATAAAAAGGTCAAACCAAAATGCTCTGTATTAAAATGAAATATTTTAAATTATTAAGTTGTAACCTAACAAAGAGTTTATGAAAAAAATTATAGTTCCTGCAGTTCATCCCAAGGACCAAAAAAATATCATAGCCTTGACTAATGTTTCTTATTTGGGAAAACCAATTTCTTCACCATGTTTCTGTTAACTTTCATATTCACTTTCATCCAAATCTATTATATTTGCTTTCTTTTCAAATAAGAGAAAGAAAACATCTTCAAAGTGCCTGGTAGCAAAAGTTATTTCATAAGAAAATATAAATTTTCCTTTTTCCCCTTATCTCTATAACTACTAAACACCTTGCTCTGAAAAATTAAAACAAATACTTCCATTTTGAGATACTTTCTCATGGAGATGGGAAAATGGCTACAGATCAGAGACTTCACTCAGCCTCCTCTTTATTCTGGTCATTTTTGATTAGAAAACTCTTCACTTCTAATAACTAAGTAAAGCTAATGTGCTCTGATGTTTTAGTTTAGTAGATTTTATTGCGTCCTAGTGGGAATGCTGTACTCTGAGTTATTGGTTTGCCTCTCACAGGAATCTCAGGTCATACGAGAGTGCTGACTGTGTCACACAGTACACAGCCCCAGTTCTGCTTTTGGATATTGCAGCAGGTATGCAAGGCTGAGGACCAAATGAAGCAATAGAGTACCAAGGGGGAATGAAATCAAGCAGTTTTACATTGCCAGTGACATGAAGAAAGGATTACTCTTGTTCTGTTCGTACTGAAAAGCAATTATTTTGTAACGATGATCACAAATTATCCTCATAATAATGAATCTTTGCTATGGTTTTAAATACTTCTAATTTATTACACGTATTTGGCATATTATTGACAATCATTACATTGGATGGTACTACTGACCATCCCTGCAGTTTTGTCAAATTGGAAACTGATTTATAACCTGAACAGTTACATGGTCACGTAGATGCCTTTATTGACCAAGCATATGAAAAGCCAAAAAAAATATTTCCCTAAAGCTATTGGGAGGGAATAGGTGTCCTTGAGGACAGGTAAACCTGAGCTACTGCTGGGGAAAAGGGAAGATGGGTCATCCTTACAGTACTAAGGTGCATCCCACAGCACAGCACAGAATTGTGTCATACAGGGATGTCTCCTGAGCCAAGGAAACCCTGAGTAAAGACAGATTCTTTAAGAGGTCCTGTAGGGATAGGACAAGGAAGAATTTTAAACTAGAAGAGAGTAGGTTCAGACCATATACAAGGAAGATTTTTTTTTTTTTACAATGAGTGCATTGCAAAACTGGAACAGGTTGCTCAGAGGGGCTGTAGATGACTCACCCCTGGAAATATTCGATGTTATGTTGGACAGGGCTCTGAGCAACTGCATCTAATTAACCATGTCCCTGCATATTGCAGGACTGGATGACCTTTGAAGGTCCCTTCCAACCCAAAACATGCTATGATTCTGTGATTCTGTGTGTTTTGCAGCCACAGGTGGTCGTCCCTGTCCCAGAGGTGTCCCTGCTCCTTTGGCTTACCAGAGGGTCAGCAAGGTCAAGCAGGGCTCACTGTAGAGTGGGTGACCCTGTGCAGGCAGTGAGGGCAGCAGCTGCCATGGCATTTGCAGGAGTGGCCTGCAGATCACCTGTGGTCTGCTGCTGAAGCACAGGAGATGCTACCAGTTCCCTTGCTCAGCACTCAGGAAAGTAACTTAAAAGTAAACCAAAGCCACCTTTTTAAGGGGAGTTCTCATTTCACTGCTGCAAACATCTTGCTGTGTAGCAAGAGTCATCCAGGGAGATCATGACAGGAAGAGGTAGGAGCAGGACAACAACTGAGATGACAAACTATGTACTGTGACAATCTGAAATGGCTTCTGAGTGGCTCTCTGAGGGAACTGACAGACTTTGTGCTACTGTCAGCTCCCTTTGCCCCCTGTTCACAGATGGCAAGCTGACGAGAAGGGAAAGAGCTGCACTTATCAATGCAGTAAAAGATTTATATCAGGAGATGGGATGCCTCCACCGTGTGGGAAGTCATGGTGCAGAAGCACTAAGTCGTTTTAAGCAGCTGCTTAAACATGATCTCAGCTAATTATTGCTGTTATAAATAAAACAGCTGAACAGTAATAAAATACAAAGAGCTAGGCTCATGTCAAACGCTGCATGAGTGAACACTGTGAAGAAAAACCATTTTCACTGTCCTTCACAGAGTTTGGAAAGAATAATGTCCCCATACTGAGTGGGAATAATGAGTAGAAGTCAGCACACCATGGAGCAGGGACCCAGCTGCTGCCTCCTTATGGTTGGTGGAACCATCATGGAGATGAATGTCCTGATCCTTCAGAGAATGCAGGCCTGACAGGGAACTTACTTCTTGCTGGAGACACACCTTGCTGCATGTATTGGCTGTTTTCAGGTTTTGGAATCTAAGACAATCAATATGGGCCTTATATCTTCTGTCTTCTTATTTCTGATGAAAATCTACTTCATTAAGATATCTGTTGATTTCAAGAACACCAGTGTCATCCTGACCTTGTAATAATTCTTCTCCTGCTCTTAACATCACCACCCTGATCTCAGTGCCATCACTGAATTGGGCCATAAAAAGTATTCAAACCCAGATTATTTTCATGCCTACAAGCATGTCCTTATAAATCAAAGATATTCTTCAGAGACACAGAACAATAAAAATTTAGAAAAATAAATGAATAAAACTGCTTGTTCTTCAGACTCTACCCCGAAGTGTCAAATTTCCTGTCTTTGCCAAAGATACCTCCAAACCACTTTTTTTACCCAAAATTTAATGTCATATGGAGTTCTGTAATTTACCCAGAATAGGTATTTGGTGTCTGTTCTAATATGAATCAGTCATGGAAAGTGTACCCAGAACAAAATATAGATAACATAAGGATATTTTACCTACTCCCTACACAACAGTACCTTTCAGGATCAGCAAGCCTGGCCCATTTGCTTATTGTCATCTGCTGCTCTTTTGCTGATGTGAAGATTTTCTTTTTTCTCAGCAACTCTCTCAGTGGAAATAGAGCAAGACCTCAGATGCACCTCAGGATCATAATCATCCTGCTTTCTTTCCTCACCTTTTTCATGGGCAGTAGGTATGCCACAGGCAGCAATAAGTCCTCTCTTACACAAATTCAGAGGCAACACCACTCTGCAGAGACATCACAGCAGTATGAAGAGAGCAAGTGATACATTTTACAAGCTGGTTGCATAGAAAGTGTGTAAAGGGCAGACAAATTATTTAATTATAAAATGAATGCATAATGGCTGTAAAGCAGTTTCTGAAGATACTTAGAAGTATGCTCTCTGAAGGTGTTAGTCTAATCCTAAGGGTGCTTGAAATAATACTTTTATAAAAATAGCAAAAGTGCTGTTTATAAATTGATTTGTAGAGTATTAACTGTACTTTGTCATGCTATTGAAAGATGATCAGCTTTAAGGCAAAGATAAAAGACCTCACTGATCTTTCAATACTACATCACATTTACAGCTCAATTATTTAGATGAAGAAACTTTAAGTATTCCTCACATGAATCCACATGTTGGAAATATGGGACAGTGATGTATTTATACTTTACTTACCATAATCACTATTAGCATGGCCCCAGTATTAAGATAGGGGCTCACAGCAGAACCTGTGCTCTACTGGTTCACAGATTCCTCCAATTTCAAGGATTTTGCTGTCATGATGATGCATGGAGACATGTAGAAGACATGAAGACATGGTGGCATGAAAGACATTAGAAGTTTATAAAGTTATGCAAAATGAAAAAACAACAATGTTGGGAGGCAATAACTTCTTGTGTATCTCCATGGCTGGCTTTTCATCCTCCTGTTCCTGTGCTTCTGCTTTCCTCTTCTCCCTTCTCCTTTCAGCAGGGAACTATCACTTATCAGGAAGTCATACAATAGTTTGGGTTGGAAGGAACATTTGAAGGTCATCTAGTCCAACTTCCTGCAATGAGCAGGAGGGATGTCATCAACTGGATCTGTTTGGTCAGAGCCCTGTCCAACACAACACTGAATATTTCCAGGGATGGGTCACCTATAATTTTTCTGAGCAACCTGTTCGAGTCTTGCAATACCCTTATTGTAAAATAATTCTTCCTTATATATAGCCTGCATCTATTTTGTTCTAGTTTAAAACCATTCTTCCCTGTCCTGTCCCTGCATGGATTGTTAAAAAATCTGCCCCTCTGTTTCTTCTAAGTTCCTTTAAGCTGCAATAAGGTATTCCTGGAGTCTTCTGTTCTCCAGGCTGAACCCCAACTCTCTCTCTGCCTTTCCTCTTGCATGACCTCTCATCCCTGTCATGATGGGAGAGTATTGGGATGGAGCTGGGTGTTTATGAGGGAGTGAGACAGACCCTTGTTTTCAGCCATAACCGTACAAAGCCTTAAATGTGCACCAAAGTATAAGAATATCACAGTACATGATGATACACCACCCTCACAGTACATGATGATACTATGAAGGTGTTTCCAGAGTTGGTTCCTTGAAAATTTCATATTAGTCTGAAGAGAAGAGCAGGAAATGGCTTTTATCTGCCATTAACAGGAAATTAATACTTTCTCTTAGCAGTTTTCTCTATTGATGGCTGGCCACGCTTTCATGCTTTGCTGCTTTGACTCCTGGAGTGTTGCTTAGACCCATGCAAGAGGAAGCACAAACAGCATCAAATTCCAGTAGTGTTGAATGTTTAATTGGTGTTGCTAGAAATTACTATTCAGTGTGCTGGCTGTTTTGCACAGGCCATTAACCTTGAATGAAAACAAACCAACCAAAATCAGCCCCCAAAACCAGTTTAGTCTGCTGACCTCGCCACTCAGCTCTGTGTCAGGCTTTATTTATTGACTCCTGTAACAAAATCATGACTTCAGTTAAATTAATGGGAAAGTTCCACGTACCCACTAAAAGGTAAGATTTGCCCCTGGAATTTTCCAACTGAAGTGCTGGTTTCAAAGTCTGTTAAAAAGTCTGCTGGTTTGTCTTTGCTTCAGATGATTTAATCCCAGGAGAGACCATTTATCAACTTCAAAGCCAAAATCCCATAATTTCTTTCTGGAATCCTTTTAAATTTTTTGACCTGGGAACTATTTTAGGCTGGTTTTACAGCCTTCAGTGAATTCACAGTTTGTGGCTTGTTGAAAGAATTAACCAGTCATCTTAACAAAGAGTTATCCAGATGGAATGGAAACGTCTGGAAACTCACATTTATCTTAGTGAACTGGTGCTAGATGAAAAGGCTGATAGGTACATGGTGTTTTCCTGGATCCAACCTATTACCAGTGTGTTTGTCTGAGGAAGTTAACTACAGCATTCTCAGACGTGATGAGCACCTCTCAGCTTTGCCATTGCTGGCTAGCTTCATTCCAGCATCAACCGTGATTTTACTAACAAAGGACTTCTCAAAGGCTTTTCCAAATGTCTTGCTTGGGATGCCTAAACCTTAGAAGCAGTTTAATTTAAATAAAAGTTGGCATAATAAGTAAAAAAAAAAAAAAATCAAAGAAAATGAGTTGCTCAAGTGATGTATGAAAATAATATGGCAGAAAATCAAACTGTGCTTTCCTCTCTTTGCCTTTGTATTGATTTCAAGGAAAAGAAGTAGTTTGTTTTCCTGGCTTTCTTGCTCATAACTTCTCAATTTTATTCAATGATTATAACCTTGTTCCATTGCAAACAGAGTTATTTTATATATGGAAAATTTAAACACATACAGATTTATCCCAACACTTAACTTTTATTTGAGAACCCGTATTTTCTGTGCTACAGAAAATACATCCAAAGTATCTTTGACAATCCCTAGCTCTGATGCCAAAAGAGCACATACTCTTAACCTGTAGTGCCTATATCAAAGAAAATATTTACTTGGCATAATATAAAAACCTAAATGACTCACCAGCAAATGTCCTAGCTTTCTGTCAGTTTGCAATCAGTAGTTGCATTGATCCTGAAATGGGAGGGACAAGAGATTGCTTAAGTCCTTGCTGCTAGGAAGAAGGAGAGCATTCAAAGGACTCACATGGAAAGGAACATGTTCAATCAGCCTTAGTTCTCTAAAGAACTGGAGCTAAACCCAGAAATATATACAAAATTATGCCCCTTTCTCTTCTGTTACGTTGCTTCATCTCTGAATGCTTTGTTGGACCATTTACAATAGTGGTAGGCAGCTTTAATTAAGATATCTAATGTTCAAAATTACAGTGTTCAAGAGTTCCTCTCCTAGCAATCCACATATTTACCCACTGAACAAGTACTTTGTCACTAATGTTTTATCCCATGCATTCACTAACAGACTGCTGAAGTGTTCTCTAAAAGGCACAGATTTACTCCAACCATGATTGCTTGAAATCTGGAGCAAAGTGGATTTATGTCACGCTCTTCACTTGAAATATGTTTACCTTATCACCTGGGAAATGCATTTGGGCATTTTTGATAAAGGCTGTATTGTAGCTGAAGCCTTTTTCATAGTTGATCTCTGGTGAATCCTAATGAGATTTTAAACAAGGAGTTTAATCCATGGTAATTCAGCATGGTATTTGTCATGATCTTGTGATTGGTCTGTATAACAGACTTATAGCTAATCTATAACTGCTTGTCCCAGTCTTGAATGTAGATGTTATCCCTTACTAGAAAGGAAGAATTCTTTGTGATGAATTCTCCTCTCTACACAAGAAAAGTTTTAAGCCACTTTCTCCCGAAGAAAAGTCGTTGTTTTAATTAATTAATATTCATATCAAAATCTATGTCAAAAAGATCCAGACAACAGGGAACTCCCTTGTCCTGGCATAGTTTGAATGTGAAGATAGACAAGACACATACTTGTATGTACAGTGTATTGTTTTGAAAGAGCAGTCTACAAAAAAATCTATTAAAAATCCATGCCTGAGGAGAGAGAGAGAGATGACTTAACATGCATGATGTGGCAACTAGAAATATCAGTGAGTAAGGTTAGATGAGGGACAGCTTCTGGGGAAACAGGGCTGAGGGAACAGAGCACATTTTCCTAAATTGCAATGAGATGCGCGCTGCTAAATCACAAAAGATCAATATGTTTGCACAATTACAGATAGCTGCTTTTCAATATCTTTTATCAACTTTTTCCTGGCAATTATAAAGCTTCTTGAATGTGGAGATTAAGTGTGATGATCATCTTATAGTAATCAATTTGCTTTTAATATCTGAACAGGATTTACAGACTGAATGTAATCTGAGCGTTTTAAAGCTTTTCCCTTGGAACATGCTGTCATTACATTCATTAAAATACCTCCTGTGGAGTCAGCTTTTATCGAGTAAATTATAGGACTTATCATCCATTTGGCATTTTACAGCTTTTGATCACACATTTCTCCGTGTCAGAAAAAATGTATAGGTACTATATAATACTGTGCTTCACCATCATGCTGTTTGATAAAATAGATTGAGTGTAGCACCAAAGAAAAATAAATTGTGCTCAAGTTAAAGAAAAGATAGATGTGGGTTTTAAATATTCCATAGTCATCCTAGAAAACAGCACCCACTGTCTTCTTTCTATTTGTCCAATACCAAGAGAATAAAGGTTTGAGAACAGCTTGTGTGGGTGTGTGAAAACTACTAGAAATTTTGCTCATCTTTGAAAGTCTTCAATGCTTATGATAAATGCATCTGTGTTGAAGACAAAGTGGTCTCCTCCACCCTTTTCTGCAAACTGGTGATATCATTGTGGCTGAGTTCACAAACCTGTCTCAATAATCTTTCACTCAATAATCTTTTCCCCTCAGATTGTTTTCTCCAGCCATCAACTGATGGCTTTGTGACATTTGACCTTGTGTGAACACATGCAAGAATGCCTTCCTTTTGATATCTTGAAAGTCAGACAGAATCCTGAATATTTCCTTATGAATTTTTCCATGGTCAAATTTAGATTGCTTGATACTACAGCCTAGTAAAGCCTGGGAATACACAGTAAAATATACCACTCACACCTGAGTAGCAGTTTGTATTTGCGGATGAATAAAATGTAAGGTTTGGCCTCTGCACTATAAGGACAAATTCTTATATTTGTGTATTTTGCTACATGAATATATATGTTCCTTATTTACTATAGTCAGAACTACAACTGAGAATGATTTCTTGTTATGTAACCAAAACACATTGTGTACAGGTGAAGCATAAGCTTACTGAATCACATAACCTCTGGCAATTCTATTTCACAAATAAGAATTTAATAGGGAGTGAGAGAAAATGAGGTGTTATACGGTGATGTGAAGCCTAACCTTGCAACCCTGACCTCTGGATACAGTGAAACATGAAGTGCAATGTCATTCCATTTCTCCCTATCAGACTGCCAGGAGATGGAGTATTGTCATTAAAACCCATTTGAAGTTAGCTGCAGGTTTATGTGAAACTGAAAACCAGTGTTCTGGGAGAATGCAGCACACAGATGTTGTTTTCTGCCTTTCTTCTCTGACTTTTCTCAGACAACATTAGGACAATTGTAGCACTCCTCTTTCCTCCATAGTAGAGCTACTCCCGCCAGGAATAGGAAATCTTTTAATATTAAACTCCAATTTAAATATACAGCACCAAGTGAGAGGTACAAAGCAGGTGAAGAGAAGGCAGCTGCAGAAGCAGCAAATTACACTCCAAAGAATATGGATCCTGTTTTCATGCAAATGTTTCTAGCAATAATGAATGAAGAAGAAAATAATAATTTATACAAAGTGTCTCTAAATAAAATGTTTTTCTTCCTTGAGATACCAGCAACTCTTCAGTGCTTAATGCCTCCAAGAGTGGGTATCTGAGTGTTACATATATCCACATGTATTTATAATACCCATAACACAGGAATTGATCCTTCTGACTGCAGTGGGCTTTTGTATAATTTGCTGAGACAGGGACAGAAACATGCTTGATTGCAAACAAAGCTTTGAAGACTCAATAATTGACCATTAAGTCTAGGATAAACCAAAAGACCATAAAATGGCATGATAACATCCTCTGAGGGATTGCAAAGATATTTGAAGAGGTAATTTTTAAACAACTTTGACAATCTTCTGGACCAGTTCTGCCATCCTTAGTCATGACAAGTAGTGTTTGATTCTACTAATAGCCCTGATCTGACAACTGGGGCTCTTTGCAAATTAGGATACAACTCAGTATGAGACAACATGGCAAAACTGTATTCATGCTTTGTTGTGTTTATTTGTTTGTACACTTATCTGTAGTTACATGGGGAAATGGTTTGCTGCTGCTGATTTCGTGAAACAAAAATAAAACGTGAATGTATTTTTCTGAATGAATTTTTCAAGAACCTTCTTTTTCCACTGGGATTTCTCTGTATCATGAGCAAAAGGATTGCAGCCTGACTAGGTATCCTTGTGATCTTCACCAGTTTAGTGTTTAAGGACTGACTAAGTATAAATTCTTTGGAAAGAAAGGAATAATGTGCAGACATGATAGCCAAGGAACTGGGACACATACTAGATGAAAGATTAGAAGAATAAAAGAAGTTGAGGTAAGGGGTGAGACTGATGCCCTAGAATCCAAGTGGAAGCAATTTTCTTTTCTGCTAGAGTCAGCTTTTATTCTCTTTCCCCCTATTAAGGAGGATTTCACTGCATTTCTGGTCGTTACAACTTTGCTGTGCAATCCAGGAATTTGTAAATTGCCTCGATTTCTCTTTTGTAGTTTATTCTGTGAACTAATGATGACAATCTAATGCTCTCTCCATTGGGCTTTCACTCTAGGCCATCCTATCTGGCAGATTTTCCTAATAAATATGTTTATTCATAAGTATTTGATCAAATAGTGCTTTTGAAGGGACAGGAAGGATTTTTAAGTGTGAGAGGAGATAAAGTGAGTGAAGAAGTGTCACACTTGAGGAAGGTGCACAAGTGTGTCACTTTGACTATTTTTATTAGTGTGTTTGTCTTTTCACTTAGAAGATCACTTACATTGAATAAAATGCAATATGTCATAAAAAATGGTGCCTTGAAAAATGTTCTGTTTATAGCTGCATGAAAATATGGAAAAAATTGTTTTAAAAGATTGGATTATTTAGACAACCTGACATTGTCTAAGTCAATTTTAATAAATATTAATGTGAAATATGTCACATAATTCTGCTAAACACAAACAGATGATTATTAATTTTGCCATTCTCATTCTGGAGGACTGCAAACAGAGTCTGCAGGTGTTCTTGAAAGGCAGGCAGAACCTGCCTCTTCAGAGTCTGCAGGTCTTCTTGAAATCCATCTGCAGATTTCTGAAGACATTTGGATGCTTAAAAATTATCAAAACCATATGACACACTTGTTGAGTCACTCCCAAAATATTCTGGCTGTGCCGTACATGCCTCAGATCCTTTTCCTTCATTGAATACATGTCTCTCCTCCAAAAGTCATCCAAGTTCAAAATGTGCTTCAGAACACTTGAGTCATCCAGTCAGGAGACAGGAGCAGCACAGCAAGATTTCACATCTTATGAGTGGCTCTGCAGCTGGTGAGCAAATGCCTTGTCAAAGAGGACAGTCTGCAGGTTGTTTACAAGCTAGTGTTTATCAGAGAGATCAGACCACTGCACACCTCCAGGCAAGTCCTGATTTGTTTCTAAATAATTTACCCTGAAAATGGATAAACTTAATGAATTAGAAAGAGAATGGATTCCATGCTAAGCACGATAGCGTGTCTAATTCACTCTCAGTGTTTTGACAGATGCTGTTGTGAAGTATCACTGAGGTTTTCTTTGGGCTAATACACACCCACTGGAGGGATCTCATGTAGATAATTCAAATTACCTTCTTTTATCGCAGAGTGTCTTGAACAGGGTTTACTGACATTGCCCTGCCAGACATTTAATCAACAGGTGCTGACCAGAGTTGGGTGTTTAAAGTGGTCAGTCCTGAAAAGGTGTAATTATCCTGCTCAGCTATAAGCATGTCATTATGGCACACACACTCTCTCTTCTGGGTAGAGAAATGAGACCTCCAAAGGATCTTTAAGCATCATTAAGTCCAATTACATTGTTAATAGCACAGACTGTTAAAAAGAGTCTCTTATTAAGCTTTTCCCCCTTTACTCATCCACACAAGGTTGTGTTATGTCCCAGTTCTCCAGGTCGAAAACTGGTTATTTTTATACATGGGTGGAGAAGTAAAGGGTTTTTTGCATAATACATGGTTATATCAGTTTATTAATTATTAAAGTGTATTAATACTTAAAATGGCATTTACATTAGTAAGCAAGCTGAATAATTTTAAAAAATTAAACTTAGACTCTTAAGCAGTAACTTTGACTATAAGTTATATGATAAACATTTTTAGTTTTTATTGATGAAGTGGTGGCAATTAAAATGAGCAAATTTTAGTGGCAGGGTGTAAGAGATGGCCTACAGTAATTTTTTTTTCTAAGTAAATTTGAATGTGATGACAGCTTTTGTGAAATAGCAAAATTGCATTTAGGTCTCTTTGTCATTAAAAGCCCAGAGAGATGTAGTTTGAATTCTTATCAGTGGCAGGCCAAAATTTGAATTACTTCCTTAACCAGGGAGTATAAATGATAGTAGTACTCTAAGCAGGCCCTTACATTTATTAAATGTCTTCTGCATGGCACAGAGTGATACAGAAGTGGCACAATTGCCTTGATGTGAATTCAAGACCAGCTTTTGCAGCTGGACTGCTTTTGCAGACCAGGTTTTGCTTCAGCTGGCTGCATTCTTGGGCTTCAGAGAAAGTCCAAGATGGGATGCATAAGTATGGGAAGAAGACCAAGAAATGATCCGAAAACCTGAGGAGAAGAGACTATATTGGACACCATTTCTTCAGCAATAGAACAGAAACTTCTGTTGGACACTTCTGACTGGAACATTTGTTGTACTCAATGGAATTTGTATCAATACTCCTCTCTCTCTCTTAGAGAGTGCTCTCTTTGCTTCCCTTGTCCTTGGGAGTCAGCAGGATGTTTGCCAGTACCACTGCCGTGACCTGAGAGGTAAGGAGTTCCTGGGCTGTGTGCCACTCTAGGAGGGAGCTGATGTTGGTCTCAATATGATGGCATCAAGCTATGGATATTGGTAAGAATCTGCCAGACTTCTCTTCTGGCTTTTTGTCTGTCACACTGGCTGACAGAGAATTTCCAGGCAAAAAACTTGATATTTATTTCAACTTTCATGTCAAATGCCATATGTCACCTTCAGTGGAATCCACTCTAGAGGCCCTCATGGTATTGATAATGTTCTTTGTGCCCCTCTGCTCCACTCTGGTGAGACCCCACCTGCAGGGCTGCATCCAGCTCTGGGGTCCTGAGCACAGAAAGGCACATAGACTTGTTGAAGCAATTCCATAGGACAGCCACCAGTGTGATTTGAGGAATGGAATACCTCTCCCACAAGGAAAGGCTGAGAGAATTGAGTTTGTTGATTCTGGAGAAGAGAAGGCTTTGGGGTGACCTAATTGTGACCTTCCAGTACATCAGAGACCCTGCAAGGAAGAAGGAGAAAGGAATTGTTGGTTACAAGGGCATGCAGTGATAAGACAAGGGGGAATGTCTTCAGACTGAAAGAGAGTAAGTTTAGGTTAGATATTAGGAAAAAGTTCTTTGCTGTGAGGATGGTGAAGCACTGGAACAGGTTGTCCAGAAAATCTGTTGGTGCCCCATCCCTAGAAGTGTTTAAGGCCAGGCTGGGTAGAATCCTGATCAAGCAGGTCTGGTGGGAGCTGTCCCTGCCCATGGCAACGGGGGTGGAACTGGATAATCTTTAAGTCCTTTCCAACCCAGGCCATTCTATGATTCTGTGGTTCTATCCCAGATCCCAATGGGAACTCAGCCTGATGGGCACTTGAAAAGTTTTACTCACTTCATTTCTTCCAAACCAAACAGGCAAACCCAACTAGTTTCCACTTGGAGCTAGACTCCTCTGGGAAATGGAGCCACTCCCTGGCAGCACAGCTCTGACAGAAGTGGGCTCCACTGTTGCTTTCAGTCTTTGGTTTTCATTTTTTTCTCTTGGAGTTTAGGAGTTCAACTCAATGTGAGAAAGACTGAAATTTCTAGTAATTAAAGACATTCCTGAACACACAAGGCTATCCCCGTAAGAAGGTGACACAACCTCTTGAGGTAGATTTAATTATTGTCACCATTCCTAGGAGGCAAGATGCTTTAATGAGAGGGGAAGGAAAGTACAGTACAATATTCTCCAGAATAAAAAAAGTAATACTCTGCACAGTTTTATGGCTTTTCCAAAGATGACATATTACCTGGATGATCTTCTAGAATACTAAAAGATTATGAGCAGAATTATGAGTTTTCAGGTTCTTTTTGCTTCACATTATCAGACACATCAACTGCATGACAGCCAGGGTAAAAATTACTATTTTATTGCTGCTTTTAAATCTTTCATTTTTCTCACGGAGAGACTTGATCATTTGAGGCCAGCTGTATGCAGTATGTTTGAAAAATGTGTTCCTTTACATGTGGTAATGAAGACCAGAAGATCCCACTGTGTTTAACTGTCCTTGTATACATATTAAAATCTGAGAAATCTTTCTATTTATCAAAAGAAACAGAATTCTTAAAGCATGTATGCACAGTGAGATGCAATCAGATTCAATGTACAATTAACAAAGTAAAAAAAGAGACAGAATTATTAAAGATGTTTAGGAGACATATTTCTGGAAATCGGTCATGTAAATGAAAATTGAAAGGAAAAACAACTTGCATAAAAGGCAGTGGAACAATCGCTTCGTATTGGATGAGGCAGAGTAGAAACAAATGAAGGTGAAATAAGAATAAGCATTATTTTTATTTTAAGAAAGAACATAATTTTGAGTGTTGATTTCTACATGTTGTTTCAGAGTTCTTTGGTACAGTCATACCAATGCAGTCAAAGTAAGCTCCAGAAGGTGATCCCACAGGAGGAGAATAGGGTGACAACTTGGAGGAAAACTTCAGACAAGTAAAGGATTGCTTTGCAGCTGGATATTTCAGCTTGTCATCTAACCCAAATGTGAGCAGCATTTCAGAAAGGACAGTAATGACCCAGCAGGGCGGTCGCCACTGGGATTGTGTGAGTAACATTAGCAGTGGTCTCATAATTTGAGTTTTTTACTTTGACATGTGCTTGCCACATTTTGGACTCAGGCAACTTTGCAGTTGGGGAAGAAATACCTGTTAGAGTGTTCAAAGAAAGTGATTTTATATTTCTCAGAGGTGATATAAAAATATTTTCTGACTATGGCCTTGAGCTGTTCTTTGTGTGATTTCCCTAAAAGGACCCCTAGACAGTTTGGACCTAGCATTGGTTACTACTGCCAAGACTTGCCTGAGGAGCTCTACCCAAAATAAAACTTGGTTACCTCATAGCAGATGTGTGCAAGTTAGTGTCCAGAAAATGCTTGCAGTGCTCTGTATGAGAGGACTGGTGTGAGCCTGAAGTATTATTGATATTCTCTCTACAGAGAGGGCTTTGCACTCTTGACAATTATTGACTATTGATGTCTGGTCTGGATCTTCTAGTTTTGCATTTTTGACTCTCACTCTTCTTTTCATAGCATCCTATTTGGAATACCATTACCCAGACTCTAAATGACTGATCATTTACATGCATTTCAAAGCACAGGCTTTGTTTCTTACCTGGAAACACAGTGCATGTTACAGGATATATTCTGTAACACATCAGCACTATATTACACAGTCTTTTGTTTGGATAAATCAGCCCTCAGATCATCCAGGAACAAAGCTGGCATCTGGAATTTATCTTCTGTGAGCCCTCGTAAGAGTGGGGAGAAAGTGGCAGGAACATACAGAAGGCTAAGTGAGAGAAGAAACAGTATGAACAAGTGAATTCAACTACTCTGTTTTTTCTCCATCTGGGCAGTCCTAAATATATGTTTTCAAAAGCAATTTGACTTATGAAAACAATCCTTTGCCCATTAGAGCAGTCTTCCCACTAATATATAAGCCTGAGCTGCTTGCAGCTCCCTCTTACCTGCTTGCTGTTACTTACATAATGACCACATTTGCTGAAGTTTTAACACATATCTCAACTGATATCCTTAATAGTGGACATTGGACTCCATTAAAGTCCTGCCAAAATCAGCAAGTACTGGTGGAGTTAAGATACCTTAAGCACATGCATATTTTTTAGCATGTGAATTAAACTATTGATCTTAAAGGGATCAAAAATGGCAGAGAAAGTTTTCTAGCTGATAATTAGGTTACAAAGGAAAGGCTAATTTCAGGGTTAGTTCAGGAAAACAAGCAATTCTGGGGTATGGCTATGACAAAAACTAATTAGCATCTGTGAGGAATTAGAGGAGATTTGTAGAATAACAGTTCATGCACTGTTCATACTTTAAATGCAATTTGGTCTGAGTGTGATTATAAATAAGCTTTTGCTTCTCATTAATTTTCTACTTGATTACTTAAGCTATTGTTCAAGTGCAGAGCAGAAAGGAAGTATTAGAAGCTGTTTACACCCTGCAAATGATAGCAGAAATTATAAAGGAAATGTACAGTAATGAATAAAAGGACATCGATCCATGTGTAAAAATGTTGTGCCTGAGTGAGATTAAATTGTGCTGATTATTCTAATGCATCACCAGGAATAAATAAGTAAACCACTGAGCAGGGTGGCACAACTTCTTATTGATGTTTTTGCAAGTTCTTTTTTTTTCTGTCTGCCTTGGCTTTTTCATCTGTAATACTTGCTAAAGTGCCTCTTTTGCAAATCTGTCCTTTAGCCTTGGTAATAACAAATTATGTAAAACTGCTAAATATATAATTATTATACTTCTTATGTGAAAGTATTTAAACATACTTTAAATCCAAAGAAGATTTTTTTTTCTTGCAAACTTTAAAGAAAAACCCTTGAAACAGCTCACGAATTATGAGATTTCTCATCAGCCCTTACTGTTGCCTCAGTACATGGAGGAGGACCAAAGTGTTTATTCCACATCTTTTGTCAGCTGCAAATTCTGACCCAAAGCAGCAGAGACTCTCACTAAGTCCCATTAACATACTAATTTGCACACCCCTTGGGATGCAAATGAAGAAAGATTTGAGTGGTATGATACATGCATGACCAAAGTTGCCAAACCCCATCTTTTCAATGATAGAACATCCACAGCTTCTTTGGGCATCCTCTTCCAGTGTCTCTCCAGTGTCTTGTAAAGAATTTCCATGTTATAGCCAATGTAAACCTGCCCTCTTTCAGTTTAAACCCATTGCTCCCTTACTACAGGCCCTGGCAAATATCTGTATTTCTTATAAGCTCCCTTTTATTATTGACTGGACACAATAAGGAGTCCCCAGAGCCTTCTTTTCTGCAGACTGAACAGCCCCAACTCTCAGCCTTTCTTCATAGGATTTGTTGGTTTTCACTTCAGGTCTGATGTTTTCTAGATATTTCTGGGTTGTGTGATTTTTTTGACGGCCAGGTGGAGATTTTGAAAATCTGAGGGTTTTTAAGGAAATACAAGAATTTTGTTGCCAAAATTATAGGGATACTTCATTATTCTGAAATATTGTGGCCATTAACTGCTATCCAGGATGTACAGATAGCACATATTTCCATCTCATGATTATCAAAAGCCATTGATAATGCCTGTGAAATGTCTAAATTGACTAAGAATGCCTAAATTGACTAAGAAAATGAAACCAGTCCGTACTCATGGTAGCATTGCTGGCACAATGGTTTTTAGGGTTAAATCTTGTCACACCTAGAATTTTTAAATGGCTAAAAAATTGATTGAGTACAAAGCCATGTCCTCTGAAGGATAAAATGTATGAGTGCATTTTACCATGTAAAACTTTTAAAGCAGTTATTTATTTTCAACTCAGCACAAAATCCTGACAGCCCACCTCTTTCATGTAGCATATCTCCTGTTATGTCTGAGATAACTGCACCTGAGGTGCAGCAGCTGTCTGTAATGCCTGATGAGGAGGTCGATGTCAGTGCTGGAGGAGTCATTTTTCATGGCATTTTGGGACAGAAAGAAGATGTGTTAGCTGCTCCACTGAGGTAGACTTGCTTGAGTGGAAATTATTTCTTTCTCTTGGACCAAGGGGCGGGTGAGCAGTGACTTAACCCAGCCCTGCAATAATTTACAGCTCAAAGGAAAATGGGAGAAGATGAGAAGGGCTTGATTTATATACTCTGTGTGCTGTTTGCAGAGAAGGGCAACACAGTCAAGTATGAGAAAGGAAAAATATCTGTGCAGTCAGACCCACACCCTAACAGTGTTTGCATGAGTACTGATTTGACTGGCCTGTCAGGAAAAATGTATGTTCTGACAAACTGCTTTTGGCTATATACTGCATCCATGACACTACAGACTAAAATACTATTCTCAATATATCTTACATAGTATGTTCTTTGAGAGGACTAGAACAATGGGTCTTGAATATCTTAAAACAACTTATATCATTGAAGTGGGGTTTAACAAAGGTTTCAAACTCACCCCTAAATACAGTACTTTTAATTCAGCTTTCAAAGTTAAGATGGTGTAATTTTTTGGAGTTCCTGAAGTTCTAGAATCTGAACTCAAACTAATTTTGTGAGATGCATTAATACCTAAATGCCAATCTCAGTTTTGGAAAAATAACTTCTGCTCAAATTGGCAATTTGGTCCTTGGACACAACAGGTGACTAGTATGGAAAGTGAACAATTTCTTCCTCCATGAATAGTGTATTCAGCACAGTGCATTATCTGGAAACAACAGTTTGAAGTATTACTCTTACGTTCTTTTTTGTCTAGTCATTTGTTCCCCTGGATTTTAAGCAGCTGCAATGTATAATTACAAACAGAAGAAAAAATTGTTTAAAATGTGCTAAGTAGCTTTGAATTCTTCCTGCTCATAAATGAAGCTTGTGAAATATCAAATTAGTTGTACCAGAAAAAATGCAGTTGTCTATATGCACAAATTATCTAGGGGGGAAAAAAATGAAGGGGTTTAATTGCAGCAAAAATTATAGCAAGCTGAATTGTCACTGCAAACAGAATGTCTAAGGGCTACACTGGGAAACATCAATATTTAAAGATATTCTTCAGGACATTTCCAGCAGTTCAATATGAAACATCTTTGTCTGCTTAACACATAAATATTATAACATGTTGATATTTTGCACACATAGAAAAACACCTTAATTCACCACAGGGAAATCAGGTGTAAATGTATTTCCATGCTCACCACACTGCCAAACTGTTGGAATTTAGGAGATATTTCAGGCATAGAAAAACTCACAGCTGTGTTTGGTAGCATTTCAGGTTCTAATGTAGCCTTGACTTCTAACAAAATCACTTTAGCAAGTCAACAGTTGTAATTCTGTAGCAAAATTAACAAACCTGATATCTTGAAACTAAATAAAATGAATAGGAAAAAAAATCTTTCAAATAATGAGGTCCAGCCATTTTCTTTATTTGACCATTTATTCATTTATTTTCCAGAGTAATGACTGACTTTGCTGGGGCAGAGAGTTTGCAGCAACCTGGGACACCAAACACCAGTCCCAAATCTTTGTGTCCTAAGCAGCCCTTCATCCCTCCCTGTACCCAGGAGCAAAGGAATGGTTGTGCCATCTATTTGATAATCTGGTTCTGTGTGCTTCATGGATTTCTTCATATAATTTTCTTTGTGACATGAATACAAATGACTGAGAAAGCCTTGGCCAAAGGATGGTTTAGGTAACATCTGGACAGCTCATCCATACTTTTTTTTTTAATGTGGTTTTCATTACATGGAAATTCAGAATTAAACCCAAGGTCTGTTCTTTTCATATGTCTGCACTATTAATGCTCTGCGGGGCTGCCTTCCACAGCTGAAAGTGTCCTGAGCTTGGTCAGAGCTTAATATTGCACAGTTTCCATTTGATCAGTATCAACAAAGAAATTTTTGAAAGTAGCAGGTCAGGTTATCAATATTTAGTTCAATGGAATGCTTGGAGGATTTCCTCAGGGCAGAGCTAACATTCAGCAGATTTAGAGGAATTTCCCTGGGATGCAGGTGGATATTTGACATCTCCTCATAGGTAATGGAACTAATCTCAACAAGATGCTTACCAGCAGTTCTTCAGATAATTGCTTCAGCTCAGGATAAAAGATCAGAAGAAATAAATTTTACTCATCTTCCAAAAAAAAAAATCCTCCTTTAAATTTATGTATTCAGTTTTGAGCCTGCTTTCTTTATTTTATCACCTGAAAGACAAGTGTCTATGTCACTTTTATCACATCCAAGGGGGTTATTTTGGGATGTGCCACTGGCAGGCTCTATAAATAATTAACCACAGCTGTGCCACCACACCTCAGGGTAGACGCTTGTACTTGGCAACTCAGGAGAAATGGCAAAGCTATGGAAAGTGATGCACAAACCTGCTTGAAAATACTGCAGAAAGTAAGAGTAAGTTTGTATCTCAGTAGGAAAATTCAGTCCGGGTTAAAATATTTCTTTATATCAATTCAGCTATGTCAGTATCACTCTAAGTAAGAAAAAACAAATGTGTGACAGTCATAAATTCCATCTTAGGACAGCAGAAATAAAAAGAATTGCCAAACTATCCACTGAGATCAGTGGAGCTTCTTTGGACAGTCTAGCCATAGAGGCTTACCCCATTCGAATTCCTGCTGGTTAGCAGCAGTGGAAATGGGGCTTGAAAAGAACAGAAATATCAAGACCTTGCTATTTTACAGATGTCATTGAACTTCTTTCTCAGGTATTTAACATATTTTGAAAGTTTTACCCTGAGGAGGGAAAAAGGACAAGCTTTCTTGCGGTCATAGATGTTACCAGATAACTTTCAGCAGCGTGAGTTGTGCACACTGTTTCTTTCACCCTTACTTGAATCTTCAAAATTTGGGTTGATTTGGTTCAGCTCATGTTAGGTAGGGGAGATGGTGAAACTCCTAAGGGATATTCTTGTAAAACCTCATTCTTCTTTAATGGCCAGAATTTAACTCACTGAAGATGACTAAAGGATGCAATTTTGAACATTTGTACTTAGTTTCTATTTAGTTGCTGTAACAGAGCCAGTGTTGTTGACATTGTTTGTATTATGCTGTGGACACTAATTTGATTTAATAGCACCAACTTCAATTAGAAGTAATTAATTCTCACTATTATTTGTGTAATGGAACCATATGAGTGTAATGAGAATATACTGAGAAGCTCTGGAAACCTGGGCAGCCATTATCAGTAAAGTGCATGTAAGTGTGGCAGTAACCATCTGGATTTCCCCAGTTACCACTGTACGGCTTGCCTAAGTGTTCTAGAAAGACTAATATCCTTGATTAGTTTGGAAGCACAGATAATTAATTACGTTCCAGCAGCCAGAAAATATTTAAAAGCTTTTATTAGCTCTCATATAAAGAAAAATAAAATTAGAATAAACCCATGAAAACATTGCATATGTGACCAGCATACTTCTAAAAGTGGAGTTTCCAGAATTATATGTTGTCAGGGAATATTAACAACTGAAAATATTAACAACTGAACTAACTTTCCTTTTCATAGAATGCATAGTGTATTTCATGAAAAGTGACACTGATTGTGCTTGGATGTTACAAGGTGAAGCTGCTTTCCACAAAAATTGTCAAGACACTTCACAAATATTAAAAAGGGTTGTCTAAAAAGTTATTTACATTTTGTTTACACACATGATGAGTGTCTCCAATGTCTAATTTAGATAGGATACTTGATTTTGTTTTGTCCTAGTTAACATGGGATTTGCTCAGTCTTTCATCGTGGCCATGCTGTTTCTCCCTAAGCTAGCCTAAAGCACCTTGAAGACAGTAAATCTCAAAAAAATTACCTTTTCTTCAGACTTCATGTATTTTCCTAGTAATGAGATGCAGAAAGAACTTGGTCCAGGTTTTGAGAGCTGTGTGCAGAACAGATATGTGGTAATGTCAGGCAGCCTTATGTGACCTTCCTGGTTCTTTGTTTTCTGTAAAAAGCATAAAAGGGAAAAATCAAAGAGGTGTGTGAGATGTTTCTGTGTACGGAAAAAGCAGGTAGGACTGGTTGCTCAAATTAATCTGTTTGAGAATGAGGAAGGACTCTCCTGGTTGGTCAGTCCATGAGGATCTGAAATAGCTTTTAACAAAGGTGCTGGATCAGTAGGACTTCTGTTTGGAGATGGACATATAGAACTACACAATTAAGTCTTCTTTAATGACCAGCAGAAGGGAATTTTTAGAAAGTGGACCAGTGAAGATGCTGTATAATGTCTGTCAGCCTCCCTCAATATGGCTGCTCTGCCATCTCTCTCTTTCAGTTAACATGGATAAGTCCCTTTTTTGATCCTTTTTCTTGCAATGTACTGGAGAAGATGGGGACCTAGGGAAGAGGGAAAAGGTGTTCTCAGCATGCTAAAGTTACATAAAAGTGCACCATGAATGAGCTGGATGAGAAGAACAAAATTTTAGAAAGTCCTCACAAATTTAGCAAGTTCTTTTCAAGTTTTGGCATGCCCATTGAATCAGTGCATGATGCTATAAGTCATCTCCTAGTTCTTCTCTATGTGTTGTCAAAAAATCTTAACTGCTTCCAAAATAGACGCATCTCCACTGGTGGTTCATGCTGCTGTACAAAATAGCCAAAGAACTGGCAGGAAACTATAATGAAATGGCTCTGGGCAAACCCAAAGGATCCAGGATATTTCAGAAGATAAGTGAAAGCAGGTCTTTCTTCGTTGAATTCAGAGTGCCTCTCTGGTACCACTGTGGCATTGCTCATTTTTGAGTAGAGGAAATCTTTATTTCTTTTATATGTGCTGCCATATTTGATCCCATCTTCCTAACTAATATGTCCTTGTCATTAATGCTGAAAGAGAAGAGACTGGGTGAACCCACTGCACACTCTGAAATATTGTACAGTGTGCTGGATATGCAGAACAGATTGGTTTAAATAAATTACAGCTCCATTCTTATAAATTGGTGAGTAAATTCCTTCAGGGCTTCTTAGAGGCTGATCTTATGTATTTTGCCATCAGCTCACTACAGTTGTACCATTTTTTGGATGTGTGATGGAGTTGCACTGCAGTTAAAAAAAGAACAAAAGATGTATTTGTTGCTCCTAGGTTTAGTCCCAGGATTGTTCAGCTTTTAGAATGCACTGATGTTCAGGCTGCTATAGGGCGCTGCCTGCATAATGAAGTGTTCTTACATGAAGATCTGTGTTTATGATGCCCAATTCATTATTAACTGAAGAAGTGGGATTCCTCCTGTTGACTTGAGTGGCATTATGTACATGGGCAAAATGCAGAGCCCAGGAGCAGTGATATCATGGAGAAGCAGGGGAGTAGGTGGAATTCCTGAGGTGTCTTCCTGTGAAGCTAACTACAGCCAAAAGGGAAGGAGCAGAGAGGGAGTTAGTGTCATGAATTCTGTGGATTATGAGCTATGTGTTACAAATAGTAATGGAATTTATATAAAAAGCCCAAAAGAGGACATTTACACTGCATAGTTAACCAATGTGCGTAAAACCTTCACTCAGGACAGATATCCACTCCAGTAATGGGTAGTCACAAATCATTTTTCAAAGAAAACAATGTAACATCAGAGGTCTTTTTTCCTGCCTTCTGCTAGTGAGGGCTACTTTGGGAATGGCAGGCAAGCAGTCTTTCCAAGTATTTTTTATATCAGCTATGAATTGAATGAGGCAAAACTGTGAAATTAATTAAAACTTGTTTTGCAGCTGATCAGTCTTTCATTTATCATGTCTCTCTTTGGGATAAAAGGCATGGAGTGAAATAGCAAAGCAGAGAGACAATTAAAAAGTCTAAGCAGAGAGTCTGACCTGGTTTATGACATCCATCAGCCTTCAGCTACTACTCATAGCCCAGCAATGCTGTAGGACCACAATTTTGGAAATGGGGTGCTTGCAATTGTTTTATAGATGGAGAAGAAAACTTGTCCTTGCAACTTAAAGTAAATGAAAATAAGTGTAGGGTTGGTGTTCTAAGAGTGAATGAGAATGTTCTTTTGCATTGTATTTAGATGTGAAACTACAGTGTGCAAGACCTTGTGTTATACTCTTAGGCCTGAGATTACCTGATGTCATAAAACATGATGACACAAATATTGCTCATTTATGTCACTATAAAGATAAGTTTATAGTGGTACGATCAGTACTACCATTTATGCTAGCTAACTTCAGCCTTACTAATTGTATCACTATAAAGCTATTTTATAGTCATATAAACAGTACAGATAATGCTGTCAGGCATCAGCATTAATGTTTCAAATAAACCTACAAACAGTTTATCCAGATATCTTTTATGGTGCTAATATGCAAGCATTAGGAGCAAGCTCAACATTGTAGTCTGTGATACTGTGGCCAGTTATAAGCCAAGAATGAGACAAGGGAATGCCCTTGCACTTTTCTCTACCTGAAATATTTATTGCCACATTTGCTTTTCATAAATGTCTGACTATTACATCTCCAACTGGGGATGTGCAGCAAATACAGCTCTAAGTGCAGGTCACGCTCTGAGAATCTGCAAGCAGAAGTTTGGTTTCTGGGTGAGGGCTTGGCAGAGTTCTATAATTCCTCTTTTTTTCTGGAAGAAATAGTGGAAGTTTAGATGGGAAAGTAATGTTTTTTACATTGTTATTTTTGTTGCCTTTTGAGCAGAGAAGAAAAAAAAAAATGAAAGACCATCTCTGTGAGAATTAGTATTGGGTCTTGTTGACAGATTCATGTCTCATCTATTTCTTCCACTGAAATTCTTGAGTGGGAGAATACCTCAGATATGTAAGAGAAAAATAAAAGGAAAAAATCTCATGTCTCATGTGTTTTTACTGCTAATTTGCAGCTTTAGGTCATTAAACTGAAAGCATCTGAAAACCATAAGTTTTATGTATCCAGCAGCAAAGGCAGTGACAGAATTCAGGAGTGCACATGATTATTTTATGGTTTAAGGGTTATTAAGCTCAAAAATTGATGACACAGTTCCACATGCAATGTGATCTTATAAACTTTTTTTTTTTTTCTGTAGAATGTCAGGTTTAATGAGTTTACAGGAAAATGACCAAGCCAGCAAACAAGCAAATAATATGGGGAAGTCTGCTACAGCTGTTGACCAACCTTTCAAGTTGCACAGAGACATTGGCTTAGTGCAGTGAGGATGGATTGACACCCATGTTATGATACTTCATTGCTGTTGGTTCTGGCTAGCAGCAGGAAGAGCAGGTTGGAGCCAGGAAAAAAGTGCTCCAAGACGCCAAAACAGGTGGGGAAGCTCAGCAGAGGTGATTGTCTCTTATCAAGGACTGTGTGGAGAAGTCAGAGAAGCAGCTTAGATGAGATGCTTCATTTTTCACATGGCTGAAAAGAGGGAGAATAAATTTTCCTTTGTATCTGAATGGTTTGAAAAAATGCACAAGTAGAACCTAGAAAGGACTTGCAGCACTGGTCCTCATTCAGCCCATCATACTGGTGCACACCAGCCTGGGGAAGAGGACTTTCCCAGCAATCCCAGGACACATGGATAGCAAGGAAAACACCATCCCAACTCCAAAGTTTTCGAGTGACAGTACAGCCTCCATCCACTTCAGTAGTGTAATTGAACTCTCAAACTTCTTCCATTTAGAAGACTCTTAGAAATTCAAGCATTTCTGCGGTTTTTCCTGTCTGCAGTTCTGTCCTGGTCTGCCAGGTTCTTTTTGAAACATTCTCCTATAAAAGCTTGTAAAGGGCTTTTCAAATGAATGCCTAAGTGCTGCTGCAAAGGAAAAAGAGATCTCTGCATTCAGTATCACTTCTGTTTGATATTTTTCATAAAAAGTGGGATGATAAAATGACTTTTTAAAATTCTCTCCAGTACACTGATTTTGTGTTCTGCTTTGTACCAGAGATGCTGGGTGATAATTGAAAATTTTATAAAACAGGCCCTGCATAAAAGCAGAATTCCTAGAGTCAAACCTGCAAATGGTGAGGGCAGAATGCTTAAGATCTCCAGAGCCAAAATTTTGAAGCAGTGAAATGCAGTGTATCAACCTATTCCTCAAATTTTAACCAAAAGGGGAAAATGTCCTACTTAGGATGGCCTTGGAATACAGGGTCAAAATGTGATTTCAGTTAAAACATTACGCAGGCTGTGAAATGAAGGCAAGAAAACTTGCTCAAGTCTCCAAAGCGTGTTCTTCCATGTGTGCAGCCCTGCTGAAAAATTCAAGGTGTTTATTCAACCTCCTAACTAGGATGCTTCAGAGACACAGTAGTGTGCTTCCAAAAGTGCTCCTTCCAGGGCTGTGACCCCTCTGGATAGGTCAAGAAAAAGTGAGGATCTGTGATGTCATTTGGGATTCTCTGTGAAGCCTGTTCTAAGGGAGATGCTTTTCATGATTATAAGCAAGAAAAGGAGCCTCTCGTTGGAAAACAAGACTTTCAGTCTAGACCAATTTACCATATTTTTATATGGTATGATTTCTAAATTTGATGAATGTAAAAAGGAAAAAGCAGTGTTGATGGAGAAGGAAGACTTGCACACCAGATGATGAACAAGTCTCAAAAGTTTATTGGATAGGCACACACATTTATAGCAGTGTTAATAAGGATAATGCATATTGCAAAAATTGAGCTCATCATTGGTTAGTCATTTATCAGTCAACTACGTCTACATTTACATTCTTGTGTTCACCTTGTTATGGTTTCTTCTATCCTTCCTTCATTCTTGCTAGCTAACGAACCTCTCCCACGACCTCAAGTTTCGGCAAGGGCACAGTGCTGCTTTTATCCTCATCTCCCTCTTGCTTCCAGCATGATCTTTGTTAGCTAACTAACTAACTACAAAATCCTCTACATTTCCCCTGTTTGTATCTCGGGCAGATTAATCTGGCTGTGGCCCTTATCCAGGAGCCAGCTTGTTACAAAGCTCTCAACACAGTGTCTTTTAATACTTCACATCTTTAATACTTCACATCAGGTCAATTTATTTTTTATAATTTATTTTCTTTAAAGTAAGACCTCACACAGAGAAGGAATTTATGTAATCTTTTGATTTAAAAACAAGCTGATGGACACAACATAAAACTCGCCTTAGAACTTACATTTTTATTTTAGCCACCTTGATTATTCCTTCTAAACAAGTAAAGTTAATTAAAAGAAGCTCTCTGTGTAGAATTTAGTCACTTACAAGACCATGGAATACTTTCAGATTAAAGAGTTCACTTTCCTCTTCTGAAATTAGTAGTGATGCTTTAATATGACTTATCATTGTTGTGCCTTGACTCTGTGTCAAAAAGTTTTCATATGGTTTGAACGACTGAGACCTTTCTGAAGGAGATGAGGAAAGAACTATCCCAAACAATTAAAAGTTTTGTATCTCATTTAGAAAAAGAAAAAAATAATAAAAGAAAAAAGAAAATAAGAAATGTATACATAATGAAATAGCTGTACATGGTTGGGTGGTTCTTATACTTGAATTTTGGTGGAAACTGTTTTTTATATGGCTTGTAAAGGGAACATGTATGTTTAAAAAGTCAGTTCCTTGGTTTTTCAAATATTTAGTTGTGTTCTCTTTTTTTGTTTGACATGAAGTCTCTCTAGCTACTGTAATTGTAAACAAATCCTTGAAAATATGATCTGAAGGTAATCAATGCAGTTATATATGCTCGAGTATGCCAAGCTTAAGAGCTTGAAGCACTAAAAATAAAAGCAGCTCCTTTCAGCTTTAACTCAGACACCACTGATGACTTCCAAATGTCACCATTAACTGCTTACCTGTTCATTGAAGCACGGAAAGGAAACAATGGAAGTAAAGATTTGTGTGATCCACTCCAAGTGAAAAAATCTCTGCCCTGTGAGGAGAAAGTAGGATTTAAATGCTCAGCAAGATGTGAAATCTATTGAAGGAAAGACAAAAATAAGAGATATTTTCTTGCATCTTGAATATTCAAGCAGTCTATGAAAAAAAAAAAATCTTAGTTTGATTGCTTTGTGGACATTCCATGTACTTACTTTGAATAAGTAGTCAAAGATAAAGCTGTACAGTATTTTGTAATTCACCCCCCTATCAACTGTCACTGATATCTCAATTTATGACTTCCACAGACTGAGACATCAGAGGGCACTGAGCAAGAACATGTTACAGAGGCCGATCCAAGGGTTAATCAGAACTTGATATTTTCCCTCATTCTTTGTCAGATCCTTTAGTGTGTCAGAGATGTGAATAAGAGTCCCAGGACGAGGTTAACTAAGGAGTAAGCAGGACTAGCAGACATGACTGTCTGCTCAGGGCATACATCCATTTTTAGTGGAGTATTCTGAGGGAGGCAGATCAGGAGGTGAAGTAACACAGGGTTATGCAGTTGAGTAAAGTTTTAGCTGTCCCACCATGCTGTTTGGTCTGTATTTGTGAAACACATTGGGGTTTGTATTATTGAATTAAAATATTCAAGTCTTTCTTTTTTGCTGAAGAGGGTACATTTCAGTTTTCAGAGAAAAGATGCTGAACTTCATTGAAGGCTCTGTTTTTAATGTTGTATGCACTTCTCAGAGTTACATTTTAAAAAGGGGGGGGGGAGGGGAAGAGATTAATTAGAAAATCCACAAACTGTAGCAACCTCTGCTAACAAAACCTTTGGTTTTCCCTCAGCTCTATTTTCTTCAAAGCAGTGGACACGCCAGCAAGGAAAGGGGAGCAGAAAATACTTTCTCAGCTTGGCATTCCTTTCTCTGTCTCAGTTGAATTATTTTTCCAAATTGCCAGGAAGTGCCAGGCAGGTGGCCATGACCCCAGGCTGTCACACTGAGAAGTCAGGCCCTTTCTTCTGCGTGGTCAGCTCTAGGCTGGCTGTTGCCTTTCTGCCTTGGGGATCAGCCATGGCACAGGCACCAGAGATGTTCAGCACAGCACATTTAATCCTCATGCTGACTCAACTGCCTTGGTTTCCTCCTGCTGTTCCATTAGTCTCCTGCTCTATGTAGCTATTGATTAGAGTGATACTTGACCCACTTCCGAGCACTCTCTTAAAGTCTACATCTTCCCTTTCCTCTTGTTCACTCACTGTCTCTGTTGTTTTACTCTGTCCTTTAAGCAGAGTTGCTGGGGGATATTTTGCCAGTGCAGATGCTCCCCAGAGCCAAGTATTGGGTTGTGTCTAATTACTCCTCTAATGCACTGTGGTGAATCAGTCCTTTTTTTCCAGGCACTTGGGGCAGTAAGAAATAATTCATGACAGCAGCAGAGCTGCTTCACAGAAAGCTGGAAAGGGGAAGCCAGGAGCTGAGTTTGCTCAACACAACCATATAAACAAGAGGGGCAGATTCAGGCACAGGGGTTTGGAGCCCTGCAGCACATGGTCTGATGTCACATATATTGAAAAGTCTGATTTCAAGGGATAGATCCATCATAGTTTTTCATTACAGCTTTTTCATATTAGGGTTGGTACTTGCCATTCACATTAACCATGCACCTCCTGCACTTACAGAGTGAAGGAATTAGGCAATAAAAAGCAATCAGAAAATCAAAAGTAACAGATTAAGTTAGGGATTTATTGAGACAAATGAGCCTGTAGTTTATTCTTAAGAATCAGAGGTGTAGGTGTACTGGGCACCTTTTACATGAGACATGCATCCCTAAAGACCTCCAGTGACATCTAAAATAAGTTCCTCATTGCAACTTACCTGTGTTTTCTTTTGAAGCTTACGATAAACCCGCCTGTGAGATTTAAGGCTTATGTATTCAGGTATGAAATACACAAACTCTTTTTTTTTTTTTTTTTTTTAGTTATTCCCACACACATAGTGGTGGAATTGCTGATAAGGGGGGAAGAAAAGTACCTGTTAAAGTTATAATGTGAGGATTTCTGTGGTCCTCCCCATTATAACATGGAGAGCACTGCAGGGCTGGGTTAAAAAGCAGAAGGCTGGTGAGGAGGATTGTACATTGTTGAGGTGACCTTGCAGCTGGGGATAATTCTTGATAAGCCTGTGTGAATAGCAGGCCAGTAATCCTCTAGCATGGACTGAGTTTAATGGTGCCTGCATCTCTAATTTTGTACCTCTGCCCAGGCATTCTTTGGGGATCCCCCAATTAGCAAAGTAATGAAAATAAATTTCCTGTTTGCATTTGAGCCATGAGTCTGTGGTTGTTCCAGCTGCCTGACGGTGTCAACTCACACAGAGACTATTCAGGAGAGGGCACTTTTTGCAAAATGGACAAAATACCCATTTCACTGTGTTGTGCATTCTGCAATGTGCTGGCTTTCCACATACTAACCACCCACAACAAGACACACAGTGTGTGAGCCAAAGGAATCCATAGGAGTTCTTTCCAGGGCTGGAAATATAGATTTCACTGGTGAAATGCAAGGCATTTACCAGTCTGTTCAATACAGCAGGCTTGCTTCTGTAACTTTATCTGAATTTTCCCCTTTTTATATTTAGAACAATGCAACAGCAATATGAGACCATGAATTTTAGAAAGGTGATGCTGCCTTTTACATCCTGGATTTGGAATCTTTCTTTGCCATGCTGAATCTCCAAGGTCAGAGCATTTGATCACTGCTGAGAAGAGTTTTCTAAAACTCCAATAGCATCAGTCATTGTACTTCTCAGCTTTTCTATTTCTGTGATTCCATTGATTTCCACAGATCTGAGTCACAGCCATACAGAACTGCACTAAAGCAGGAGATAATTGAGCTGTTTGCAAAGATACATCCTTAATGACAGAAAACATTATTTGCCTGATCTTAAGTTCAACTTTCTGTAGTTTTTTTTTTCAATTCTTCTATCCAAGACATTGCTTTCTCACCTTTTAGAGCATTTAAGCTTTTTTTTTTTTTTGGTGGTGTTTTTTGGGGTTTTTTTTGGTTTTTTTTCCTGCAAAGTTATAGGAGAAACCTTATTGCTCTCTACATCTACCTGAAAGGAGATTGTAGTGAGGTGGTTGTCAGTCTTTTTTCCCAGTTCATCCTGGATAAACAGTGGGAAATGGGCAGTACTGGCATTTCCTTGGTAACCAGTATATTTCGGTCTCCTCCTTTTCAAACACTCTTAGTTCAGTACTTATGTCAATGACATCTGAGATAGAAAGTCCTTTGCTGGCAAGGTCATTAAAATTTCAATGTATTGTTTAAGAATCAATAGAGGAGTATTTAGAGCAGCTTTCTGTGGCTGAATGCTCATCAGGCTTAAGAATGGAACTGCATCCTTAAATATTTTTGAGATCAAGGCCCTTTCCTTCTGCTTGAATAAATCTATTCAATTAGTTTATGAGATTTTGATTTCTTTCTCCTGAAGTTTTCTTTTAATAACAGTTTACTATAGGACTATTCAAACAGTAACTAGCATCCTGTCTGCTCCCATCAAATAAATCTGTAGTGATTTATCCCATGAATACTAAGGAATAAACTGTAAGATTGTGCATGTGATTTTTTTTAAGAGTATTAACGTAACTGTGTTTTTCTCTTGGATTTTGCTTCTTCTGGCTTTACTGTCATGCTAACAAAGCTGAGCTGCATATGAGAAAATCTTTATCTTCCTCAAATACCAATCTCTTACGAGTGTCCCTGCAAAAGAATGGCTTTTGGAATATCTCCCAAACCAACAGATTTCAACTCTGTCAGCTTTCAATGGAAAGTAATTTTAGATTTAAATTCCTTTCACTGCAAACATCTTTTCTGTGTGCCCCAAGACAGTCTAGAGCACTATTGGAACAGAATCCCTGAAGTTCATTACAAAGGATAAAATCAAAAGAAAAGGATTATGGACATGATTCTGTCCTTGATCCCAGCTAGCTCAGGAGTCAGGCTGCTAGGATCTGCTGAGTTACAGGACTTTGCAAAAGAGAGAGCCCAATGCATGGCCTTAAGTCATGACCGTGTAGTAATTTTTGCAGCCATGCATTGGATTTCCATTCAGTATTGGAGACCCGTTCCTGCCTCCTGGTCCAGACAGAGCATGAGATACAGATGGATGGTTTTCCTGAAAAGCAGAACCTGTCTCAGGGATTCCAGCATAGGGAGAATGGAAATTATTCACTCGAGTTTTTCAGCAATTTAATATGCCCTTCTCCTAGCATGTTGTGCTGAATGAGACCCTTCTGCTTCCCCCAGGCTATGTCAAGTTAGTGTATCCCACTAATCTCACTCAGTAGTGAGCTTGGGAAGCAGGGAGCTGCAGTCTGTTGCAGAATATCTTTTTCATTTATTTAAGTACACTGTCTCTCCCTTTGGCTTGTTGTTTTTCTCATTCCTTTGTCCTTTTCTTCCACTAAAGGAAATATCTCCCATATCTGATATTCTCAGAAGTTAGGAAAAAAGAGCTCAACGGAAGAATGCTACTTCCTGTATATAAACATACCACTTTTGAGTATTGCAGGTGAATTTGACATGGCCACAGATCTCATGGAGAAGTAAACCACACTAAGCAGGTCAAAGTTAGTGTTTGTTGAAATCAGAGGGGAAGACCCAGTCTTCATTATTCTGAAAGCCTCAGCTTTCTTTAAGAAGGAGAGAGGTTAATATTTACAGAGAAAAATGAAAACAGAGCCTATATGAAATACCTGTTGAAGAGAGTCAGGAAAGAGCTGAGCTAAATGGACACCAATTTCAGCAAAATGGAGATTTCACTTCTCAGAGATGGAAGGTCATGTAGTCCATGCCACATCCTGTGGCAGAGTCAGCTCAATTTTAATGGCTTCATAGGAAAGTTCATAACAAAAGCATGCAGAGTGACTGTCAACTTTACAAAAGAATTTTCATCTACCTAAGAATATATAATTCAATGACTCTGTACAGCTAAAATTAATTTAAATCAAAGCTGCATGGAGGTGGGCACATGAATCAGACTGGGGAGTGATGACATGTATATTCCTAAATCACCACAGCAGAATGACAGGAACAAATACTACTGTAATTCAGTTTTGTATATTATGAGACAAAGAAGAGCCAATCCTTTTGTTCAATAACTCTGTAGGTCATCTATATATGAAGGCAATATAGTGAGAAATTTACTTCTGAGTCTTCTCCCACCATTTACGTCTGGTGACTCAAATTTCCCTCTTCATGGCCACTGCCATTTGCCTTTCCTGACTTTGTGTGGAACACCTGAGGTTGTGGTTATACTTGAGAAAGTATGAGTATGTTGGTGATTCCATACCCACATGGGCAGCTGTGTCCTTTCCTGATCATCTGCTGTAACAGGTATTTTTTGAAGGCTATAAAAAGCAAACTTCAGATGTTAATTCCTTTTGAAACTGATGAAGCAAGTTGACTTGGTATCTGGGAAATGTACAGGTGAACAAGTACTGGGAATGCAAATGGAAATCAAGATATTTCAGTTGGAGAGAAATCAGATAAGACGTATTAGAAATTTATAAAACACTGTCTTAGAGAAAGGGACCAGACACTTAAACTTGCCCTTTTTAAAGAACCAGAAAAAGTAAATTGCAAACCCACTTATGTAGAGCTACTTGAATGATTTGAACTTCAGAAAGGCAACTAGAGAAACAATAAATTATTGAACCAATAACATTAGGATTTGATGTTTTGTGAGAGTTTTATATATCCACAATGATTGCAGATAGGATACAAAAATAAGAAGTAGACTTCAATATGCTTAAAAGAGTTTAAATCATCTATAACTAACCTGGAGACAGAAGGCAACATCACTTAATAGGCAAGATACTTCAAGAATTTTATAAATAAAGATATAAAGACTCCTGTCTTTATAGCAGCCAGCGCTAGCCTTTTTAAGAGACAATGTAGTTTATTAAATATCTCTCATTACTGAGCAAAAATTGTATTTTCTCTGTTCTTCACTTCTCCTCAAACATTCATACAGGGCCATATTGGCCAGCTGCTGGAGCACTTAATAGAAAATTTGCAGCAGAAAGCTCCACATAGTCATAAACGCTGCCAGCAAAATGCTCTGTATGCCTCTGAAAATAGTTATTGAAAAGCTACAGGAAAAGCCAGTGGCTTGTGGTACTGGCTGAATCCTTGGGCTGTATGCTAGCCAAAATAAAAAAATTGCCGTGTAATCCAGCTGGGGTTACTATATAGTCTTCTATTTTTAGAGATTCTTTACAAATTTTATTAATAGTGATATTAATTTAATTTAATTTCATTAATAGTAGTATTAACTTTACAGCTTGGATAGCTTCAGCACCACTTGTGCTCAGTATTCTGCAGAATTATTGTGAAGAGTAACAACTTTTCCAACCAATCTACAAGACGACACCCACTGGACTCATTTCACATTTTACCAAAGTTTCCCTTTCTCTGTCCACATTTATGCCCGCATTTACCTATTGTGCCTGTCTTTTCTCATGTTTTTCTCTTTTTTTTAAGCTGCATGCTTTTGGGGTGATAAAGTCTCACACTGCTTTCACTACAGTTCCTAGCAAAAAGGGCCAAATCTGCAACAGAGTTAAATAGGGGTGGGGGGGGGTGGGGGGGGGTTGTTGTGGTGAAAATAGGACTGGAAGATAATTTAAAGGTTGTCTGCTGCTCAATTATCCCAGTGTCATTCCCTGTAGAACCTTTTTATACCAGGAGATGGAAAGAATTGCAGTTCCTGAGACATGCTTTCCATGTCAGAGGGAGGCCATTACTTGTATCTGATACGCACAGCTCTACATCCCTCATTAGATTAATCACTCCTCTCTGCTGAGAAGGATCAATTCCTCTGTTTTCCCTCTTGTCTGAGTTTAGCAGCAGAGCATTGCAACTGCCTTCTGCTGGATTTAGCTCTGTGCTTCCAACTGAAGAGGTAAAAGTCTTCTTTGAGACCTATTTACCACAGTGACAGAAATGACAGAAATTGGCAGGGAATTTGTAACGGTGATTATCTTTTGCCTAATTGGAATCACCATCATTACAACTAATAATCTGGCAAGTTGTTCAGCTTGCTTGTCCATGATGAGCAGCAGTCAATAGCTTCTACATCTTCGGAGGCTTTGCTTTCAAACGCGAGTTCTCCAATAAGTCTGGAGCGTTGTGGAGATCAAGGAACAATGGAAAAAAAATGGAACCTTAACGAGTGGTTCTCTCTGTGAAAAATATAATTTGTTTCCATTGTTTCAAAGTCAAGAGACAAGTTTACACAGTCTGTCAGCAGAAGATTTTCAATAGGACTTACATCTCTAGGCTGGCAGGTGCCCAGGCTAGATCTGCATCAGGTGGGAGGCAACCAGGCTTCACTGAGGCAGGTGAGGTTTCAGTGGTGGAGAGCAGAGGCCACAAGAAATTAGGTTTAGATTAGATATTAGGAAGAAATTATTTACTGTGGCAGTGGTGGGACTCTGGAACAGGCTGCCCAGAGAAGTTGTGGATGCCTCTTTCCCGGGAGCATTCAAGGCCAGGTTGGGTGGCACTTTGAGCAAGCTGATCCAGTGGGAGGTGTCCCTGCCCATGGTGGTGAGGGATGAAATCAGCTGGCCTTTCAGATCCCTTCCAATCCGAACCATGCTGTGATTCTATGATGTGCAGCCTGACTTTATCATGTTTCATTTAAGCCAGGTACCCTACCCTGGGCTTTCCTCTGGCCAGCACTACCCTTGCTTTTGGCTCCTAATTCTGTGCTAAGCTAACCTTAGATATCGGGTCAGATCTCCTTGATTTTAAAAAGTCATAGAGATCTCTGTTAAATCATGGGAGTGAGTATGGCTGCTCCGTTCAGGACAAAAACCAACAGGTTAAAAGGCTCTACACACGTGCAGAGCATATCATCAAAGCCAATCCCAGCTAATGTCTGCTTTGTTTCTACTGGAAAAAAGTTGCAGCTCAACAAACAGACTGATTTGGGGATTTGGGAAGCAGCCGAGATTGAGAATAACTGGAGATTCAGGAAGCCTGCCAGCCTTTTGTACCCACCTCTGTACAAGCTGACAGGAAACCTTAGAGAATTGTTTTCCTCTTCCTGTGTCTCAGTGCCCCCATTTGAAAATAGTATCAGTCTTCCTTACACTATTTGAAATGCATGAGGAGATGAATATCATTACACTTACTGGCTTTTATGCTAGAACTTCACACGCCAGCAGACAGGAACAAAAACCCATCAATAATCTTGCAATTTTGCCATCACACACTTGACCTGTGTTTTAAAATTCCAGCTTTCCTGAGTTCACATCGTGAAGAACATTTGAAATTTTTCAGAGAAAGCACTCTAAAATCAAAGCACCCAGTAATAAAGAGAAACAAAGACAGAAAGTATTACTGTTTTTTTCAACAACCACATTTACATCCAAATATTTTATGCATGCAAAAATATGCATCCATGCCTATATTTTTTTTTAGATTTGTTTAAAATGCAGATAGCTAGAAAAGCAGTTGCTTATTACATTTTTCAAATACACTTTCAAGGTTGATCTACAGTGACTCCTTTTCTTCCAGATGGTAATTAATATCCTTTTCTCTTTTGTTATTTTTCTTTATTGTGTAACTTGTGACCAGAGATTTACAAATACCTGACTATTTATCATGCTGAAAGAACTTCTTCCTTATTAAATGTCTGCCTTTAATATTCATTTCCTCCATCAGTTAGGTATCAATAGACTCTGTGATTAAATGTATGGCTTACAGCATTTGCTTTTAACCCTGGGAAAATACTATTTTATATTTTTTGGTTAATCTATTTTTCATTTTTTGATTAATCTATTTTTCTAGTCTACCTTTTTTTTGTCTCTTCTAGTTCCTGGTTCTTATAATATTATATTTAAAGATTATTAAAAATGGTTATCTGTTTCAAATGTCAAATATTACCAGATATATTTCCTAATTTTTGTATAACTAGGATAAAATTTACAAGCAAAAGTAAGCCCCTTAGGAAATGCTGTGCTTTGATCTTTCTAAATTATAAAATCTACATTACCATCAAGTGAAAAAGGCTGGGTAGTAGTGTGAGTTGGTGTTTAATGGGTAGATAAACTTCTGCCATTCCTAATATATTGTTTTTATCTGAGATCTCCTTATATTAAATGCGATACAGACTTTTCATCCAGAAATAGCTTGTGTTGGATTAGTATGCCTATGAATGGCTGTTCTAGCCCACCAACCCACCTAATTACCTGTGCTGGAGATATTGATGAGAGTTTGGTCACTTAGATTCAGTGTCATGCCCAGTGCTGTCTCTGGAGTTAATTCCAAGGGGAATGCTCTTCATTTTTGTTATCCTTAATGAGAACTAGGAGAGAAGGCTCTGCATTTATTTAATGAGAATGTCACGGTTTGAGCAGAGCTGGAGAAGTGAATTTGAAAGGCTGATCTTTATAATGAACCAGAACATTGTCAAATCACATCAGCCATGATATGGAATTGGGTTTTACAGCTCTGTGTCTTACATGAGGTCGAATCACTGGGTGCACGTGAATTCTGCATGCTTAAACATATAACCTCTTGTCTCTTATGGAAAAATTTATTCATGATATACCTTTACACATGGTACTGATCACACAAAGTGCGTAGTGGGTTGGCAAATGCTGTTCGGGGAGAGCAAGAAAAAGAAAAAATTAGCACTGCTGCGTATTTTATGCTTGCACTAGGAACTAGCTCTTAGAGACAAAATAGAGTAAGAACTGACATGGCTTAGGCAGTAATGTACTAAAGTAATTTTGTAAGACCTTCCTGATGAATGTTATATTACTTCTAGGCATGACGGAAATCCAGAGGAGTGACATTGTAAGTGAAGCAGGATCCCTCTGAAACAGAGAAGAGCAGTGCTTGCTTGGGTTGTACCTCAGGTTCAGCTGTCAGTGGAGAGGATGCACAATGCACAGATGGATCATAAGTCCAAGACAATAAATTTCTTCCTCAGTCTTGCCTCTCAGTTTTTCACCAATTCTGGATCCACTGTTGAATGGTGAGAATATATGCATTTTTTCTTATATAGTAAAGCCATGGGAAGATAATTGAAAATATGTTCTTTATTACTATTCACAGGTATGATGGGAGCAGGAACCTGAAATCCCTGATAATTGCGGAATACTCAAATAATTATCTTAAGACTAAACACTTGCTCTCTATGGTCTCTCCAGAAAGTTTACTCCTATGTGTGGTCTAATCCATGTGGAAAAATGAATTAGCATATCCATCTAGCATTTTCTTTGCTGTTTACATGTTGGAGGATCTTAGGAATTAAGTGGGATTGCTTCAGCTCAAGTAAGATATGAAGACTACTTAACACTACTCAGAATATAACCACAGAGATATTAACTAGGCCTGATCCTCCTCTCCTGAAACTGTTGGGTGCTCTTAAAGACAACAGTGATATGCCCCTTATTTGCTACTACAGAAAAGAAATTCTCTGGTAGATAGCAATATAGTTTCCCAGTTAAAGGACTTTTTCAGCTTGCACCCGACAGATGTAGAAAGTCTACAATACCATTGCTGCTTCAGTCCCTATTTATGGTTTTACATTTCACACAGAGCCCAAGGAAATTACTGGATTCATCCCCACTGATTCAGCTAATTCTGAAACTGCTGGAACGCTGGTACAGATAATGCTCAGGCAGTGTGGACTGGGTTTAGCTGTGCCACATAGTCCTCTTGAGCATTCCAACTTCCTTTCTGGTTCATTTAACCAAGGGAAGGCAGCTGATCTGATCAGCCCAGGCCTCCCAGGGAAGCTGGAACTCGCAGAAGAAAGTTGTATAGTTCTCCAGCATGGAAACAACCACTGGCTGCTAGCAAAGCAGGGGGATATTGCCAGCAATTCAGAGTGCCTGTTAGTCTGTTTGTGAGTATCTGGCACTCAGGTGAAACCTCAGGTGGCTTTCATATGCTCAGCCATGCCCTGACTTATGCACATTCAAGTAAAGTCAGATACAATGGCAGGCAACTTCTGGTACTGAAGCTAAACTTCTGGGATTGTTCAAAAAAACTGGTTGTTAATGGAATAAAATAAGTGAGGTGATGATGGTTTATCCAAGCTACAAAAATAGCAGCAGCTACTACTTACAAAGCCATCTGATCTCAAAGACTACCCATATACTTTACATACAGCACAGATTATAACTCCAAACTGCTGCAAAAAGGAGCTATTGTTAGGGGGGCCTGATACTTTACCATATTTTTCCAAATAATCTGTTACAATGGATAGAGCAGCTCCTACTAATTTTCCTTATCCTTCCTGATTACACAGATGGTCCAGAGCTAAAGATTTGGGTTGCTATGTTCACTCTACTTTTTTTATTGTCCGCAACTTATCTTTTTTTCAGATTGGAATTTAAAATCCAAGTGCCTAACGGTAACATATTTGGACAGGTTGTCTAGCTAGGACAATGCCTTACCTGCGTCTTGAATTTCATCCAGGCTAACCAGCACATCAGAATAGAATAGAATAGAATAGAATAGAATAGAATAGAATAGAATTTCTAGTCCAATTGACTGACAACTAATTTCATCCACTTCAAAGGTTGTTTAAATAAACCCTGCCTATATTCTCAGAGAGCTCACATCAGTGCTGCACTGAAGGAATAGTTTATGCCTTAAACGAGATTTTCCTGCTCCTTCCCAAATTCTGAGTGGTATCAAAGGCTCTAACTCAGGTAACTTTGAAAGTTCTGTCTTCTTTTTGAATCTGGAATTCAGAATCTGGAATTCAGAGACTTGCCTGTCTCAATGTACAGTGAGATGCTTCTGCTCCACAACTAGATCTTAGATAAACTTCTGTGAGTTCCAGGGACGTGAGTGGAGTTGGAATGGGATGTCAAAGCTGGATTAGTGCATAGACTTGAGGCCAAAGCAGAAGAAATCACAATTTAAAAACTAGTTCCAGGAACAAGCTTGTGGTCTCACTCCAAGACCTCTGAGGAATGGCAACCCATCACCCATTACTCACATCTTTCTACAGTGCCTATTCCTCTCTGGATATTGTCCAAGGGCTGAATTTGTAAAGTGGTGACCAAAACCCCATGCGCTCCCTGTCAGATCTTCTCTTCCTTTGGAAGAGCTGAAGCAATCACCTCCCCATTTTTGTCCCATAACATAAACTCTTATGGGGATAGAGGAGAGATGTCACTTCTAGCAGAGATGTCACCATCTCAGCTTCAGGGTCCTCTGTCCCTCCAGCTTTTCCTTGCTTCCTTGTGCAAAGCTTCAAGGGCCCTGGGTTTTATTAGCTCAGCTCTGAATCTTGATCCCCGCCTCTTTGCCGGCATTGAGAATCCCCCCTCACTTTCCTTTGTAAAGGTCAGAATGCCCTGTCCCTGGTCTCAGTGTGTCAAGAGACAGCATGGGCAAATCATCCTTCTTCTCTGCATCTGATCATGACTCATGCTGCTTTTCAGAAGAGCAGATCTCTGTGAGTCTGTTCCTGCTTAAGGCAGTGAAGGGAGCACTTGTAAATGCAGCTGCTTCAGCTGGAGATGACAAACAATAACAAGGCCTTTGGGGAGATAGGTTCTGAGCAGGGAAGGCCAAAATAAATGAGACATAGGAAGGGATTTATTGTATTTGGGGGTTCCCGGACGAAGGAAGGAATAATGAGTCTGACTCCATGTTCTTAGAAGGCTAATTTATTATTTTATGATACTATATTATGTTAAAGAATACTAAACTAAACTACACTAAACTATACTAAAGAATACAGAATGGACACAGACAGAAGGCTAAAAGATACTAATGAATCTCATGACTCTCTCCATAGTCTGACACAGCTTGGCCCCAGTTGGCCAATAAGTCAAAACAACTCACAGCAGAATCCAATGAAACAATCACCTGTTGGGTAAACAATCTCCAACCACATTCCAAAGCAGCAAAACACAGGAGAAGCAAATGAGATAATATTGTTTTCCTTTTCCTCTGAGGCTTCTCAGCTTTCCAGGAGAAGAATCCTGGGCAAAGGGATTTTTCCAGAAAATATGACTGTGACAGGAATTTTTGCCCTCCACCTCAAAACCTACTGCTGCATGTATGCCATGGATCTTGCCTCTGTGTGTGCATTGGTACAGAGCTGGATCTTGCCTCTGTGTGTGCATTGGTACAGAGCTGGGTGCTGGTGTAGAGCAGCAGGGTGCATAAAACCTCATCTCTCCAAGGCTTTTAAATCCTGCCAGGCTGCCTGCATGATTTGGGGTCCTATGCATATCAGCAGCCTGGGTATACAGTCCTGGCACTGAGTTCTTAGCTGAGTCCTTGCAGAGGCATTTGACATATTTGTTGCTGTGAAATGCTCAGCCTGTTTCCTGCAGAAGTACACTCCTGCTGCAGTTAAATACAGTGGCAGTGATAATGGGGAGATATGATTGAAGGCTCTGCAGGAAAAGCCAGGTGGTTTTTGTCCAGCTGAAAAATACCTACATGATGGAGACACCTTCATCACTCAGAACAAGTGCTAATTTTAGTGTACAGGGAGCAGATTTGGCTCCACCTGCTGGTTTCAGGCTGGTTGCAGGCCAAGATGATGTTTTCCAGGGAAAATTCCAAAACACACAACTTAAATTTAAACAAAAATGAGAACAGATAAAAATTGTGTTCTTTGGGTGAGAAAGCAGGCATTATGGAGTGAAATTCTTCTGGGGGTATTACTAACTTCAGGGACTTTTGGAAGGAATGCAAGGGGAATTTTCTCTGAACGAGTGTCTGTTTTGAATGATCTGTTTATCTGTATTCAAACTCCCTGTTAAAGATGCAGTGACATTCTAGCTTTTGGGTGGATAAGCTAAAGATACCCATTCTCAATTATACTGTAAAGTCAACTGCTCTCTAAAAGCTTATTACCATTTCTAGGGCTTGTGAAAATGATGATTATGGTGATTGCTACCCAAATGCTTTTCAATTTACTAATAAATAGTGTGATGAGTTTCTTGTGCTGTAGCCATCTGCTCAACACTGAGATGTTAAACACTAACAGATGACAGTTGTACGTCTGTTTGGTTTGGATTTTTTTTTTAATAATAACACAAGATCTGTGTAAATTTTAATGACATATTTTCCGTCCTTTTTTTTTTCATTGCTTCTATGGGATGAAGGAAGATATGCAAAGAAGACACATTTTACACATAAAGAAGTCTGTAGATTCAGATCCCTGGTCTGTAACAGATTTCTTGTGGTATTTTATTGAGGAATTGAGGACTGTCATATTTGCTGCTGGTAGGGATCCATGTTTGATTTAGAATAAAGTTTTTGGGAAGCATTTCCTATTATTTTGTATGTCTGCACTTGTTTTTAGGAGAGATTTTGGTATTAGTGAATGCTGCGAGAAGCAGGGAGGGTCAACAGCAGCAACAGCACACTCCTATTCTTTGCATAATGATGAAGTAACTTCAGGCAGTAATTTCAGAAAAAGAGCAACAGCTCTGCAGGAATGGCCACTTCTTTATTCGTTAATAATCCTGGATATGACCTTGCTGCTGCTGCCTGGAGGACAGGCTGCGTCTCTCTAGAGAGTCCCTTCCTTTAATTTCTGCTTTTAGACCTTATTTTAAATAACAACTGCCAAATCATTCCTGTATATGTCCTCAACATGACACCTGATTGTACGATCAGTACCATTTATGTTTTATTTGGACAAATATAATTGAATGCAGTCCTTGTGAATGTGTGGGATAGCAGAGTATTTAACTTATTTATTCTAAAGGCCTGTGGTAGAAACAGTTGGTGGTACTTGGATCATTTTATTCTTAAGTTTGATATACTGTCTTGGAAAGAAAGATACAGATTAACCAGGTTGCTATAAGGCCTCTGACTCTCTTATCCCAGTGCTTTGGCTGTGTCTTTTGAGGCTTATATTTGTGTTGCCCCTATTACCATATAGCCCTTCTGTTTTGACTGTGCCTGCATCGGACTGGAGAGAATTTGGAGAACTCCATGCCCGTATGACGGTACTGGCCATTTTGGAGGACACTTTTTATTAGGTCTTTGACTTGCCATAACTGAAGTTAGTCTTCTACAAATAACCGGTGGAGAGACTTCACCCTGGCCCTGCAAACCCTGGGTGTCAGAGATCCATGATCCCCTTCTCAAAATCTATTCTGTGCAGCAGGTGTGGTGCATCTGCAGAGAGTCCCCCTCTCTAACAGCAGGCTTGACCCTTCTTCCAAATCCCATCTGCCCCAGACCTGCATGGCTTGATGTCCTTCCTTCTCAAAAGGACTACAAGATGATTTCTCTCCCTGGCAGCACCTAACACTGCAGTCCCAAATAATTCCAGGGACATCTAAGTCACTACCATAAATACAGGTTACAGGCTGGAAGAAAAAAATGACATGATGCTCTCCATGAAACAGAATGGTCTTCAGGGCAGACTCTCCAGCAAGAAAAGATTCCCACTGCGCTGCCTTAGCACAGCACAGTGCAGAAGTGCTCAGCGATGTTCTGCAGCCCCCAGCCACCTCTGTTGCAGCTGACTCCAGCCTCAAATCACCACCAGGCAAAGACATGACCAGCACCAGCACAAGACTAATGGCAACTTAGGGGAGAAACAGGGAATAAATAATTTGTTCATATGTCTGGACTGAAGTAACAGGACTTTGAGGTAAAATAATAGATGATCATATTGGAAGTTGCTAACTGTGACCAGTGACAGATACCAAGGAAAGGAGAGAACAAAGGTGTGAAATGTCACATGTCCCCAAAATTCTCTCCTGCATCCTTGTCAGTGTCTGAAGTGCATCCTGGAGGAACTGATGTCTTTGCATTTAATGTCTTTTGTGGGCTTTGCTTCCCTGGATATATCTGATTGCTTCTTGAATCCACATACACTTTTAGGTTCTGCAACATTCTTTGGCAAGATGTACTTCATAGATTAACTCATGCCATAGAGCCACTGAACCATAAACCAGTTTGGGTTGGAAGGGACTTTAAAGATCAAGTAGTTCCAAATCCCCTGCCAGGGGCAGGGACATCTTCCACTAGTCCAGGTTGCTCAAAGCCCCATCCTACCTGGCCTTGAGCACTTTCAGGCCTGGAGCATCCACAATTTCTGTGGGCAGCCTGTTCCACTGTCTCACCATGTTCATAGTAAAAAATTTATTCCCAGTATAAATCTACCCCTTTTTTCAGTTTAAATCTGTTACTCCTCACCATTATATTCCCTAATAGAACCTCCCTCCCCATTTTTCCTGTAAGGTCTCCTTTAAGGCTGGAAGGTTGCTATGAGCTCCCCCCACAGCCCTCTTTTCTCTGGGCTAAAGATCTCCTTTTTTTTCCTTTGCTCAAATAATGTCAACATAACTGTCTTATAAAAGCACCATGTAATATTTATATGCAGTGTGTTTGTTATTAATAACAACAATAGTTTTAGAGCACAGGTTTGGGTATTCTCTTGGCCTCTTACTTCATTTCCTGCATATAAACAATTAAGGAAAGAGTAAGTGATGGTGACAGGTGGAAGACAGGTTTTGGAAGGCTAACTTGCCATGACTTGGAGTTGCACAACTGTGTGAATTCTGCAAATTTCCCAGGGCTATGTCAGTGAAATAATTTATACTGACTTTCCCTGTAACACAAAACAGCAGTTTTTAAGCAGCACCCACAAATTCTCCATAGCATTCTCTGTGTTTGTTTTAATCACATGATATATGCCAGACATTGAGTCATCATTTGCTAAAGCACATAAAATGGTATTCAATCTTTATGCCTCCCTAGCTGTACGGTTTGCAGATTATTGTTTTACTGGTTCTTAGGTGATTATCTTACCCATACAATATTCCACTGCATAAAACGACTTCTCTTCATAGGAAATTGAGTTTGCATTGTGATTCATACTTGCAATTATTGTTTAAATCCTTTCAATGACTCAAAATGACACAGTTAGTAAAAAAAGCCAAGCCAATCTCCATGGCTAACATAGCTGCCCCTTGCCTTGAATTTTTGATAACCTGCACTACCAAGGTAGTCTTGTAAGTATAATCTCTCTGGACCTTGTTCACAATTCTCTCTTCTCCATGAGCATGTAAATAGTGACCATAAATTCAGATGGAAAAGACCCCCACAAAGTACCAACTGTTACAGAGACAGTTGTGGCATTCAACATAGCTGGAATTCAGTGCACCATTTCACCTCAAGAAAGGACTTTTGTCACATTCCCTTAGTGTCTATGTCTAGTTTCTCAGTGAGCAGATTTCTGAAGACTGGAGATACTCCTCTGTCACACAGTTTGAGTCACAGTCTGGTATTTCTGTGACATGAAGGCCTTGTTCTATAGCTTAGCTGATCAGTCTGGCACTGTTCCAGCTTTTGTGCTAGCACAAACATTTGAATAGAGTTTGAATACTGCTCTATCAGAGAACCTGTCCCAACTGGAGCCTTAGAAGAGGCTTTTCCTTCAGGAAAAGAATAATGGTGTCACCTCTGCAGGCCTTGTTGACCTTACAAGACAAGAAAACCTTTGATCAGTAAGTGCTTCTCCATGGGAAACAATCTCATTTCATCATAGAGAGAAAATTAAAAGCCTGGACACTGATTTGTTTTGGTCTGCTGTTATTGTGCCTTTGCTTGGATCAGCATAGCACAGCTGCAGTGTGGCTCTAATAAGCTTCAAACAGTGTGTGTGAGCTTGGTTTTGTGTTTAAAAGCATTGGGAGCTCTGTACTTCCAGTGAATGAAGTGTAAATGGTGAGTGGTATTTTCCTCTGGCGGGGAGATGACATAGGAGGACTGTGCTAGATCCTGAGAACTCAATCAAACTGCTGCTGAATACAGTCCCCTGACTTACTGGAACATCTTCACAAAAGGGAACCCAGCCCTGAACTGAAGGTTTCAATGGTTTAAATCATCATCCTTCCTCTTCATAATCTGTTCCAGTGCAGTGGAATTGTTCTTGGGGAGAAAAATGTGTCATAAATCTCACTGGGACGGAATGACCTTAGGCTTGTAGTGGTGATCTTTTTCAGTGGGAGGATTTGGAAGCAATTTTTCTAGACAGTGTGAATATATTTTAAAAAAATATATATCTTTCTGGATATAAAATTTCTAATGACTGCAACTTGGGTGAAAATCTGTCTCAGTTTCAAATGAAACTGTGGAATTAAAATTGCACATCCATTTGATATTTATTTCCATACATGCCCTTTGCTTCCACTCCCACAGTGTGATGTAAAACTTCTGCTGGTTACAGATCAATCTCACTAAGCTTTTCTCCAATGCTGTGGCTGTTTCTATGTAGAAATAGGCTCTGAGCACTGGCAAATGTTCACTTTTAAGTTTGGAGGAACACATCACAGTTCTAACAATTATTTGACTATTAAAATATTTGATCATTTTATGGTACAGATGACATTGAATATACAAAGTCAATATTTTGAACGAGGCACAACAATCAATACTTGAGCTCCAAAGGGGTTTATAAAATAAGTCAATATCACAGGTCTGCCCAAGAGGTTTTAATTTGGTTGCATGGAATGCTACTCTCTAAGAAAAAAATAAACACAAAAGCAAGGTTTAAAGTGCATAGCAACTAATTGAGAAAATAGCAAGCATAATCAATTTTTTAATAAAGTACACTGACCTCAATACATATTTAGCATGATTCAATTGTAGGATTTATGCTTTGATAGCAGTTTGTAATGTGAAACAATGGCTCTACTGGGTCATACAGTAGTGGGGTCTCACACATGCCACTCCTTTCTTCCACTCACTCTGCCATGCTTAGCATATGCATGACTTGGTGTCTGGACTGTCTAAAGCACACTGTCTTTTATCCCTGTGATCCAGCACAATGAGTGGCAGCTTTCCTGAATTCAACCTGTGTCAGTGGCAGCTTTACTTCACAAAGTGACACGTGCCTAATCTGATTTCTTTTGTAGCTTTTTCCCCCTCTTTTTATTTTCAACTTGCCATAAAATAACTTTTACACATGCTGTCCAGCCATAATGGAGATGTGTGAATGGATAAGAGTGTTGGGAGAAGCCTCCATCATTCACTCCATGCTCTGAGCAGATGCAGGGTAACCAGCTGTGTGAATCCACCCCAAGGCTATTGATTACCCTGTCACTGTTACAAACTGTTTACACATTATCTCAAGTGGCTCTGTCCTCAGTCTCTGGATGTTCCTGCTACCCAACCAAACAAAAAGAATGACTCTTCTGCCAACTGCTCTTTCATTCCATGATGGATTTCAGAAATCCATCAACAGCTACAGCACCTGGTGCTTCTTGGGCTTGGCCCACTGCTCTGGGCTGTCCTACAAGCTTCAAAAGTAGCAATGTTTATATCTGTAAAAAATGTGCATGGTTTCTGCGTGTCTTATAATATATAAGACAGAGCAAGCAATGCATTATAGTGCAATAGCAGCTGGTTTCACTGCTGTGCATTGTCAAGATGACAAACTGCAAGTTATCTATCACACAATCTCATCTGTCAGTCTGTTAGTCCTCGTTATCATTACTGGATGCAATTCAAACACAAAATGAAATACGGTCAGGAGTGAGGGTGTTCTCACTGCTTGATCTGATGTCAGTCATTGGGCTTGCATGTATTTTAGGTTTCAGCATCTTTTCTGTGACACAGAAGAATTTTTCTACAGATAAGACTGTAAGAATGCAGAAATTCATATATTGGATATCTGCAGAAGGGATGGTGCAGTGGAGCCATTTTTTTTCAATTTTCAGATAATATAAACTTATTTTAAATGAATAAATCAAAAGATCTCATGTAAATACATAACTTATATTTTCCCTTGCTGATCTCAAAACTCATAATGAGGAATAGGTAAGTATTTTACTATGACAGACACTATCACTGGTGATCTTTACACATTTGGATGTGTATATGAAAGAATCAGACCCTCATTCAAGAGGCTGAATACATAGTACATAGGTTGAGTACCTGAAAGTTTATATACCAGTTAGACAAGAAATCTGTGTTCCTTTAGTTTATCAGTGATATGTGAAAATTTTTTATGCACTGTTCTACATACAATTTTCCATGCCCCCATTTGCAGATTAGACAAAACAGGACATGTGACAAATTTTATGCCTTCCCTCAACATTATCCTGTTGCCTTGAACTAGGAAAGCATAAGATTGTCTGATGCTGAGAGCTGAGTTAACTCTGGGAGTTGAAAATTTTCAGTGCCTGTAGCAATTCAGGAATGTTACTATCAGACACACATAATGATTTAGGCATTCCTGACCCATTGCCATGTAGACTTCTGTAATTGCTAGCACTATAAGGCCTTTCTCCTGATGAGTAATGAGGTCTTTATCTCTTCCAAGAGGGGAAGAAAAAAAAAGAAAAAAATTGCACTATTTGTCAATTAAATAGTGCCATATTGCTCATAAAACAAATCATTACCATTTAATTAAAAGAAAAGGGAATGACACTGCAAATTTTGGAGCTAAAGTAGGATTTCTTCTGCCTAACGCTCTTCATAAATCAGTTTACTATAACTAATTGCAAAATCAACTTGTCACTAAAATGCAGAAAATCTTTATGCACCACCTTCCCTTCATCCACCAGGTGGGTGCCTCCCTCAGCACCATTGTTAATACTCATGTGAAAGAGTATAAATGAGTAATAGTCTGAAGGTTGTGATAGGCTCTTCAGTCTTGTTATAAAACACCTAGTCTGTGCCCCAGGAAGGCAGCAAATGTCCCTGAAAATGGGCCCCTGTCTGCAAAAGTGTGCTTCTGTTCCTCATGAGAAAACCACCAATGAACAAAACTCACTGTTGTTTCTTCTGGGAGCTGGTTTGTTTCAGGCTTTGTTGCAAGGGGTTGGTCTCCCTGACCTTGGCAAGAATTCTTGCTAGGTTCCTCCTCTACCTCATGTGCTTTGTCTGAAGTACCCAGGGCCCCAAACCTACTCTGTAACAGTATCCTAGAGGGTGAGGAGAGATTCCCTTTCTGCCCTGTGCTATAGCTTTCTTCCACCACTCTTGTAGAGCTGCCTTTCTCCCGGAACAAAGCAGATCCTGACCCTTTTTCCATTGTGGCCACACTGAGTTGGCTTCCATGCATCAGAGATGGCAGAGTACGGCTCCGTTGACCAATGGCAGATTCTGGAATTCTGCTCAGTTTGCCACCTCCTCCTGTGGCTCAGCCACCAAGCAGAGCAGGTCATCATCTGGTCACTTTCCCACTGGCTTTCTTGGAATCACTTTCCACGTCTCAGAATATCCCTTCATACATCCCACAATAAGAAGCCTGGGTGGTCGCATGCTTGAGCAGCAGCTCTGTCTGTGTAGCTGCATTGTTTCTGCTGGGTGCTAAAAGCTCAGGAAAAGCAAAGGACACTGTCTTTTCCTGGGTGGTCACAATGCTGTCACCAACTACTTTCCACTGCTGGGCACCTGCCCACTGCAAAATGGAAACGTTTGCCTCTAGCAGTCTCCTGGGCTGACGGGTTTGGCCTGCTTAAATATCCTGCACTGCCAGTGAAGGCTCTGCCTCTTGCTCTTTCTACCCATCCATGGGTCTCTGTTTTTCAGGGAGTCATTTCTCTGCTTAAGTCTCTGCTAGTCCATGAGTTTTCTCATGTGTCTTCTTGCTGCTGCTTTTTGCCTCTGCTGCTCTGATTGCTGCAGTGGCTCTTGCAATCTGCTGGGCTGACACTTTTAGGGAACTGTATTCCTTCCTTGCATAGGTATACTCAGCTCCTCAGTTCCTCAGATTTTCTTGATATTTGAGACCAGACATTCAAAGCATACATGGAACCAAGTCCACTGTTCTTTCCCAAATGACTCAAAAGATCCTATATCCACATGTAGCACAATCTGAATTTCCCTTAGTGATAGCCCTTTCTGAAAACTGTACTTAGACTGACTTCAGCAACATCAACAATTTTGCTTCAGCCTGCATCTCAGAGCTGCATTACTTCCCCAGGTAGAAAAAGCCAAGCACAATCTATTTCACCCAGGTGGATGAGTCCTAAATGATCAAAGTAATGACAATAATGGTGTGATTGTAATCACCAAATGAGTATGCAGGGTGAGGATTGTATAAGGCTCAAATGAATTTAATACACCTTTAAAACTAACAAAGACAACAAAGCCATCTTGCTAGGATTCTTTCATCTTTGCAATATGTATTTGTTTGATGAGATGTCAAAGCCTATGTACATACAATAAAAGGGTAATTCAGCAATAATTGCATCATATGTAGAATATATTGTGGGTGGTGGGGGATAAACAGCTTGTGAATCAATAAACCATGAGGCTGCAGGCTGAGTTATTTATTGATTTATGACCCACAGCTCCAAGTTTACTTCACATCTATTGCAATTACACCTTCTGGATTATGCTTCATTTAAAGGCAAGGAAATATATCATTTCATACCAGGAAACATGCTGTCTGCGTGTTAATTATACTTCTAAGAGTTAGATACAGTTTTGAAGCTGGATACATTTTGGTGAGGTGTGACATTCAAAACCTAATGTGCTATCTGCTTGACTTCTTCTTAAAAAGACCCAACAAGACACACTGCAAAAGATTTGCAGAACAAACCTATTAGGCTCCATCAAATCATGTTACCAACCTTGACCTGTGCTGTTTTCAAACACTGTGGAACATGAGCTCTTCAAACAGCCACCAAGAATTCTGCATGAGTTATCAGCCTCAGGTCCGTGAGAGACATGAGGGACAAAAGGCAGGACTTCCACACAGGACACTAGACAGTTATGTGGCAAACATCCTGTGTTGTGTTATGTATCTGAAGAAGATGTGCTCTAGAGCATTTCTCAGATTATTTGTATCCAAGAGTTTCTAGTGGATTCTTCAGGTCTGGCAAGACCACAGTGGATGAGGAAATGGTTGTGTGTGAAGGGAAAATCTTCCACCCACCTCCATGGAGCAGTAAATTGTTGAGAATGTTGGTTTGTTGGGTTTTTTCCTTTTAATCTTCTTTTTTTTTTCTTCTTTTTTTTTTCTTTTTTTTTTTCCCCATAATAGGTGTCCAAGAGCACACAGGAGACAATTCTCTTGTGCTCACTGATGGCTTCCTTTGGGATTTACTGTTCTGCAGGAAGAACATGTCTCAGCTACAGGAGGGCGTAGAGGGTGGGGTATAAAAGCTAGTGTCCACCCAGGGACAGAGCCTCATAGTGGCACTTGCTCACGTTCCTTCTCTGCATTGCCCTGTGCAGCTCTTGTGTCACAGTCATCTCATCTGGAGCCAGAGGCCATGGAACATTTATTCTTAATACTGTAAGAAAAGATCATTAGTGGAGTACTCAAATTCTTAGCTAAATCACTCTGATTCTCATGACAGTCATTCATTTCAGTGAAAATGTTTCCTTGAAGCAATAAAAAAATTATTCTCCTTCCTTCACAAGTACACCTTTCAGCCATGTCTCTATAAATCTTTCAATTGTTTTGTGACCTGTCAGAAGTAGAATTTCACTCACCAACAGCCTGAACCTACCAGGTGCTAAAAGTCTTTTCATAAAGTTCTAAAAGCCACACACAGCTTCATTGTGAATGTTGTCTCCTGACCATGTAGAGTCCACCAGTTGTCCAAAAGAATGACAAACTCTTTAGAGTACTTCGAGATGTGAACATTGTCCAGTGGAAATCATGCCAGCACGTGCCAGTGTTTTGGCCACATACTGTAAGGAAGAGCAAGTCTGTTTGTTTATTCATAGAAGAGAGAAGGAAAGAGTCAGCAATGGGCTCTGGGACATGGGTATGGTCTGTGTGAATTGGCATAACCTGCCATAAATATTTCCCCTTGTTTTGGGCCCATGACACCAGTCAGTGCAGCCGGGCTTCACCAAGAGAATTTATAGTCCTGTACACCTTGTCCATGTCTTTTAATCCTGTGTTTGTATTGGAGAGAACATTTTTGTTCCCTTTGCCTCAGATTCTAAACCTTGTTATAAACACACAATAGGAACACTGTAGTCACATTTTCAGCAAATATGCAGGAGGATGTACCAGGATTTTGCTTCTATATCTTTCTTTACACATTACATTACTTATAGTCAACCATTACATTTGCAAAATGTATAGTCATATATACATACATATACTACTTATAGTCAACCATTACACTCTTCCTCACAGTGTGTAAGTGGTAAGATGCTGTCACACTGTACTGAGGAATGGCAAACATTTGGTTAGAGTGGAAGGCAGCTCTTGTGCCACTCCCCAAGTAGCATCACTAATGTTACCCTAAAAGCAGCACTAAGATGCTTGTTTTCTTAAACATTTGGACTGCAATTACTGGGGAGGAAGAGGAAGGTCTTTATAATGGATAACTTCATTCTCTCCCGAGTTATCTGTTCTCTATCCTGTTGGACTCACAAGCAAGGAAGACTGGTGAGATTGGATCACTTTTTATGAATCAGGTAAAATGAATATATCCTTGGGGTGGCAGAGGAAGATACAAGGCCTTTTCTCCCCTGACACACAGTGTACAAGACAGCCTGTGTGGCCACTGAAGCCAGGCACTTCTCCATTGCTGCCTTGTTGCTGTAGCAATGTCTCTAGATCTGCTGCAGGTTCTCATTTTAAACTCTCATTTTGGAAAGATATAAAGTCAGAGCTGATAGCGATGTGCCCTAGTTGCTATGAAGATTTTGTAGTTCTATTTTTTTTATTTTTTTTTTGCTTTCACTCTGTGCAGGGCAGAGGAGTCCTTACAGCCTTAATTACAATACAATGACAGCAGACTATAACCTTACATTTTTAACATTACATAATTATACTAAGTTTAGTGTTGCAATCATGGTTAAATTATTTAGTTCAATGCCTGAAGTCAACAGTGTCTACTCATTGCCATTAAAAATGGAGAATAACTCAAGAACAGCTTCATGGTGCCACAAGTAAATAAAGTCATTTGCTACAAGTTATTTTTCATCTCAGCAGAGACAGTAGTCTGCGAGTAGATTTTTAAGGGCAGAGGGCAATATGAAAAGCATAGGGATGAAAATTAATTCTATCAGGCTTAAATAATTATTTGCTGCAAATAAAATACAATTCTCTGTCCCTAACATATTCAACATCTCTCACTCCAGCTCACTGGGTTCAAAGCAACTGTGTTCAAATGCAAGTATTTACTTCACATAGCATAATTCAGGGTGCCAGCTGTAGCATATATTTGTTTCTCCTTTTGATCAGCATTTTGAAGGTATGAAAATGACTGTGCTACAGCTACATCTGAAGAAGCACACAATTCTCTGATTTATATCACCTGGTGTGAAGTTGCAGGCAACAGTTGAGTGACTATCATTAGTATTTCAAAAACACCAAAACAGCTCAGAAATAAACTTTAGTTTGTGGACAGGATACAAGTTCATATGCTGTGTTGGCACTTTAAACCAAACTTTTTATCCACTGGTTAATGGTTACTTGCAGCAGCCTTCCAAGCTGACTCTGTTCTAAATGATAGCTGAAATACATACAGTGTCAATTAATTCCAATAACTTGGAATTAAAGCCATCAGATCTGAGATGATCAGGTATAATGTGGGAGTTCTGGCATTAAACACAGGCTGTTAAATATTTAGTGGAAATCAGGAAAAGGAAAGAAAAATGAAGGTAATCTTCAAAAGTTGTGCAAACAAAAAACTGAATGCAGTTGATTTCTGAGCAGGTACCAGAATAAATGACTGCAGGGAGAGCATCCAATCTACGTGGATTTTAATAAAGTCATGGGAGCTATTTCTTTATAATTCACATCTCAAAATCAATTCCTGGAGTAAAACTCTGAGGTGGGCTGGAAAAAAAAAGCTGATTAATTGTAACATGGTGGTAAAATAAAAAAATTGCAATATAACCTCTGGACAGGTAATTTTTTTTGTGAGAGATTTGCAGTTTTACAGCGAGAGGCCCAGTCTTTTTTAAGTTCTGGTTTTATTGATTTTTTTCTCTTATAATAATCTTAGAACTCATAGGACTGATGATATTAGAAGGGGAGGGTTCTTTTTAAAAAAAGAGCATAAAAAGCAATGCAAAATTAATTAAGCAATCAAAGCAAGTGTCAGCAAAAACTGAAGGAAAATTGGGGAAGGTGTATATTTCTATTTGTGCAAATAAACAAGTTGTGGCATATGCATTCTGGGTGGCACAATTACTGGATGAAAAGGACCATTTCTGGAAGGAAAGGAGGCTTTGGAACACTTCTCATATTATGCATGAGCCCTTCAGAGTTTACAGAGATGAGATTTGGCCTCAGTTTACCAAACCAAAAGGTAAGTTTAAAAATGTTTTGTAAATATCTAACATCTTCATATCTCTCTCCAGCACCTACATGAAGGTCTCTGACTGAGCTCCCCTTCAAGACTCTTCGGGATGTGTCTAAAAATCACTGGGTGGAGTATGGGCCTTCACATTTTGCACTGTTATGACTGATTTAATAAATTACAGTATCAAATATGGTTGTGGAGACCACACTACAGCTCTTTGCTAAACATATACATTATATTGCAAAGATACAGCAAACACAGGAGGCTTTTAGTAGTGTGATACCTTACGTTGATGTTTAATATGTTCACATCCCAAATAAACTCTTTAGTCAGGAGATGCATTTCACACAAATAATGTTGTGCTGTCTTGATGGTCAAGTCTCTCTTTTCTTGCTGACATTTTTACAGACTAGACTGGACTAGACTAGAATATCTTAAGTTGGAAGGGACCCAGAAGGATCATCAAGTCCAACTCCTGGCCCTGAGAACCAGGGATCTTGACATACTTGACTTGTTTCAAAGATCTTGGGGAGTTTAGTCTCCATATGAAACAGTCATAAATTTGCTGGTTTTATGTAGACATGAGCATTAATCTCTAGTATAGGCATTATTTTGACTATACCTGACCAGAACCTGCAGTATTTACCATAAAGTTGTTCTTGACTGTATTGGCCAAGATGGCAGCATTCTAAAATTGAACAAATTCAAAGCAATTTAGCTCCAAACCTTCCTCCTCCCAGGCACCTGGACTCCCAGAATTACACAAAGCCTCAATTTGTGGTTTTGGGTGTTTTTTTCTGTACAATCCAGGCATAGTCATTATGGGGCCTGGTTGTGCTTGTGTCCACAGTCACAAGCTGTGGCATCACTCAGATGGTCTCCAAATGTAATGAATTCAGAGCATCAAAGTACAGGAGTTAAAATGTACCAAGAAATTCACAGTCTTGTCCCAAAGTCCTTCCAGTTGGAAAGGCAACACACAACAGCTAGGTGGAGAATAACCACACTTTGGAATGGTACAATAACTAAGTGGCAAAATATCTCTGGGGTTTAAGGAACATCAACAGGAAGAGTCATGCCTTTCCTGTCATGTGTCCATTGTCACTACCAATATAAGGTACATAGTGGGGGGAGAAGTGACTGCTTTGTCATTTGCCCTTGGTTTGGACAAGTTTCTGAAATGCTGGTAGCCTGATTTATGAGTCTGTTCTCAACTGGAAACAATTAGATCATGAGATGTGCATCTGGCAACTTGCACAGCGAGTTCATTTTTCTAACCCATCTCTTAGCTGCAGGAAGTACTGCAGATAGCTTGGGAGAAAGACATAGTTATCATATGAGATACTTTAAAAAATGGTTGAGAGCCCAGACCTGGAATTTAAAAAAAACCAACTAACTAAACAAAAACCCAATAAACCCCAAGCCATCCCAGATATAATGTATACTTCATAGACTCTATTATCAATAATGAAACATACAGCCTAGCTAACACAGAGCATAAGAAAACATTGCTCATATCATTTTGCCTCCAGGAAAAGAGGAGAGAAAGAGAACACACACACACAGAATAAATATGTAGAGCAGAAGGATCCTCTGAAGGCTTTAACGTCTCTGTTCTGTGCCCAGGTCAGCACACCTCACTCTCATTCTTTTCTGCTGTGTTTGTGATCCAATATCATGTTTCCTTTCTATATCCCAAGACACTACAGATGTGAGCAGTATGTTTAATCTGCTTGCAGGCTTGCATTTTTTGTCACTTAAATGTGACTTTTATCTATTCTGATCGTATTTTTGCTTTGGTAGGAGAGGTAGGTCATACCCAGGCCTGCTGAAATCCCATCTGCAAATGGACCCAAGTTTGTAATCTGCATGGATTAGACCAGGATGTCAATCACAGAATCATAGAAACACAGAACCGTAGAATTATACAACCATAGAATCATAGGGTCATGCAATCATAGAATCAGAGGGTCATAGAATCATAAAATGGCTTGGCTTGGCTTGGAAGGGACCTTCAAGATCATCTAGTTCCAAGCCCCCTGCTGCTTTCACAAGACCAGGTTTCTCAGATATCCATCACAAAAAAAAATAGTTTTTACTAATTAGTAATTACTCTGAAAAATCAAAGTTCCTATTGTGTGCTGGCTGGCAGCACCTCCAATGAACAAATCCCCAGCATTCCCATCCATGCAGTTTGGGTGAAAGTTCAAGCAGAAAAAGCACAATCCTTCACAAATTGTTCTGTCAGGGAGGATTAATGAATATTCATTGTGTGCACATGTCCAACTCAGTAGTGATACATTGCAAAGTTGCTACTTCTACCCTGAGGGAAGGATTTGGAAGCATTGCAGTAAATAAGAGTTGGGATGCATTAAGTCAGACCTCAGCACAAATGAAAAGGAAAGAAAAATGAGGAACTAGCCATTCAATGAGTGAAACAGAGATCCAGGAGGAGCCAAAATGCTAACAATTAATAGATAATGTCCTAAAGTTTGAGCCGTGGCAAGGCAAACTAAGGTATCAAAGATAAATGTTAATTCTTGAATTCTCAAACTTTTATGTGCTGAGCTGTACAATGAAATATCCTTTCAAGGGAAAATTACAATATATTATGGCAAAATATTCAATGCCCCTTTGTATAAAAAAGAAGCAGGTTCAGCCTTGGAGCTAACATCATTGGGGAAAATTATGGGATTGAAAAAAAAAAAAGAAAGTGCTCTAGCTGCTAATCACAAATAGACAGGAAAGAACCTTCCCCCAGGAAACTTGCTGAACTATCATTGCTAAGATCTAGAGGCAAAAAAGATGGTCACAATTTCTGACGCTTGTAAGGGCCATCAGGAGACTGAACTTACTAAAAGGCTCAGCTGAAGGATATGCTATGCATCTCTAAGGAGCTTTTGTGCTAGAAGACTTGTCATCTGGAGGCCACTTTCAGAGTCTTTTTCACCTCCTTTCTGATATAAAAGACCAGAGAGAGCTGCTTTTTTCATCCATGCCTCAGACATTTGCAGAATAATTCTGCCTGCTTGTTTCACTAAGTGTGGATCAGTGAATGGCTGAATTTGTCCAATCCTGTACTCCCAGGCATGCTCTCCCTGCACACACATACACCAAATTTCTGTGTTATTCTGCAGATTTTGGAGGGACACTCTCAGGGTTCTGTTTTCAGGTTTATTTTCTTCCATTTGGCACATGCAGTACTAAAGTTTCCCAAAATTAAGGGGTTTTGTAACAGGAGTAAGATTTAGTTGAACAGTTTTGGTTGGTGGTGCATTGTGCCTTGCACTATTTCTCAGTAGCTTTATGTTTGAACAAAAATATTTCAGCTGGCAAGAGTTTTAAATATAAGTCTTGAGTCTCTGCTTCGAAACTCCAACAGCTTCTGTCCCCATCTTAGCAGTTCATGACCCTGGCTGGTTAAAATGCAGTGACAACACACTCACTGCTTGGGTTTCTGAGAGAAAGACACTATGCCTTTGAAAATTCACCACTTGAGCACTTGATGTGGAGGCCACTTCTTACCCAAATGAAAATGAAAGTGTTAATATTTGAAAAAGGAGCACAGTACTTCTCTGTATTTCCTACTGGAGGGAATGAAAGGAAACATTCCTTCACATCTTAAATGCCAGAGCACTTTTCCTCCTGTCAAGCATGAAGTTGTCTCTACTGCTGTGGTGCAGTGAGATGATCTGAAGAGAAGGAAAGAGAATGGTACAGTGTGATTAAAAAATTCAAAAGATGTTGTATGCCTAAGATACAAAACATCATCATGGAAGAAACTTCTTTTGTCAAAAACTTCGAAATCTAGTGAGAAGATTTGTACTTTGTCCTATCCCGTCACTTTTGTTAAAGCAAATATCCAGTTAAGGGCAAAGAGACATTTTGTGTTTTCTAGCTTGTTGAACAAGGTGTGTTTATTTAGGGTCAGTTTGAGCAGCCCTCTTTCTTAGCCAACTCGGATACCAAGGAAAGTTCCCTCTGTGGACTGATGTCACATTTGTTTCTATGGAGCCTGACTAGATTTGACATTTCTAAATTAAATATTTATTTTCCCCTTCATCTCACCTTATAACCAGTCAATTCTCTAAAAAAATGGGACTTTAAAAAGCTTGATTGCTAACTAATAGGGGTAAGGATATCAGATCAAAAACTGGAAAACTTTTCTTAGCCACTTATGTGTTCTCCAGTTTTCTTTCTCAGAATATTTGCATAATTAAGACACTTCAATAATAAAGTGGAAAATAGCAATATATATTTGGAGAGAATTTGGAGGACAGGGCAAGAGATTTTTCTTTTGCAGGAAAAGCAGAAAAAAGCAGCTCAATGGTGAGAGGGTTGAAAGCTCGGAAGCAAAACAAAAATTTTTATTGGCAATCAGTTGTGCCTCTTCTTGATTTGCTGCTGTTTGAAACTGCACACAGTGTTCAAAAGTTCCATTTTAGTTCTGTTTAGAGTAGGGCAGGAGAAAAAAGAGACGAAAAGGAAACTGAGTTTGGCAAAATGCAAGGCAGTATCAAGGTGGAAAACTTGGCCTCGGGACTAGGAGGCAAGAACTTTCTAGTCTGTCTTCACTGTCACTGGATTTGAGAGCAGACACATTATTTTCTTTCCCAGTTGAACTCCACACACTGAGTACATGTCTCTTTGCAGGGAATGGTAATAGGCACTTGTAAACTATGTTGCTGGGAATATGAAATTGTCAGGAATTCAGATGACATCCTTAACACAGTGATCCTGTTCATCAGCAGATGAAGAAGAATGGCAACACTCCTTATCTGGAAGCCTTGGACATTTTCTGAGGTCTGTCATCAAGAAAGAATGTGGAATACAGCAGAAAAAGAGTGAAAAAGTGGTTCTTATGCACTCTGCCAAAATGTGCCTTTAACTTTGGGTAGCACTGTAATTCAGTGCCTCTGGAAGCCTCCTCTAATTGTCCACAGTGCTATGTGGATGTTCCAGGACAAGTGGTGGGGACAAAGGTGATGTGGAAAGTGAAACAGCAGGCTGAAATGTGTCCTTGCTATTATTTGCTTGCTTAGTTGTTTTATGAAGTTTGGGGGTTTTTCAGCAATTCCTATTTTCTTACTATGTGCCCTCAACTCTAGACATAGATATCCTTGCTAAAAAATGCACTTTTTTCCTTCAGAAAGAATTCTTTTAATAAATGCTGAGAATATTTTTAGAAGGTTGTTATTTTCTTTAATTTCTTCTTGCTCTTCTGGCTTAAAAAGAAAACAGTACATTCCAAATCTTACCCACATTCAACTAATTTTACAAAGGTCTTATTATTTACCAAGAAAAAAATCTCATCTCCTGCTGCTTTGGAAAAAGTAGGGTGACAAAGTCGGTCAGCTGTTATCTCCAGGCATATCTGGGTCTTACCTCATTAATAGCATTTTTGCCTCAGTTCGTATCTCATAATCTAGACTCTCCTTGATGTCAATGATAATATTTCTCTCATAATAACACTGACAGCTTCTATCCAAATCTGAAACCTACAGTACACCCTATGGACCCCTAACAGGATCTGTTCCACTGCCCCTCTCTAGAAGTGATCTTGACCCAAATCACTTGTGTTATTTCTTCCCAACCCCTCCTTTGACATTACTTTATTCATTGCCTTCCTTCAGCTGCTTACATTTTCTCTAGCTGTATTTTAAGACCAGACATGAAGAGTTTTTACGTACAATCTACTGCACATCTGCCTTAAGATTTTCTTACTCCTGTGAGCTTTGGTATCAAGAAACTGAAATCTGAGGCCAAGAAAGACTGTTGAGAAAAGTGCATGCAATGTAACCTCTGTATGTAAACCAATTAATTTTGTTTATATGCTTGTCTTTCTCATTAACTGGCGAGCTGTATTTTCGGGTAAAGATGGTCCAAAATTTCCTGCCTACATATCCACAAGTCCCATGAACACCCACAAATAAAGCATTCAAGTGGAGGTGTTTTGTTGTATCTTAGCAATTTTATTGTGCTTTAATTCCTCTTTATTGCACTCATACTCATAGGCTATTTGGGAATCTAGACCCCCGCAGTGAAACTGGGAAGATGTTTCATCCCTTGGAGAACCTGTACTCTGTCTGAAATGCCATCCAGGCTGACAGAATTTTTATAGATAGAAATCATAACAATCTCTAGACATTTTTGTCTCCCAAGAAACAGCATTTGTCACTTGACTGGGTGGCAGAAATGAGGTAGTGAATTCACTCATAACAAACTTTTTCCTTCCTAAAACAGACAGAGAAAATCTTGAGCTATGTGGCACGTGAGGAGCACAAAGGCTGGCCAAAGCTGTGGCACTCAGCCTTGTCCCTGCACTGCCAGTCTGTGGGAGAGCAGGACATGTACAAGGGAAGGCAAAGCAAGGATACTGCCTCTGCTGAAGCTGCCCTGCTGTCAAAATCAGCAGTTGATATTTCCACCTAAGCTGTATGAACCCAACAGAATCCATCTGCTGAACCATCTGTGTGATGAATCACTAAAACTACAGTCCATCTGTTGTTTCACTGCCACAAAGTTTGCCAGCCTCACCCTCACTCCATTATGTGAATATTTTTCTTTCCCTCCGGGCCTCCTCTGTGCTCTTGTCTCTCTCCTTTTCTGTATCTTTTTGGTTTTGTTTTGTTAATACGTTGCCTTTCTAATCTCTGAAATGTAAAGAAGGAGGAAGTTATATTCCTACTACTCTCTGGTTAGCCAGGAACAGCTTTGCTCAGGGCAAAATACAGATCTGTTATATGTGTATCATCATTGCCTGTCTTCAGCTGCTCTGTACCAGGCAAGAGATCGAGGCTGTTTCACACTCCTTAAGACTCTCTCCCACATTTAGGCTGTCGCATGGAACTATTAGAAGTTTAGATCATGTGTTGGCTTTTTCCTCACTCTTGAGGGAAGCATTTTTCAATTATTATTTACCTCTCAGCTTGAAAATGCAACCTTTTTTTTAGTGCCTAAAAAAAAACCCAAAAGAAATACCCAGTTACATTTTTACCCACACATATCTTACATGTGGGGAAGGCTCAGCTGAAGGTCCTTCACCAGAGGACAAGGACAAGTTCTGGCTGGCAGCAGCCAGGGCATAGTGCTGAGAGAGTGGATATGGGCTGTATGCAAAATAGAAGGCTGATTTCTGTGAAGCAGGGAAAAAAAAAAAAAAAAAAAAAAAAAGATATAATCTCTTTTACAGTCCGCAGAGTGTCCAACCAAGCAGATTTTCCCTATTTGCTCTCAGCTTTGATGTTTAACAAGGAACAGAAGTGGGATTTGGTCCTGTGTGGAGGCATAGAGAAAAGAGGAGGAGACCTCCTCATTATTTGTCCTAGATTTGGAAAGGAGACTGGTGTGCAAGCAGACATAAAGATGTGGTATTTAAGAAGTTTGCTGTAGTGAGCAGGTTTCTGTGGTGTCAGCATTGACATTGACTCAGTCTGGGCTGGGAAAGCAGTGTTGGACAGCCTGGGTACCACTCAAGGAAAACACGTTTTGCAGCAGGCCCACATCTGTCCCCTCTTTCTGCAGCACCTTCTCCATCTGTGCCCCTGCAGCCTCGACTATGCAGAGCAATGTTACAGATCAGGCAGGGGCATGCAGGCATATCCCCAGCTCTCCCACAGTCCTTGTGGGATGACTGAGGGATGGGGGAGCACATTTTTGTCAAGGCCTGATCAAACTGGAATGCCTCACTGTCCCTGTATCTGTCCCATCCACATGTAGAAGAGCTGCCTAGTGCTAATCCATAACACAGCAAGGCTGCCTTGAGAGGTGCTTCATGCCTCAACCATGTTTAAGAATCATTTGGACAATGCCCTTAGCATCATGATTTAGCTCTTGGTCAGCCCTGCAGTGGTCAAGCAATTGGACTAGATGGTCATTTTAGATCCTTTTCACCTGCTCTGTTATATTCTGTTCTTTCTGACCTGCATTCACTGAGCAGAGATGTTTAGATCAGCTGTTAGGCTTCTTCTCTGCATCCCCTTTGTCTTGTATTCCCCTTTCTCTCTAGACTTTAGAAGGACTAGAGAGACTGATCTCTTAATTTAGGCATTGAATTACATGACTAAAAAAAGCTGGCTGAATCACTCCCCCTTGCTTTGCCTTGCTAAGGGTTTGAAGTGATGACAAATTCACTATCTGCCACCACGAGGAGATGTTCAAATTAATAACTATATTGCTAAAATAAAGAAAAAGGCAAAAAGCTGGGCCTTTAATTTCAGATTAGCTACAATTTAGCTTCAACCTCCAGCCAGTGGATCTTGTTAGACTTTTATCTACTAGATTAAAGGACTTTGTCCTGACAGCTATCCTTTTGTACAGGAATTTATATTCCTGCACTTGGGAACATCAGAGATTAAAATCAGAACATAAGGAGCACTGAAAACTGTTGTACTTTACTTAGGAGAGGGTGGACTTATAAAATACCCAGGCTGATGTGACCACTTTTCACAAAGAAAGAGTAAATAAGAGTGAAGTGCTCTCTTGGCAAGAAAATGAGAGAAACAGCAGCAGCAGGGTGAGTCTGGGGAATAGCAATTTCTTGGCATTTTTTAAAGGACTGTATCCCTGCTCTTTCATGCCCCATTCACTTTCAGACAGTGATTATTCAGTAGTTTATCTCAGGCAAGAAGCAGAGTCTTGAACACAATAGTGTTTATTTAGTAAAAAAGGGATGTTAAATGTAAACAGTAACTGGAGAAGCCCATAAATAGGATCAACTCAATGCATGGATGAAGAAAGTGAATAAAAAGCAGAAATAATGTGTTATGTTTGTGCCCATAGATCTAGCCCAATTTTCAGAGGAGGGGTTAAAGGTAATGTTTCTAGGCAAACATAGAACAGCACTGTTCAAGGGACACCAATTTTCATTAGAATGCATATCTTGGCTTAAAGTATCATCCATTATAACCAAATTTGCTCCTTTCTATGGTTTTCTTCAGTGTCCAACTGACTTGCATCCAGCTATTCAACTGGACTGAAAATTTCTGAGCTGAAATGGCTTAAACATTGCTGTGTAGCAAGACTAGATTATATCATTATCATTTGGAAGGAACCTAAAGAGATCATCCAGTCCAACTGCCTGATCACCTCAGGGCTGACCAAAAGTTAAAGCAGGTCATTTGAGGCATCGTCCAAATACCTCATAAACACCAAAAGGCTTGGGGAATGGGACATATGTCCAAGTGTGTGGGTGTCCCAGTTGTTTGTTTCTCTGGGTCTGGATTGAAGGCACTTGAGACAGTAGTTCATGTTCAGACTCAGGTGTTTATTATTTCAAAACAGTCTCACTACTGTGAGTTCAGCAGCTTTTCATTAGAAGGCACAAAATGGCTAACAATCTCTTGTTACAAGGTCATTTAAGACTCAACTACCCAATTAAGAACTGACACCTAGATTATTTTCCCTTTTAACTCAATAACTGATCCCAATGAACCCCAAGTGTGGACTTTTCTGCCCAATTACAAAATGCCATCCAATCCCATGAAGAAGAAGGAAGAAGAAGCATGAAGAAGAAACCCAAGAGAAAACCCTGTGCCCTCCATCTTGCTTCCATCCACAACGTACTAAAAATCCCAAAATCTAAATTTCTCACCAAGTGATAAACCTCCACTACTCTCTATAATCCATTTCCCACTTCTGTGGATTCTAGTCTATCTTGAAATCTAGGAAGCTTTCTCCATGAATGAGGGTCACAGTCAGTGCACCCTGGGGGTCAGGACACCCCAGAGCAGACAGAGAAATATTCCCAGTGCTCTGGGTTTCCATACAAGTGAGAGGGAGAATGAGATGTCCCCTGGCCAAAAACTGCTGCCTTGGCAGACAGAAGAGTATGGCTGCCTGGAGGAGCAAACACAGGGTGCTTTGCTGCCCATGTAACAAGAACAATTCCAGGAAGATGGAGGAGGAGAAAACACTTGCCTGTTGAAAAGTAGGACACCAATCAAGACTCGTGAGAAGGAGCAGCTATGGCCCTTACTCTCTCAGGCATCAAGAGCCTGAGGTAGGCAATGGTGTCATGCACAGAGATGTGATTGTGGGACAAGTGCTAAAATCCCCAGCTCTGCAAGTAGAAGCAGTCTCAGGGTGACAGACCTTGCTGAGATCTGGCTTGCTGGTCACACATGCCTGTTATGCCACCCCCGGTGCTGGAGCTGGTATTCCTTCTTGTCCCTGCTCTGCACAGAAATGCTGTTGTACTTGTAGCTAGCTCAGGTGTCTAACACACCGCTGTGCAGACAGGCTGGATATTTAACACCCGTTTGTTTTTTCAGTTGGGTGATTTATAGCTCAGGGTGGGAACTGTCTCAGCAAATGAATCCATGTGCTAACTGCAGCCACCCAGGAAGACCCTCTGGTAGCTGTTTCTTCCTGGCTTCTAGGTTTGCTCTAGGCTGTTTGGTTGACATGTCTGCAATGTGGCAGTCCTGTCTGCATCTGTGCAGTTTTTTGGTATTTCTGACTCAGGGAACATAGGTTGGAGAGCAAATGCAGCCTGCAATTATGTAATCTTTCTCTCCTAACAATAAAACCAACTAATCAAACCAAAGCAAAACAAACAAACAAAACACAAAAAATCCCTCTGAAGTAAAACCTGTGACTTTACAGCCCAGGGACTCGACCTGGTATGGTGGATACCCATGTACCAGGCTATTTTTTGCAGTTTCTCCCTGTGACAGGTATCAGATGAAAATTTCAGATGAATTCCTGAGGGAATATATTTGATTTGGAAAGCAAAAGCATTTCAGAGAATTTCTGATAAGCTCTGCTTTGAACTGATGATTTTCTGAAAGTTACTTAAACAACAGAAGTAAATAGCCTCATACAATATGCCAGCTAATTTTTTATGACAACTGATGAAGGACAAATAAAGAGGGAGAATGTGGAAAAACAAAATGATTCACCAGAAAATATCTGAGTACTGTACAAGCAGTCAAATAATGATAGATCCCAGTCAGAAATAATGTAGTCATAAAAAAAGATTAATTGGATAATTTTCTTGAAACAAGCAATGTACCCAACTCTACTCCACAACCACAAAAAATAAATTTATCTCATAGTAGATGACAGCACTTCCTCAGGAAAAGGTATTGTCATACAGTCAGCATATACATTTTCAAAGGAATTGGCATTGGGAAAGAGCACTCTTCAAGCACTTAATAAAAGTGATTTTTCTTTATGACTTTCATTTAAAATACATTATGAAAATCACTTGATTCTACTTGGCTGCTGCCAGATTTTGAATAAATTACTTTCAAGGCCCACCAAAATTCTGGAAGTGATTTACTGTACTAAAAGAAAACATTGTCAGAGCAGCATTTGGCATTAGTCACACTGGTTTGGAAGTTTACCACCAGGTAAAACCTTTATCACAGGATCATGGCATGAGACATGGAGACTGACACAGGCTCATTGCCACGGAAGGGAAGATCTTTGTCATCCTTACCAAACATCCAGAAAACAGGTTCAGATAAAAGCCCTTGCTTTGTGATTGCCTGTTGTGAAAAACACTTACCACAGAGTTCCCCAAAATTTAGGTCACCATTTGGATCCAACTGAGGTTTGACCTGAGTTAGAGACTGCCCTTCCAAATGGCCCATCATATTTGTCAGTGGAAATCTGCCCTTCTCTTTACCAGAAAAATTTGAGTCAGTGTCATTTTCTTATAAATGCTGGTTGGTTATCTGCAGCCTGTCTGGGGGGGATCCTCACAGCAAAATATTGAGTTTGTCGTGCATCTTGTCTGAAGTGTCTCCAACAGAGCAAAAAAAATGCTGCCTATGAATTGTGTCTGAGAATTCTGTGATATTTAGACACTACTTGCTGCCAAATGTTTCTGGAAAGAACTGGAGCTGGTAAAAAAAAAAAAATCCACATAAATTCTTACAAACAAGGCCAGATTAAACTAGTCCTAGCTTTTCATTTAAACATTTCAACGCATGATATTCCTCCATCAGTGATGGTGCCAATAAGAGAGCAAACAGACTGCCAGCAGAAATGTTTATAAGGAGTGATATCTTCTTACACTTTGAAATAAACTAGAAGAGGAATTTTGTAAATGTTTAGGCTTTTGCAAATAGCAAAGACAACTTAGCTGTAGGATCTGCTGCCTTCCTTCCTGCTGCCTTTGTGTCAAAGACACGGGAAGGAGGACAGTCAAAGGGGGCAGCTTGCACAAGGTGCTACCTGAGAGTGTGAGCCAGTATGGGAGAGCTGTAGTCTGCATGGCACATTTCTATTATTTATATATTCGTGGGCTCAGGTGTTGATTTGCAGGTCTACATAAAACACACTGGAAAATGTTGCCAGTTGCAAGGGACTGCTTGCCATCTGTTGTGTTTGCTGTAAAGCACCCCAGCTTGCATGAAGACAATTCGTTGATATAGTCTTGCTCTCCTGCCTGCTTCTCCAGACTGACATTAATCTAACCTTAAAAAAAAAAAAAAAAAAAGGCAGCATCTTTTTATCAGGTTGTACTAGGCAGCAGGAAAATTTCCTGTCTTTCTGTCTTTGTAATCTATTTATCTGCAGACAGGTTCACCTAACCCAAGCCAATTTATACTGGTGATATAGTATCCCACTAGTCACTGGAGCGGGGAAGGGTACTTCACAAAACAATATCTGATCTTCAAGTTTCTATCAAAAATGTAGTGAGAAGTTATGCCTGTGAAGTAATAATCTTTTGGGGTTTTTTTCTGTAAACAAAGTGAGATTTATACAAGATACTAACTACTAGGCAGCTGGAGCTGAGTAAAACCCATCTCCCTCAAGGTCTATTCCTGGTTCTCCTTCCAAACGATTCAAACATGCTGCTTCAATTGTTGCCCCTGTAAATGTGTTTCAGTGGATACAATCCCCAATTTATCTGCATAACAGGCTTTCTAAGCAAAACAAAATGAAGTACAATCCCTGCTTCACCTCAACCCACAAAATTAGAGATATTTTTCTCTTCTAACACATTTTGCCCGCAATTTTTTAGAAAGTTATCCTTGAGAACCTGAGTCCTTCTTTCACTCTTTGCAGATTTCTTTATTTATGAAAGTATGCACTTCCTGAACCCTTTGACTTTTCTGCAAAATGGATGTGTATGTTTCAAATAGATTTTATTGCTGTAATCCTAGTCTTGACACGCTCATCAACTAGCCCAAACAGACTTATTTCTGTGTTGAGCAGCTTCAGCCCAGTGACTGTGAGGCACTGTTAATTTGTTAAAAGCCTGAGACATTTTTCTCTTATGGAAATACAAATATCCACTAGGCTTTATACCTTCAAGGTTGTTTTTTAAGCTAAAGTCTACTGCCTATCAGAGCATTGCACCACTCTAATATCCAACAAGGACATAATGTGAAGGCCTTTAAAAATCAGAGGCAATTTTTGCAAAAGATTTTTCACTATACCTCCTCAAATACTGCTTTTTTTTTAATGAAAGGAAATTCTTGCTGCCCACAAATATTCATTCCATTTCAATAAGATATAAAGGCAGAAAAGTCATGTCAATGGTTATATGAAAGGTTTCAAGGCAAAAGTATTTACTACCTGGAAAATTAATCCTGAGGCTTTGTAAATCACATGATGTAAAAATAAATGGCACACAAACCATTATGTTAAGTACCATAATTTGTTCCAAATTCTCAAATTTTCCCCACTAGGAGTGTTACTCTGCTGCCCTTACTTTCCTACAATTCTTAACACCAGAGTGAGAATCAAGACTTCACAACACAGACACCTACTTATTACTTATATTTCTTTTTTGTGCAAGCTATTCAGGAACAGTCACTAGAAGCTCTTCCATTTTATCCTTGGGAGCAGGACTATAGCATTTCTTCTCAAAAATCTTGTTGCAGTACATGGAACAAATATGCTAATACTGCCTAGTGTTCTTTACAATAAATGGGTATTTGACAGGAGTAACAGAGAAGACAGAGTATTTGGGTTTCATATTACTGATCTTCAAGAGGCATCAGTGAAGAGATTTCTGGAAAGAGTGCAAATCATGAGCAAGAACTCCATTCCATTCCACTCCATTCCATTCCATTCCATTCCATTCCATTCCATTCCATTCCATTCCATTCCATTCCTTTTCATTCAATTTCACTCCAGTCTTCTTAATTTTGTTTAATTCCATTGCATTCTATGCCATTGTACGAGGTTTCACTCCATTTTATTCTATGCAATTCAATTCCATGCCATTCCATTCTGCTCTATGAGGTAACATTCCATTCCATGCCATTCCATGCCCTTCTGTGAGGTTTCATATCATTCCATTTCATTCTATGCCATGCCTTATCATGCCATTGAATGCCATTCTATGAGGTTTCATTTCATTCCATTCAATTCCATTCCACTCCATTCTATGTCATTATATGATACTTTATTTGTAATCAGATCTATCCAGTCTTTCTGGCTTGTGTTCAGCCCAGACGGGGAAACAAATAAATCCACAAAGGATAAAACTCATAATTCCTTGGGCTGTATTTCACTAAACATCTTCCCCTTCTCCCAGACTGCTCCTACCTCAGCTCATTCAATGAACCCACGTGTACTCTGAGGCCCTTAGGAGATTTTTTATCCTTGCTGCCAGTCCAAAGAGATCATGTATAACTCACACTGGTGACAGATTGTTGCTACCTCCAGCAAAAGTCAGGGGGAATTTTATAGGCTCATGCTTCTTCACTGAGCCTTTCTCCTTTTGGCTTCTGTAGACCCCACCCCAGGTGAGCAGGACACCTCTGAACTTTATTTCCCAGGTGAGCAGGACACCTCTGAACTTTATTTCCCTGGTCTCCTGACACACTTTCATTCTTGCAGCTAGCTCTTGTTTCAGAGGGCAACCATCCCTTTCCCTTTTCTCTTAACTTCTAGCAAGTAGATGGCACTACAGCCAGCTTTTGTGCATCCACACACAGGCATCCTGCTCATGCACCTTGTTCCCTCCCAAATCTGCAGAGCAGAGGAGATTTTGGGGCTGCAGCTCAGTAGGACAATAATCGTGGTGAAGTTCTCAGTTGCATGGGTAAACATTAACACTGAGGCCACCGCCCTTCACAGAAAGAGAGATCTCGTCTGGACACACACACATATTTGTCCCACTCATCCTTTTGGAAATGCCTCTACAGGTAGACCAGAATAAGTCGTCATCTAAATGTGGTGCTGCAAAGATGTATTCTCCTCTGCAGAGACCACCTGGGCTTGTTTACCCATTTACAGTGACCTAAACCATGCCTTACACTCAAATAGGCCTAATAGGAACTCTACAGCCCATTTCCCCATTCCTATAAGAACTATGCTGGTGCCTGTGCTGTGGAAACTGCATAGTGAATACCTTTCCTACACAGTAAACAATGACAGCTTGCTTGGCAGGCTAGTTACAGCAAGAGGTTTCAGATTTGTAAACTGATCTGTGACATTTACTTCTGTCTTAAACTGGCAGTCATGAGTGAGGTGAAACAAGTTTACTCCTATAATAGATGCCTATCTTTGCTTTGGTAGTTTTTCTACTGAATAAATAACTGCTTGACCCTATTTCTCAGGGGAGGGGCAAAACATCCTCACCACATGAAAAATATAAAAACAAAGGGGGTTTCAAAAAGAAGAAAAAATAGTATCTTCCATCAGAGCTTTCTACTATTTGGAAAATGGGAGATGAGGACCATAATATAAATAAATTATGCCCTTTAACAATATGATAGAAACAAGTAAAATAATAACCTGTCTACATTCCTCAAGGAAAAGAGCTACTGACTTTTAGCCTGGACAATTGTTATTTCATGTACACAATTCACATTCATATCCCAGGCAAAAGATTATTTAGAAATTGGAATAGTTTATTGTGTTTCTGATGCACGAGTTTCTAGAGCTGTTGAATTTGCCATTATTTCAGGTTTTTTCAGAACAACAATCAATATCCAGAATCTGAAAATGCAATAAGCATTTTTCCTGTGAGTGAAGTTCTTTTTATGTGCTTGAAAAATTCTTATTGAGGCTTAGTAATAAAAAAAAAAACAAAATAAAATAGCACTCAGCTTTTCATTCTACTGGTTTTTTTTTTCAGAGCACTTTATAATCCAAGATATGCACCTTCACAACTGAAAGTAACCTATCATCCAAAACCTGAATTTCTAGGAAAAAGAAAGCTGGAAGACTTTCTTGAAAATATTTGGGGGAAGCATTCTTCTTACTGGCTACAGAGCAAGGCAGCTAACCACTTAATTTAAAACATTTAATAAAAATGCTTTATTAATGTTTATATAGGACTGAATGTGGGAGATGGTACTAGGTTTCATGTTCAAAAGCTGAAGGGAGCTGACAAGAGAGATTGAGAGAGACTTTTACAAGTGCATGTAGTGACAGGACAAGGGGGGTAGATTCAGCTGAAAGAGAGTAGTTTGGATTAGATATTGGGAAGAAATTCTTTATTTTAATGGTCACTGAAAGGGGTTGCCCAGGGAACTCGTGGGTGCCCAGTCCACAGTAGTGTTCAGGGTCAGGTTTGATGGGGCTTCCAGCAATCTGATCTAATGGAAAGTGACACTGTTCTTGGCAGGAGAGGTTGAAACTAAATGGTCTTTAAGGTCCCCTCCAGCCCAAGCCATTCTTTGATTCTACGATTCTATGATATTCAAGGATTTTACTGTCACAGAGGGCAGAATCCAGTCTTCCACCTCCTGACAGAACAAAGTATTCTCTATCTTTGATTGCCTCTTATCTCCCTTTTCCTTTCTTTTTGTTCTGAAGTTACCTGTTGTTAACAGCATAAATTATCAAAAGTATGTCCTTGCTAAAGTCAGCCAACAAGCTCTTTATGACTCAGAAAAGAAGCCTTCTGGTCATTTGGCTCAAGTGAAGCCATATGGACAATCTACCTCCCAAATGGCAGTGAATCCGATAAAGATATTCCCTCCCCCAACACTAAGCAGGAACTGTTGACCTAATTGACAGATAAAGGATCTGGCAGGTTAAATGGAAAACAAACTGATACTGTCACTATTTGTAATGCTTTTTACCTGTAAGTTTAAGTAAACAATCAAAAGTTTAAAAAAAAAAATGGAATTATTTTAACCTATTTTATGCAAATGACAGAGAAGTTACAATTACCTACATTGTGCCAGCAGTTGTTGCATAGGCATATGCTAGCATTGTTTCCTGTGGAATACTACAAACCACTGCAATGAAAAAACCCCAAACCAAACCAAATCAAAAACAAAACAACAAACCCCATACAGGCAAGACTCAGGAGTCACAGTAGATCAAGTTTTACTCCACAAGCCTACAGCCACTGCAGAAGAACAGTGCTGATGTACACAAAACAAAGCCATCTATGTAGAGACTTGTCCTGTAGATACTGCATATCACAGTTATCCAGGTCAGCTCTGTATGAATTGCACAAGAACCTGTCCATTACAGATGTAGATGCTATGGGATTTCTTTTTAAAATAATCCAACTGTGCAGCTATGGTTTAAGTCTAAACTCCCTTCCTGACACTGCCTTGCAGATTTGAGGGATTCATACTTCAGATACTTAAATTTTATTTCTCAGGCCAAAAAGCTTTTCCTTTCCTCCTATGAGCCACTGTCAAGGTCTTATAGATATTATAACACTCAAGCCTTAGCTACTGCAGATGCTGCTGAAACAAACTAAATTTTACAACCCCAATCTTCATTTCTTCTGTTTCCCTACACTCTGCATTTGACTCAGATAACATTGTTGTGGCAGTTGCCTGGAGAAGAGGAAAGGGGAGACCTCATTGCAGGCTACAGCTTCCTCATGAGGGAGGTGGAGTGACAGGCAGTGATCTGTGGTGACTGGTAGCAGGATTTGAGGGAATGGCCCGAAGCTGTGTCAGAAGAGGTTTAGGTTGAGTATTACAACATTCTTCACCCAGAGGGGGGTTGGGCGCTGGAACAGGGTCTTCAGGGAAGTGGCCACAGTCCCAAACTTAATAGGGCTGAAGAAGTGTTTGCACAACACTCCCAGGCACATGGTGGGATTCTCAGGATTGTTCTGTGCAGGGACAGGAGTTGGACATTGATGATCCTAGTGGGTACCTGTAGCTATGATATTACGGAAAACCCTTTGCTGGGATTTTTCCTCTCCTGAGAAGCTGAGGAGCCTCAGGAGAGAAATGTAAACAATTACTATCTGTTGCTGTGGAATGCAACAGGTGCATCTGTGATTGGTCCATGTGGATTGTTTTCCATTGATGACCAATCACAGCCACCTGTGCCAAGGCTGTGAGCAGTCACAGGATTTTTGTTATTCTGTTCTGTTCTTTCTTGTTGTAGCCTTCTGATCTCTCTGTTCTTTTAGTATAGTCTTAATGTAGCATTTTAATATAATATCTAACATAATAAATCAGCCTTCTGAAATGGAGTCAAGCCTCGTGTCTCCACACACGGAGAGGAATCATCAACAGGTACCTTCCACTTCAGGATATTCTATGACACTGTAATTCTGTGTCATGGTTTGAGGCTGGCACAATGCCAGTGCCCCCATGAAAATACACTTTCCCTAGGGGCTTTTGTGAGATGTGATCAGGAACAGAGGAAAGCAGGCTCCGACTTAGGAATAAAGGAAACAGACTTTATTAACTACAGCATCTAAAAAGGAACAGACACAAAACTAAGAATGAAAACCCTCCAAATACATTCCTCCTCCTCCCTCCATTTCCTCCACAGCGTGAAATGACATCATAGATTTCCACCCCATCACCATCTCTCAGATAATCAACTTTCAGTCCATCATCACCCCTCAAATAATCAACCCTCAAGTCCATCAGGGAGAGAGGAGTCCCCCCTTGCACCATAGGCTTCCTCCGGAAACACAATTGAAACCTCTTGCGTCTCCATGTCACTCGTGGCACCGCTCGGAGAACATTTGCCCTTGTGACTTCTTCCCTCCATGTCCAGTGTTCTCACCACTGCACATGGACCAGGACTGCTTTTTAGGGTTCCCCTTTTAAGGATGCTCCACCCAGTTCCAAAAGCAGCAGTCTCTCAACTTCGGGACACCAGTCCCCCCAAATTTACCCCTCTGTTCATGAGGCTGAGGGGCCTCATGAACAGAGATCTTCCTCCTCACTGAAGACAAGAGGGCATTCCACACCCTCCTCAGCTGTCTCTGTTCACACCACTGCTTCACTCTTGGCTCCAAAGCATTGCCTCCCCCTAAATGCAGTCTCTGTGTCACAAGAAAAACATCGGTCTGGCCATGGCCATACAAGAAAGAGTCCAGCTCAAGGCCACTCCATCGTCTCCTCCCACTTCTTCAGACATCTCTCACATGCACCAGCTTTCATCACACCTGCTCATTTCCTCATGCTTCATCTCTCTCTCCTCATTCTGATTCAGGAGGATCAGGATTTGTAAGATTTCCATCATTCTATAAAGGGGTTAAAGTCTTCACCTCTGTCTGCTCAGAACTCCCACAGCAGCCGGGCACCTTCTCGCTCCGCATCCCCCACTTCTCGTTCTGGCCAGCACTGGCCGGCCGTGCTGCTCCTCCACCCTTCCATCTTGCAAGGCCTTCAGCCCCTCCTCTGCCCAAGGCTCCGGCCTACCTCACCTGGCTGCATGGCTTCCCTCCCCCAGCCAGCCCCGCCTGGGCAGGGGAGCTCTGACGTCCTTCCCTGACCGGGACTAAGAGAGAGTTCCCCTGGGAGCTCTCCGATTTTAACCCCCTGTGTTCTCAGAGGGGTTCCATGCCTTCAGTGGCCAAATCAGGTGCCAATATTCAAATCCAAGCACTGATTGATTTGACCACGACCTCTCAAAAAACTCACTTCCTTCTTAACCTACGATATTCTGTGATAAGTTCCTATTGCAGCCTGTTTCCTCTCTGATTCAGCAGTAAAGTTTCTTTCTTTTTGCTGCACTTTGAGAAACTACTCCCACAAATTATGACATGCATATTTTAGAAAACGAATTGATATGCTAAAATATGCACAAATGGGTCTGATTTTGCCTAAAGGTGTCTGTCCAAGCAGGAATAAACCTTCAGAAGTTCATTACTTGCAGTCTTACAAATGCTGTTCTTTACAGAGATATGAATGAAGAAATCATGGCACAAAGAGGCGAAAGAAGGCCCAAAGTTTTCTTGGTTTGGTTTGGCTTTTTTAACCAAAAACTGAATTGGGAAACTATAGAATCCAAACATGTTTCAGAACAAAATAACATCATGCCCAAATTTGCACTTTGAATTAATTTAGGCAGGGACTTATCCCCAAAGAATTTCCATGTTCAAGAAGTTATTCCCAGAAAAAGACTGAGACGCTATTAGGTACAGAATCCATATATGAACCCATAATTCTCATTTATTCATTTTGGTGTTGAGCTGGGTGTTCTGCTCTTGGTAAGACAACCACGGAGAGAAGAATGGAACTGCAGTGGACATTTGAACTATGAAAGGGAACATGAATATGTAGACAGATGCTCAGTGACGGAGAAAGCAATTATCTTGGGCTGCTTCCCTTTTGTTGTACTGAGCACCAAGAAGAGACTCTTCTGTTCAGTTCATGCTTCCTAATTCCCAGCAGGGCTGGAGTCACCTGGCAGAGCATTGCCACAAGAATGTTTACCCACAGCAGCACTCCTTACAATGGAATCCTATAGTATATGGTACAAGAAACTTGTTCATCCTACTTGATTTGCAGTCTGATCAGTGAAGGAACAGCCCTGGAGCCATAAGCAGCACAAGCCACTGAGCATTTTGCTGTTAACCAGGCGTTGATTTCTCCTCACTATCATCTGGACAACCAGCTTACTAAAAAAATGCCCAAGGGTGATTTAAAAAGCAAGGCGACACAGGTTTGCTCCATCTGTGTCAGGACAGCAAAGCACAGGCAGTGAAAGCAGCACCACATCCAGCAAAGCCAACACAGTGCTCAAAGACACTGAACTGAGTGTTCCTAAATTGTTATGTCTAAGGTTTTGCTGTGTTATTCACGCATATGAAAAATTGGTTGCCTTATTTTTTTGTGTCTTCTCTCTTTCCTTTGAAAAGGGAGAAAAACAGTTCAGGAAAAGCAGAGACATGAAAACTAGAAATCAAAACCAGAAAATGGTTAAAATATAGACAGGGGATGGTGATAGTATCACACTTGGAAATCTGTGCAGGGCCGGAAGCTGGACTCAATAATCCTTGTGGGTCCCTACCAAATCAACTTGTGATTCTGTGATTATTTTAAAAAGAACAGTATCTTTTTGTATCCTGTCATCTATTTGGTTAGTGCCCAAGAAGAGTTCTTCACCAAATTATCTTCTATAGTCCTTGCACTGATGATTTCTTGTCAAAATAAGCAGGAGAGAAAATCATATAGTGGAAGAGAAGAATATTAAAGATAAGAACAAGTCAGTGGAGGTTCCTTTCACAGGTTTGCACTTCACCTCATAGTTTCCATACTTTGATGAGTGCAAGGAACATCACAAGGAGGCAGCAACTTGTAAAAGTTAGAGTGGTCTGAGTCTATAATCCTCAGAGCAGAGCAGCTGAGTGTCTCATGGTACATACTTGGGAACCATAGTTTCCATTTCTAAAGCAGACAGCTCCACTGCTGAAGTCTTGAAATATTCCTGTAGGTCTCCATGATGTCCCACAAGCCCAGCCTAGGACCGTAACCATGTCCCTGTATTTCTGAGCTACGATCTGCATGCGGCAAGTGAAGTCTATACTTCCCAAACATTCACTTGCTTTGAACAACCTGACACTCTACAGCTTCATTTTCTGGAAAATGTCCCTGTGCATTGCAAGAGGGTTGGACTGGAAGACTTTTGTAGGTACCTTCAACCACACTCTCTTATGATTATGGATACTAGGGCTATGTGTTCTTCTGGAAAAGGCAGTGTAAGATGACTGCAATGTGCCTTGCTGGATTTCTGCTGTTATATCGCAATAATCTGTGAATAAGAGGAGATGCAGGATCGCCACATTAGCTCACGGAATCCTGTCAGCACTGGCAGCAGCCCCGTGTGAGCTTTCATTTACAGTAAAGGAGATTCATGGTTAAACACCTGGCATTCTTTTGTGGTTCATTTCACAGGCCTATCCACTGAATCTCTCTGTACAGGATTGTGTAGCTGCCTGGAGTTGTAGAAGGTACTGTTGGGTGGCTTAACTCTGTGCAGAGCATTAAGTGAAACAAGAGAGTGAAAATAAGGCATGTGTCACACACCCATTGATTCTTCAGCAGTTTTGGTCTGTGGAGAGTTATGTGCCAGTTCCTACCCCTAATCACCTGTACAGCTTGGTCTGGGTCTATTTTTAATGCTTGAAATACAAAGTTCTGCCTCTATTTTGGCAGATGAACATTACAGCAGATGTCAAAACAGATGTGTATACAAGTTAATGGTGGCACTCACCACTGTCAATTTTAGCCTTCTATAACTTATGCACATATAGACCAATGGTTGCCATATTGAGCAGAGACATCCTGAGAGTGGTAAATTCTGTGCTCCTGTCTCCTTTTAATGATTAGTGAGATTCTGATCTGTGTCATCTGCATCTTTGAGAAACCTCAAAGCTGGAGATTTAAATCCTACCCTAAATATGCCAACATAAAAATGGTCCTTAACTTTCAGATTTTTGTACTTTAGAGCAGGTTAGACTTAATGCTATAAACTTCCTAAAACACTGAAGAAGTTTTGGGTGAATGTAGGAAGCGTGATATTTACTTTTATTACCTACCTCCTCCACTAACCACTCCAGTTACATTTTTGACATGTCACTATCCATGCTTTTCAGGTTTAGATCTTTGCCAAAAAAGAAAGGAAGAGTGATAGAAAAGGAACTTGCCATGGCATTTCATGGTGTCTTATCGCTGGACTAATTCTTCCCTGTTTGTGACATGTCCTTTGTCAGATGCACAGTAATGACAGCATATTTTCTGCTTACATCAAAATCCTAACAGTGATAGAAGAACTAGTGATGCAGCCCCATTACTCAATTTAGCTGTAGATTTGGAACACTCCAGACTTCAACATACCTTACATCCAGGGACTGGGGCTGATCTGCTTTCAAGACAAAGATTTTTTTCACACAGATGTTTTTGTAGATAAATATCTTTCTTTGCCTTGATACTCTTGGGAATTCAAATTTGTTTCCAGTTGTTTATAAAGGCTCCAGATAGGTAATGACTGTTGTAGACAAAACTGCACCTGCTTTGTAAATACAATTCAATGTAATAGCCATGAAAACATTTTGTAGCAATCCACCATTTCATCTTTCTGTAAAAAATACAGCGCATTTACAATCCCTCATGTGTCAAAATCTCTTTTTTCAGGGCCTCCCTTTATCGTGATTTTGTAAGAAAATAATCTGTGCTCTCAACAGGCCTGTTCATGAGTGAAAAGGTACCAGTAAAAGATCAGATGGTTGTTAGAGACACCCAAAAGAATTCTTCCCAGCCTTATTAAAAAATACAAAAAACAATTTTTTGACTGCTTGGAAAAACAGATCAAACTGTGAATGCAGACAGAAGATCAAACAGATCTCAGGGAGCTCCTTCCCCTAAAGAAGTTAATCCACCTTCTTTTATTAAAAAAGTTAAAAGCAAAAAGGTCTAATTCTTATCTACAGAGACACACAGAGTGTTGGTGGGAAAGCAACATCAAGAAGTGGCACAGGAAGACACTGCCCCTCTCTGCAAGCTCTGTGCTCTGTCCTAGCAGACCAGGAGTGAAAATATCTCAGGTGTGGCTTAGGAGAAGATGTAACCTGACTTGTTAAACCTGAGCACTTCTACCTTGGATTCAAATTGTTCACAGTATGTGGAGAGATGCTGAGCCATCAGAGTGGAGGGATCAATCTGAGCTGTGCCTGCTGCATCCAGGGCACTGCTGTGGGCAAAAGCTGAGTTTGATTTCCAAACCCAGCATGAGCACTGGCACATGACAATACCCAGTGCTGAATAAGGATTCAGGCCTTTGCTGGGTCAATTTTGGCACCTAGTGTGAAAGGAGCACTCCAAGTTGTTCTCAAACAGGGAAGCTGTAGCTGCTGCTCATCTTTCTATCCTTGCTGATCACCTCCAGGGTCTCTGTGACCAGAGTCAGGAATTTTGGGAGTTTATCCAATTTCCAAGCAGACACACAGCAGTCTAGCATTATCTTCCCCAGAGATCTCTTACCTCTAGACATGTCAAATTTAAGTATGTGAAACAGTAAGAAAACACCAGCTGCAGACCCCCTTATTAAAGATCCACAAGTACCAGATTTTATTATTTTGGCTTGGGAGTAGGTGCTTACTGGAAATGTAGGCTATAACTCAAGGGAGAAAATGAAAACAATCCTATTCTCTCCCCATCTCCCTCTCCTTTTGCCTCCCCCCAAAAAAAACTAGTCTTTGGAAATATTGCCAAGGTTCTGCTTAAAAGGGCTCCATGGTGCTATGAATTTGAATGTCAGCAGATAATCAGTAGATTTAATTACATGCAGAGAATAAATATATTGGAGTGGCACATAAGCAGAGTGAGATTCTGTGTCCCTGATATGGAAAACTGCCTGTGGGTGTTATATTAGGAGGTGGATACTGAGTCAGGAAGGCCTGCAATAGGAAAATGAAGACAGTGGAGAAAACAGAGTGTTGAAATGATACCCAAAGAGGAAGAGGAAAGGAGTTCAGCTTTCACTGACAAAAACAAAATGCTAGAAAAGTCAGATTGTAAGAGGAGGAAGAGGAATCTATGCCCCTTGAAGAGACCTAAAGGCTAAAGTTTTCTAGGAGGGTAAGGAGGACTGGGTTCTGTCAGAGCAGAAAAACAGATAGGGTTGGGGAGATATGCTCAGAACTCTCTTATATATACTGGGTGGACCTTTAAAAGCAGTGAATACCTCCTTGTTCTCAGCTTTTTTTCTGCCTGATCTGTCTTTTTGATGAAATAATATATTCCATATTCATTAAACCCTATTAAATAGCTTGAAGATTAAGGATGTGAATAAGGTGTAGCTGTAATTAACTTTATGGGCATATAAAGGATGTAAGAAGAGAATACATAGAATTACAGGAGCTGCAGGGAGAAGAAAAAAGTACAGGTTGCAAAATATTTTTCTGCTTTATTATTGACAGCATTTCAATAAAGAATTTTTTTTAAATCTTCTTAAGATTAAAAGTTGGTTCTTCCCTGGATCTTCACAGGCTGAATTTTCTGTAAAATTACTTAAAAAGGGAAGACAAATTAACAGCACGTAAAGCCTACAGTAAATAAATATTTGCCAGTGACATTATAGCACATTAGATTTACTTTTTCTTCAAAGTAAAGCTGTGGAAAACACTTCAGCTCTTAAGCCATAGGATAAAAAAAGTTAGGCAGTTTAAAGTCTTGAGAAAGCAGCTGTAAACTCTATAAAGGAGAATTTGTAGGTTAGATATAATTTTTAAAAAATTTTTGTGCATGAGGGAAATACCTTAAACAATTACCCTGCTATAATCAGTGGATATTTATTTCTCACATAATTAATTTTGCTTTCAATTGAGCTCTTGGAATGGTGTTTCTGTAGGTTGGGCAGCTGTACTCTGTTTGGGAAAATGTATGTGAACTGTCCAGACACTGAGGCTTTTCAAGAGTTGTTGTTCCACAATACCAGTGACATTTCAGCAGTCAGATGTCATTATACACTATGGAAATCCATTCCCTATTTTTAAGGTGCTTTCAAGTAGTGAAGTCCAGGAATAATTCATTATGGTCTGTTTGCTTTCCAGGTTTCACTAATTTTTTTTCTTCTCTCTTGTAAATTATTGGTCCTCCAGATTTCAGTTTGGAAACAAACACATTCTGTTACCTTAGAAACTTGCAAAGATGTTTTTTATGCTTGTGCTTATGCCTGTTACAAACATCTAAAAAATCCCATGATTTACTAAATTCATAAATATGTATATGGAGGGGAGGATAACATGCATCTTCATAAACACATATATATGTGAAAATATATTTAGAATTTGAGTTTGTGGATACTTCTGTTTTGGGGCAGGAAGCAGCCAATTTTTTATGACCAATACCATTCCCCAGTTAAATTGTAGTGTCTGAGATAATATTATATAATATAATGATATATTATATTATTTTATAATATTATATAATAATATAATATCAGTTAGAAACTGATTTCTCTTAAGAGAAATATCACATAGTGATGGGACTTACAGATTTTAGTCTTTGAAAAAACATCAGATGTCCGCTCTGATAAAAGGTGTGAGTTGACACAATCCAGGCAGGTGGAATGAAAAGTAATGTCCCATATTGTTGTAAAAGGAAAACCAGAGGGGGAAAAAAAAACACCCTCAACATGAAGAGAAGAGAGATATTTTATCAATTTCCTGCCCTTTAGTCATGAATTTAATGTGAAGAACATGCCAACAGGCAAAATACATTTTTTTAAGCACCATAAATTCCCAATAATTTAAATAATAGGGAAAATTTTAAGTAGAGAATGAAATTGTCTAGCTTCAGAGGGCATTTTATATGTGTTTACTATTTATGACAATTAATATAGCGCAGGAAAGAAACACAAGGCCAGGAGAAAATAATTTTCTTTGTTCACACAAGAGCTTGGCCGTCTTTTCACACAACATTTAATACTTCCCTGAAAGGAGAAATGAGACACTCTACATGTGTGAAAAATGAGTGTACAGATGCACTTAGTGTATCTTAAATGATCACACATGGTTTGAATGGCAATACAGAAAAGGAAGCCTGCTCAAGAAAAAAAAGAAAAAAAGAAAAGAAAAATCATTTGAAGGAACTGTATTCTGGTCATTTTGAATAAAATAATGACTCAGCCTAAGAAAGCAAGAATCATGTATTAAAGCCAGTCAAATGAGACCATTTTAAAGATGCTTTAGGAATCTGATAATTTCTGCCACTAGAAATCAGCACAGTGAGATGCTTGGTCCTTTCTCTGCTGTTCTAATGGTTCCCCTGAATATGTATTTTGGCAGCCAGTAAGTTGGGCTGTTTCCTCTTGCTGCTGATGTTGAGTGGCAAGTCCCAACAAAAAGAGGTGTCAGCACTAACAGAGGCAAGGCACAAGCTCTCTTTGCTAAATGACAGCAGCTTCACAGCCCCGGCTGGCGCTTCTTTCACCTTGTAACTCAAACTTCCCGAGACCTGGATGACAGCCTTCCCTTGGTAGCTGGGGAGAGCACTGACACCTCCTGTGCATTAATACACTCACCGACTGTGCTGAACACATGGTGTGTTCATTTCTACTAGCACTGGCCTTCCTAACTGGGAAGCAGATGTTGCAAAGGAAGGTTTGGGAACAGTAGCAAATGACACATATTTTGCCGGCGTTAAACAGCAATGCTCCCAGAAGCAGCTTGAAGAAGAAGGTGTAAGAAGATGCAGTACATGACAGCTCACAGAGTGTGTGATATAGTCAAAATATCTCCCTGACCATGAGGAGAAGAGATAACGTTGGGGTTTGTGGTCAAAACATAAAGCAGTGGTACTGTGTCTCATTTTGACCAACAGTGATGTGCTCTGGTACAATGCAGCATTTCCAGAGGAAGATTTCACTGTAAGTCTGTGGAAATTGGGGTGAGATGTAGAGAGGACTGGATTTAGCAGAAACACTGAGAACCAGTGTGTGTTTCTGGGCTGTGAAGCTGTCAGGCTGGCATTTGTATTTTGCCTTGGGGCTTCATGCAAAATCTGTAATTAGAACAGAAGAAGCTGTTTAGTCTCCTCAGATGTTTGGGATCCTGGTCTGGGATAAACATCTGTTGCTCCATTCCCCTCCTGTTATGCTGATGTTATTTCAGTGACTAATAGGATGCTGTCAGCTCTAGTGGCAATAAATCAGCTTTAGATCAGGCTGAGTGGGAAATGCAGGTTCAGCATAGAGCAGCAGAGCAACGGGGCATTAATTCTGTCTGTTTCTACATCAAGTGTCCTATTCAGTAAAAGAAAAGCAGCAATCTTGACCTACCAATGAGGGTTTGTTGGGAATGCAGGAGTCCAAGGTTGAAGTTTCCAAGATCAGAGCCTGTTAAATCATGCTAAATCAACATAACTTTATCATGGAAAACTCAGCCGAAGAGGGGGGTTATTGTTGATTGTTTCACTCACTACAAGCTGCTTTTATCATTTGCTGCACTGAACTAGAAAGAATTTTGACTTTCCCACAAGTTTAATTTCCAGGGCTTTCTCCTGATCTCCACATACATTCCTGGGGCTATACCTATCTCCCACTAGTAATGATGCACTGTGTGCAGTGAAAGGCACACTCATGTAGTGCAGGGAGCTCAGGATTCAAAGGGAAGAAAGGAGATCTGCTCTTCCCCCTGCTCCCCTTCCACTCCCTACCCTCCTTAATTCCAGCAGCTCAGGGAAGAATGCAACATCAATGACTCCAGTGCTGTGACAGGTCTCTGGTGCACATCCCCTGCCTCAGCTCTAGCAGTTTCTTGCTCAGAAGTCTTGATTTATTCTGAAACTAAGGTTTTGGATATTGGTGATATTAGTGAATTCATTTCAGTAAAATTTGATGAAATACTAATCTATGTTGGTTTGCATGTAGTATTTTAACACAGATTTTGATTGTAAATAACAGGAGAGCTTCTCCTTTAAAAAGATCTATTATCCACAGTCACTGTCCTTGTAAAAAAAAATTTCCAAGCAAGCTATTCACTGCAATCTAGCAAAGAGTTAGAATAATTTATTTTAAAATAAAATAAACAAGTCACAGGCATGTAAAAGATTCAGGAGCAATTTCAGCAGGAAAGACAAAGCCCATAATTTCAGCTTTCAAGTACCATTCTGATAATGCTAAAATCTTTTCTTTTAATGATTTCATGCAGATGAATGTATGAAAGGATAATTAGACAAATGGTTTGACAGACTTGAAAACATTTTGGTCATCCTAATCCAAGATATGACATTTTAACTTTGAGGAAAAAAATATCATTTTGGCTTCTTTCTCTCATTTGGGATAACAATAGCATTTGGAGGCTGGAATTCCTTGCAGAATGAAAATGTGACTCCCTAATCAGCTCTGATTTTCAAAGGCAAAGTAAATAGTAATTATCTTAATTTAGAGCACAAAAATAATGCTGAATACATGGTAAATCTTGCTCATGACAGTGTTGACGGATAGGCAAAGATGTGGTGGAGCATCTGATGACAGGAGTTTCTAAAATGGGTTTTGAGAAACATATTAGTGAATCCAGGTACTGTTAATTTTCTCCTAGATTTAAGAGGGCAGTCTATGTGACCTCTTGAACTCCTTTCTTTTTTTCATTTCTGTGACTAACCATTCTCACTGCCACAACTATTGCATGACAAAATCAGGTTAGAAGGGAAATATATGTAAGTGAAAACAAAAGCAATTTTAAGGATTCAGGGAAGTGCTCTTTAGTGACTTTTTGGCATATTTTTCTACTATGCTAGTCAAATTCATTGGAGTTTTTGTTTGGGTTGTAATTTGGGGTTTTTTATTTTTTTCTTTTTTGTTTGTTTAGGTTGGTTTTGGTTTTTTTTTTCTTGCAATCAGTTAAAGAGCAAGAGAGCAAGGAAAACAATCAGATTTACAGCGTTGCTTTCCTGGTTAGACATCTGTGTTCCAGCCTCTTTCACATTCAGGATATTGATATTGGTAAGATTGATAATGAATTATGCTCCTTGTGCCTGTGGTTAACTAAATTGGCCACTCTTGTGTCTTTAGCACAGGCAGCTGGAGATTTCAACTACTTAAATTGTTGAGTCCTACTTTGAGAAAATTCTGCTGTGAGACTCATACGACAAAGATCCTGAATTATTTCAAGCAGTTAACCATTCCTTAGATGGGTGGAAAAAAATTTAAAATAGTTAAAAGCATTTTTTAAATACAATCTCTTTATGGAATGTAGTGTCACAAAAGCAAATCAGGTCTTTCTTGACCTGTGTTTCTGGTGAAATAGTGTAAAAAGGACACAGTGTCTCTTATCTGGCAGTCAGGAGTTCTTGGATCTTTAGGTGCTACTGTATAGCAGTCAGTAGAGCGTACTTATGTTCTCAGCTTTCCTTGGGAGCAATATGATGGAAATCCCAGAGGAGCTTGGTGAGAGGCTGCTGTGGCTGAAGCACATTCAGGACTAAGTCTCTCTGACGACCATTCTTGGTCAAAGGTTTTTTCTTCTCCTCTCTTGTGAGCACAGGAGAGGAGAAGGAAAAACTTTCACGGCACTTCTCTGAAGGAAAAAGTGCTCCTAAACACATGGGAGAATTGGTAGCAGCTGGTGCACCTCTGTGTCTGCTGCCTGCTCCAAAGGTAGCGGAGTAACCCCACTACACAAAACCAAGGCAAACAAAAGGAGAAGCCACTTTCACAGCTCACCCTGTTTAATCCTCATCAGGTGCCATCATACCAAGCAACATACAGGGATTCTTCTCAAGAACTACAGCACAATTAAACGGGGCAAAAACAAGACAAAAACATGATGCTTCTCTCTGGACTTCACAGACAAGGTAATAAAATGCAGAAAGATTGGAAAGCAGAGGAGAGCAGTGAGGCAGCATTGCTGGCTGTAATCAAACCAGGCTATCAAAGTGGCACCTTTTTTATTGGACAGGGGTTGGTCACACAGCACCAAGACCTTTGCTGCTCCTCACACTGCCCCAGCAGCGAGCAGAATGGGTGTGAGCAAGGAGCTGGGAGGTGATGCAGGGACAGGGGACCCTGACTGACCTAAGGGACATTCCAAACTGTATGGCCCTGAGCTCAACACTGACAGCTGAGGAGATGAAGCGATGAAGAAGATGAAGTGATGGCATTTGCCTTCCCAGGTAGCCATCATGCAGTAGGGAGCCCTGTTTCCTGGAGATCACGGACACCTGCCCTCCCATGGAAGTGGGGAATTAATTCCTTGTTTTGTTTTATTCCTGTCCACAGCTTTTGCTTTACTTTCTAAACTGTTTATCTCAACACAGGAGGGGTTTTTGCACTTTCTTCCCTTCTGCATTCCACTGGGGGGGAGTGAGCAAACAGCTGTGTGGATTTAACTTGACAGCAACCTAGATGCATTTAAGGATTTTAGGTTTTTTTAAGGAATGGCAGTTAAGCTCTTCAAAACTCATTAAATAATTTGCACTTTTCAATGACATTGAAATGAAGTACTCTACATTTTCTAATGATCCTTAAAAATGGAATAAAGTATGAAAACCAAGGTTTATACCATTTATTTTAGAGTTGCAGCTTATAGGAATAGGAATTTCTCTTCTGACCCTCATTTGGGCATTGATCAGACAAGGAATAGAAGAGTTTCTTTTCATCACTTCAGTAACTTCCAATAAAAATAACAGTTTCCAAACAAAGTCCAATTCATACTAAGTAGACTTATCATTGTCCAAAATGAATTTGCCAAAAAACAAAGCAGTATGTTTTTTCCACCATAACCTAAGTACCACTCTATAAAAAGCAAAATTACAGCATTGTTGACTTTTAAGGTAAGCTTATATAATAATTAGAGATGCAACATTCTGTGATGGTATTGCAGTTCTCATAGAGATTTTTATTTGACTAATAAAGACTTACTTAGATCTATTTTGCTGTTGCTGCCTATTCTCTTGATATAATTAAATTGTTAGACTCTGTGCTTTGCAAAATTGGAACTTTTTGCATTTCCATTCGTCTTGGGTAAAGTAGGTTTTTCAGGAGGTTTTTTCCCAGTTCATGTCCCACTGACAATGTTGCTAGGGCAGTGGGCTAGGAGTGGGAATAGGGTGAGGTTTTGTCATTCCTGTGGTCACCTCTAAGAATAAACTGAGCCCAAGTGACTGATTTGTTTTCTTCACATGGGGAGACCTCATGTTCTGTTTCTAAACTGTAAGTTTAGCTTAGATGGAGGCACAATTACAAATGTGGGATCTACATCTTCTATGCAAAAAAAAAACATCACACAGAGTGGCATTTGCACCTGTATGTCACACCTCACTGTCTAATTCTACAGTGGTGGGAATACAGAGGCAGAAGGTGTAACTGGTATGTGTTCCCTTTTCTGTACTTTGTGCATCACAGCGATGGAGACAACCTGTCTCTGTCTTCATCCTGCTCACTCACAGGCTGCTTGTCAGTTCTCTGTACAGACTTTCCCCAGCTCCCTTCTTTTTAGCCATATGTGATGCTGGAATCCTTCATCTGTTGTATTTACTGCTGTTATATATACATATATATATGTGTGTGTGTGTGTGTGTGTGTGTGTGTGTGTGTGTGTGTGTATGTATGTATGTGTATGCGCACACATCATCTTTTAAAATTGGAAATCCCTCCACAAGCTTCTCAAAATGACTTGACCCAAATCAGCTGTGTTGTCTACTTACCAAAGAATACATATAACAAGTTGATGGATAAACAATTTTAGCTTTTAGCAATGAGCCTTGCATTTTTGTTTTTGCTTTACAGGTGTTGCTAGTAACAGTTTTATGTTAATAAACTTCAATCAGAAAATAAAATGACAACTGGTTTACTGGTTTCAGTAAGGGTAGAAAACTGGTCGGAATTTCTATGTAGAATTAGGGCTACTGAACAAAAACTCAGTGTGTGTGTATGCTCCAAAATTAGTCTTAAAATCTGTTCACAATGCTATCTGTAGAGATGGGAACTATCAAATGTCCTTGCCATAAGCTCATACCAAAACATTCTCCTGAGTGCAAAGAATATGAAGAGTTAAACACTTCTCAAAACACTACAGACAGAGCACAATACTCTGCAAGGAACATTGATGGTAAAATGAGGACTTTAAGCTTCCTGATGCTAAAAAATCAAAAATCCAACACCTTTGATGCATAGTTGAGTAATTTTAAAGAGCAGAAAATGCAGTAAAGTTTTATTTTCTGGTGACAGAAAACCTCCCTTTATTTGTGCATTGTAGAGCCTCACTGAATTCTTTATCGCTGTTCCCTCCCAGAACATTTAAACTTATTTGTTCATGGCTCTGTATGTGCAACAGATGCAAATGCAAGAAGGAAATCCTTAAAAACTATCTCCCAATATGCGCTCTGAGTTCCTTAGCACATTCCTTGACTCGCAGTGCTAACTTCATTTCAGCAGTTTTCAAATATATTTTTACAAATTTCAAGTAAGAGAAACGGAAAGGCTTCCTCTCATGCACATTGAGGATCCTCAGTCCTCCCCTGTGGATTAACATTATTTTCATACTTATCAACTGGGCAGGACAAACTGTTCATTGCCTCATGGCATAAATTTTTAATTGAGAAGGAAACACATACACATTTTGGCACTTCAAAACTCATTAAATAATTAATGTGTTTCAACTGCACAAAAAAAATACAAAAAAAAAAAAAAAAAAAAAAAAAAAAAAAACAAAAAAAAAAACCAAACAGAATTACCAATATCTGCCTGGTGAACCTTATACACTTTGGCTTATTCTACAAGGACTAATAATTATTTTACAGAAGCCTAACACCTACCTTCAAATAAGCTAAGATGCAATTGTGAATAGTTTTAAGGCTTGACTTTTATGTTCAAGCAGTGAGAACTCCTACTGTCTCAGGATTCTTCTGCATCCAGCAATAGAAGTTTGGGATTTATAATCTCCTGGCACTGTTGGCAGGTTTTTTGGTCTCCAGAGGTGGAGACCAAAAAAAAAGTCAGATCCCATGTACCCAAAAGAGTTTAATTGAACTCAGTCGGACACAGTAACAACTGAAAGTGACCAGCACAACCCAGCATAGATCCATCCATGAAGAACAGGAGAATTTGCAAGTCTAAGAGGAAATAGAAAGTGTGGAGAAAATTCTGCAGGAAGGGCAGAGAAATCTTCTCAGGTGATTATCCACAGAAAAAGCTTTTCATTGCCAGCACAGAGCAGGGATGTATTGAGCTTTTGGTACCAGGCTCATATTTCTTGCCAGTATCAGAGGTTTTAATACACAAATCCCAGGGAAAATGAGTAAAACATTCGCCTTGCAAAGAGACATAGCAGACTGAGTTTGAGTTTTCAAATCTGGGAGTGAATGTTGAAATGCATGCAATGGGTGACTGCTTATAGCTTTTTCTATAAAGAAATCCTGCACGATGGAAGATGCTTCAGGCACCTGATGTAACTTTCCCGTTGGTTTGTGGAGTTTTTTTCACTAATGAGAATAAAAGTGTGGAAAAAACTAACGAGATACATTATTTCTTGTGTATAAAAATATTATTTTAAAGATGGTGCTTGATGCAGCCTAGTAAGAAAACTTGTTTTGCACCAGTGCACTTTGCCACAGTCAATAAAGGCAGGTCATAGCTAACCTGCTGCACCAGAGCTCCTTGGGCTTGGATTTCCTGTTTGGGAGAGAAGGGTGGGAACAATTACCTAGTGATCTATAAGAGCATAAATATTTGAAGTCATGGGCACCTAACTTTCCACTATCTCCTCACCCCACACAGTTATTTACCATAGCATAACTTTCAAGGTTAACATTTTAGCTATCGTTTCTGGTGGGCTGTTTAGTGCGAGCCAATTTATATCCAGTGCCTTATGTAAATAAAAAATATGTTATGAGGTGGGGCAGACACATGAGCACTGTTTGGACAGGATGCTACAGACCTGATGAGTATCTCAAGGTAATTAAGTGTCAAGGGACCATCAGGAAAATACCTTCAAAAATGCCTTCAGGAAAAAGTTGCCACATTTCTGTTGCTTCCCCGAAGTAAATTTTCTTTTTCTTTTTCTGCTCCACCTAAACAAGAGCTGCAGCAACAAGACCTGCAGTGACAAGCACTGCATTTTCCATTGCAGTAACAGTCATGGCACTGGGCTGTAAACTCCTCCAGAGAATCCACCCCACCACAGATGGGATAAATGGCCTTGGTTTGTCTCTCAGAAGAGCAAGGAGGAGACGGAAGGCACTTTTATCAGGAATTGCACCCATCATCACAGTTCCTTTTCAAATAAATCTGGACTGCATCAGGATTGATAGTGTCCCTGAGAGCTCAGGGAATCAATACAGGCAGCAGGAAAAGGCAAAGGCAAACTGCTGTAGCTTCTTAAATGAAAATTGATTTTTATCCATTGTCCATTCCCATGGCAAAGGAACAAGCTTATCACTTCAAACAAAGAATAGAAAGGATACTAATTCGATGTCTCAGGAAAGGACAGGAGCTCAGTAGAGGTCACTAAGATCAACACAGTATTAAAGAAATCTTTTTTTACTTGACTTCCTGACAAAGCAAGTGGACTTGGTCTACTCAGCTGTCTGTCTTTCCTCCAACTTTGCTTCCAGAGGTTGCAAGGAAACCAAGGTGCACAATGAAGGAAAAAAACCCAAACACGTTCATGCCTTACTCAGGAACAAAGAAAGTTTGCAACATCTTGCAGGCAAAGAGCTCTGCCTCTCCTAGGAGAAGCCCTGGAAGCACCAACAGCTCCATGTTTGGCACCAGCCAACGCCATGGGTGCCAGAGCTCTCTGTGGTTTTCCACATACCCCACCTTGAAATTGCTCAGCAGCTCCTCTGAAAGAGGATTCCTCAGCCAGCTCCCTCTGACTGATTCTCCCATATGATAAGTAGCCTAGATGAGGTGGGAAAAAAAGTTTTACTTCTTTAGGGCAGAAAGATCAAACACAAGCAAAAACGCACCCTTTCATTTGTGCCTTTGAGTAAGCTCCACACAGCCCTAAAACTCATTGTATTTTCCCATAATTGCACACCAACTGTTATGATTAAAACAAAAACCATCAGTCCAGCTTTGCTGGTGTACAACTAACGATGCTTAGTTTCTCTAATGCCTTCTGCACTAGGGAAAATATATTCAAATACCACATATTTACATATCAATTTATTCACAAGGGTGTCTCACAAGCATGGAAAGGAGCTGATTTCACTGCAGCAGAAGGTAACAGGACTGAAATATCTTGTTTATCTCCACTGCACTTGATCTGTGGAATGGTGTGTGCAGAGAGGCAGGTGGTCCAAGCCATGCTGCTATGGAACTGAGGCTAGGCAGAAGCTTAATGACATTCATGAGCCTCCTAAATTTGTGTCAGCTCAAAACCCATCAGAGAAGTCATGTGAAGCCCAGAAAACAAGTGGTGCTCGTTCAAATGGGCATCCGTCCTTAGGTGTGGTGAAATTGGGGGTCTCATTCACGAAGAGACAATGAAAGAAGGGAAGGAGAAGGGCACTCTGTCTGTACGGCTGTACTATAAATATCCAGAGCTGTATGTGTTGTATGTGGTTTTCAGACTGGCTGCAGAAGGCACTTGTTGAAGAGGACAGAAGACACTGTTCTAGTGAAGAGGATTTCTCAACGTTTTCCGTGGTGTTGTGATTTGTAAAACACCTTCAAGCCCCACTTTCCTTCTTCATGCCCCTCAATTCCTTGGTCTGACAGCTGGGAGCAGCCAGTATCTTCAGTCTAACTCTGAGTACTTTGAGGTCTTCCTCTGGAGCTCCCAAATGCCTTTTGTTTAGCTTTCTGGGTTTGTTCCATTTTAAAGAAAATAAAACATGCCAGTGTAAACTGCTCCTTCTCTTACATCTCTTCTCATTAAAAGGTATGGCTAGGGATGTATTAAAAATCTCAGATCTTTTATGACCCCTTCCTTTTGGCAAAAAAGCATGCAGACACTACTCTGGATTTTGGTGAGGGGGTTGTTTTTGGGGGGAGGAGTCATCCTAGAAAGAATGTTTCATCAGTACCCATGACAGGGAGAAAAATATTTTGGATGGAAGATAAATCTGTCATAAGTTGTCACAGCTAACAGACCTTTTTGTTGATATTACTCTGTCTACTTTGGTATCATCTTGTCACAGAAGTGTGTTTCTCATAGTTGTTTACAAAAAGGCTTTCTGTCCTACAAAATAATTAGAAGCAATCACAGCCTAGCTTTGTGACTGGAGGTAAGCAGGAGGATCCAAGACACAGCTTTCATGACAGAAGAAGAAGACGATAATTAAAATTAACAATAAAATTTCTGAATTAATTCTACAACTTGATTGTTCTTCCCATATTACAGAAGTAGTGTAGACCCAGTAGTTTGGTCACAGCCTTTTCTTTGCATTTGCTCAATGAACTAACACAATGTCACATAATTGGCAGATTTGATTACATGATGATGATGATAATTGATATATTCAGCACAAACAGTTCATAAACTGCCAGAAAATCAACCAATTCATTCAAAATCAACATGCCTTCCCCCAGAGATCAAGATACTGGGTTATGTTGACTAAAATAAACACAACTAGTAATTTGATTAGACATCCTATTATATGGAATTAAGGGAAAAAAAAAAAAAGTGGCTTCAAGTGAGGCATACATATTTAAAGCCAGGAGGAAGAATTTTCATCAGTTAAGCTTAACTGAAAGATAAATTGTACTCCTTTGAAGTATGGGATCACAACAAGACATTTCAACTCAGGGAAAAGATTTAAATGTTTTATGGACATGGTACCACACAGTGCTTGACTGGAGATTCCTTTGTTACCAACAAGAAATACATCAATTAATTCCAAACATTTTTAGAGGATTATGAAGGGCCACTGTATTTCTTTTGAAACCTTTGTGCAGTATGAGTGCTCAGATGTCACCTCTGGTAAGCACAGCTGGGGCTGGGGGATGAGCCAAACTCTAGAATGAGGTGCCCTACACTGCTCACGGGATTGGTGCTGGCACCAGTGTTTGTAAGGAGTCAGCCCATGATAGACCTTTGCAAACTCTTGGCAAAACTGCTCATGGCAGTAGCGTCTCGCCCAGTGCTTTGCTCATTAAATCTCCTTATGTTTAAGCCCAAATATGTGTTTAATACCGTCAAGGAGTGCAATTACAATCCAATAATATATAAAATAAGAAGCTGACACTGTGGGGTCAATGGAAATGCATTTGTCGTGGTCCTTAGTATACACAGGAAGCTGCAAAGTCATCTCTGCATCACTTCACACACATCTCACTACTGAAAACTACTGCGTGAAGGACACATCACAGCCATGGATGGATGCTTTCTTTTCATACCTGAGACAAATTGTTAACCTGAATGTATGCCAGCACTCCATGAGCAGCATTTTTCTTCTGGAGCTGTTCTAACTCTGTAAATAGGGAAACACATCAGTTATTCCAAGGGAGGGGAAGAGGTTGTGCCCTATACCAAAGGATGCCAGGAATGAATGCTTTTGCTTGTTCACCTACAACCTTCCTAGAATGCAAAACAAGTTTTGAACACACTTTTGATTTGGGATACAGTTATCTTACCAGGGTCAAAGGTTTGACTCCTGATTGTGCAGTGGTTTGACTTGTTCCCCCTTTTGCTTGTAGTGCATTCTGAATTAAAGTATCGTATCACTTGTTTCATGCATGAGCTGAGAATTTTGATCCAATACAAAATGAAAGCCTTTGACTGATCTATCAAGTTAATTACTCCTGAAATGCTGATGTCAGGATAATGGTCACTGCCTTGAAAAGCCAGGAACAGTGTTTGAGTAGGGATTGTTGTCTTTTCTTTTCTTATAACTTTCTGGTTTGGTCTGGTGCCTGTGAGAATGCAAATAAGCACTGGTTTGTTTAGAAATTATTTATATGAAGACAAATTAACATCCACTGCAACTGAGAGAAATGAAAGCTTGGGCAAAACTAAAAGATAATGGTAGTGATATAGAAGACATCAGAATCATATGCAAAACACCAAATTTTTTCCAAAAAACAGATAATTTCTTCCTTCAGAACAAGCATTGGTATACATTTCTCACTCACTCCTAGCTCCTTTTCTATTAAAATGCTTTTCACAAAGCTAAATTAATAGATTTCACAATGCTAAATTAAAGACAAAAATCTGTTTTATGATAATTGTCAGAAATCAGAACTGACACATCACATATATGTTTTCCAGATTTAAACCTGTATGTGCTTCCAGCTTCCTTGATCCAGTCATTTATTGTACTCACAAATCAGGTCTATATATAACTTAATTCGGCTGGACAGCTAACAGGTGCTTAGAAAAGAAAGATTTATACTTTCTTACCCTTTCAGTATTTCCAACAATAAATTCTTCTCTTTATGACAATTCTGAAACCACTGAGAAGACAGGATATCACAAATTTCAGGCCCCCTGTAGAAATTTAAGTCTCTTTGTATGTTCAGTTGTTTTTAAATTGTACAGTCTAAGTGAAAAGGCTCAGCAATTGAAGAGGGAATGTCTGCAGTGCAAATAAATCAGGAAAAGTAAAAGTTACAAATTCAATTTAGGTACTAGAATTTCTTTGGTGTCTGAATGTAACTTGCTACCTGATTCTGGTAGCATTTATGCATGATGGGGAGCATCTTCTCCAGATGTGATTAATGATAATTAAATTTGTACCTGCATGACTTTCTGTGAATAGCTGAGACACAGCTGGAAAAAATTTCAGTTGTCAATGTCCCCCCTGACCCTAAATAAAAATGTGCAGCAGCTATTCATTAAAGGATATGAAAACATGAATAATCCCTAGAATTTCCTGGTGTACTACATATTTTTGTTCCTGTCTGAAACTGCAAATATTCCTGCAGCACAGAAAAAATGATGAAAGGTAACTTCCCACTGGAGTCCTCCTACCTTTACCAATTTGGCTTCTGTGGAGTGAAGAGGAAGCAAAGATCTCTCAGACTGCTTTTCTCTCTTCTCTGCCCTCCTTCATGTATTTGAGGATAACCTCCTCGTCAATCTCTTGTCATCCCTTGACATTTTTGTTCTTGAAAACCACAGCTAAAGTTAATTAACTAGCAATAGTGATAACATTATTATCATTGTGCCTATTGTTTAACACCTCACCTGCATTGTCACATAAGCAAGAGCTGTATTGCTCAGGACAGTGCACAGATACTCCAAAAGACGGTATTTACTTCAAAACACAACTGTATGAAGAGGAAGAGGGAAAAAACAAGGGAGAAGGAAGGTATGCACAGCATTTATAATCTAGCCAGCATGTAGTGCAATTTAATCTATTAAAATGGAAATCATTTGAGAACTCACATCATGACACAGAAAGTGTCAGAGGTCAGGTTTTGAAAATTTTGATTCAGAAAGGATACGAGTCTTGCAGACCAAGGGCTTCCATAGAAGCTGAGCTAAGCTTTCATGGAATGTAATCTTTGTCAGTGTTCAGGAGGGAAGCTAGGTTTAGCAGCCTGGGCCATCAGTCAGTGAGCTTTGTTCTCCCAGCCAGGTACACACTGGTGGGAGGGAAACACAGCTTGTGCCTCAACAAGTACTTCAAGGCACTTGACAGTACAGGTGGGAAAATGCTTCCATTTTAAACACCAGCACTTCTGGCCAAGCAGTGAGAATGCATTCCCCCATCCTATCCCTAACTAGTGAGCTGCTGGGCTCCTAGCACTCCATTATCTCTGTGTGGATCTCTGTGGAACTGTGATCAGGAGTGCAATGATCAAGTGCTGCCTCTCTTTAGGAAGGGCTGAGTAAAAAGCAATGTAGGAAGTGTTTTTGTAAAACCATCAGGAGTTTATTCTGATCCTGAATATGGTAAATACAGCATCTTACAAGCAAGTCATCAAAAAAACCCAAAAATAAGCATATGCTTCTTCAGTGTGTTAGTACCTTTCTAAAAAGATTTTATTTGCACTTTCTGGTGTATCTTGATTTGAGTAGCACAAAAATATAAAACCACAAGTGTGAATGAAATTCATAAAATCTTACAGCATTAGTATCCTTTAAGTTACCTGATACATATTTAATGTGGAAAGATCTTACAGTTGTTTTTAAGCTTTACTTAGATTCATGCATACCTCTCTCTGTAGTTCTTCACCTTCCAGGAAGAAAATACAAGTTGACATTTTCCAATCAGTCTGTGTTGTTATAATAAATAATAACAAACTTGAGACCCAGGGACTCCTAGCATAGGAAATGAAAAGGAACTTACCCTGTAACTTTGGATCATTCCTTGCAGTTAGCAGAGATAACTTTGGATTCTGGGTTCAAGTGCTTTTCTGCTTCTTCAGGACTCCCTTGTAGAAGGACACTGAAGGAGTTTGAGATCTGTAAAGACAACATTGACAACATGTTTTGAATCAAAATAAGGATATAAATAAATACCTAAAAGATCCTAGTACCATCAGTCATATTAGTGCAAAGGAAAGTTTTTATGGGAGAAGGGGGAGAATGATGCTACTGGGATTTTATGAAGTTTGTGGACACAGAGATCCCATTTGCCCCCCTGTAGCTGTCATAACCCTGTTTGACAGGAGGGAAGAGTCATTCCGGTGGGAAGAGTAAAGACGGTGCATTCCATATCCATCTCCAGTGCTGGAGCAGAGGAGCTGTGCAGCTGACAGTCATCCTACTCTTGGGATGATGGCAGAGGGGAAGGGAATGTGAGAGAGAGGGGGAACTGGGCAGACTCTGACAGAAGGTGGCACAAGCACTGTAAACTTTTAAAACTGTTGATATGTTACTGCGCAGAGTTAAAATCAAAACACAGATGTCAGGTCTGTATACTGACCATTACCATTGTGAAGGTTTTTAAATGCCTTTTTTCCCACTGGTTTTTCATTTGCAGGGGAGGACCAGGTAAAAGTCTCAGCCTCATGTCTGTCAAACCAGCACTTCCTCCCCTTTCCTGTGCAGCTTATCAATATCAATTCTAAGTCTCCTTATCTGTGTGCATTGCTTGAGATAAGGTTTCAAATGGGGCCTCAGGTGCTGTAGTCACACAAATCCCTTCCCTGTGGTTTGATCTCCACAGGGAAGTCACCAGGAGCTGTATGAGAACATTAATATGAAATCAAACAGCCTCTGTGCATGTGACAGAAAGATCTGAGAAGTGACTTCCCCCCCAGACAAATGACCAGTGTTGAGCAGCTGGCTGTATGGGTGACAGGGCACAATTACCACATATTTGTGTACATAATAAACATCTCAAATGATTAAAAACACTGTAGACACACCTGTTCACAGCACTGTGGATCACACACCAAATCAACGCCAAATTTCTGGACCAAAGCTCACAGATTTTTCCATTATCTCCCAGGAGCCTTGTGGCTGATTCAGGGATTTTAACATATTTTGAAAGATGTTGCAACACAAAGATTATTCTCAAACAAGCAGTTCCACAACAATCTACTTCTGATGACTTGTACCTAAATAGGCATGGTTTTTTTCCTTTTCCTATCCCATGCTCTTCTGCTTTCCTTCTTCCTACCATGATGCACACTCTTGTCCTCTAAATTCAAAGTTCTGCAGGTACTGCTGCCTGCAAACAAAGGCTAGAGCCCTACATAATAATAACAGCACAAAAATGCTGCATTAAGTGAGATGAAAAATTTCTAAAGTGATCTGTTGGAAAATGCTGATAATTCAGAATTAAAATATCCTGCAGATAAATGCTATTTTTGTTCAAATTCTCAATGGATGGATATTATTAAGTCTTACTAGTAAGTCTTACTAAGAATGTGAACACATTCGTTTCATCTTTTGTCCTTCCTGTTTTTGATGAAATAACAGAATAAGACTATCAGTTTAGCAGCTCGGAACTTATTGAAATGAGACGCTCTGTATTCCAGAAAGAAAAGATTTCTGTGTGATTTGTTTGCAAGTTATTCTAGGATTTTCATCAGAATAGAATTTAAGGCAACATAGAATTTTGAAATTTCAGTCTCTCAGGTAGCAATTTCTTTTTCCAGTCCCATGTAGATATTGGAGAAAGAAAACAAAACATCAGAGCCTCCAAAGGAAAAAATAAAAATACAGTTGTTGATAACTATAAAAACAACTGACTGAGAAAAAACTAGTAGCTTTTCTAAAGCACTGTGCAAATAAGAAACTTTGTGACAGTAATTTTATTAAATGTAAATTTTGATGTATTACCTGATTTGGCAGGCATTACAGTGAGATTCTCAATGTAGCTACTGAATCTCTGTGTTAATTTTTATTCTCTTAATGTATTGAATATTCTTATTTTAGACCTCACACAATTTTGTCATAATTTTATCAATTGTTTGCATGGTAAGATTTGCATGCTCTGAAATACAGAATTAAAGAGCTGGCACTACCAGAGGCTGTTGTGGATGCAAATCTCACTATCAAACCTCTGCTCACAAGCTTTTCCAAACAAGACAGCAGGGAGTAGTTTATCCCTATATCTGAAAGCAAAAGGTCTGAGGAAGACCTTTAGTCTTGGTGGCTACAAGAAGCAAAAACTATTTTTCCTGGAGCTGAGTCTGTAGCTGTTTATTCACACAGGCAGCCAATGAAGCACAGAGACCTGACAGTCACTTGTTCAGTGAATGGAGAAATACTCCTCTATTTCATACTTCCATTTCTGACAGAACATCCTTCATAGTGAACCAAGTGTGAGGAACCAGAGAAAATCCTGGAAATGAAGGGCTTGAAGCTGTTGAAAAGAAACAAAGCAGTGATAGTCAGAATAGACTGATGGCAGGAACTCTCCCCCAGCTGCCTTCTTTTCATTGCCCACAAAACTGTATGTAGAATTCTAAGAATATATTCCAATCCCCATATGAACTAGAAGACTTAGTGATTAAACCCTGGAGCTAATTGGGTTATTTAATCATGAATATAAACTGTTTCTACTTTCAACTCACAGGGCTGTAACTATTTTTTGAGAAAACAAGTGCAAGGAAGGGCAGATAAGTCATCTTGCTGGACCTGTGAGCTGAGCATGATCCCCCTTGTGCAGAACAAGGGGAAAATTTTTCCCCTGCTTTTAGCTTCTCAACAATATTCAAAAATGTTAGGTTTAGGATATTATCTAGAGAAAGCAAAGGCACAAAGGAGAGGGAGAATAGACACTCTGCTGAGAAGCAATAATCACAAATATCAATATCATCCTATCTCCTGCAAGATGCCTGGCATGGGCCACCCTTCTCTCTGCATTCCTTGCCAACACAAAGTTGTACCAGTGCTGAACAGAAGCACACTGCCACAGCTCCCTCCTTTTATAAATAAACACATCTATGCAAAGTCACAACAAATTACGAACTTCTTATTTCTGTTCATTGAGCTTGATGGAATCAATAGTCAGCAGGGAGCTGGCAATGGATTTATTAAGGCAGCTCTCAAGGCCTCAGTCATGGGAGTGACAAGTCACCCACTGGCCTCATTTCCCTGTAAACAGGAAATTGGGCTAAAATAAATCTCATTTTAAGTGAAAATAATGGGTAATACTCAGCTTACATTGCACTCTTTTGCCATCTAAAACAGCCAAGCTTTTCCTTAAATAATTCATGGAAGGCTGTTCAATGACCAATATCTGATAACTGTTTTGTCTTGTCTTGTGAAAAGAAACTTAAATAAAACCAGAGAAACAGTCTGTGGCATTTCATGCTTATTTTTGCCTGTCTGAAGAACATCAATCCATTTAAGTAGATTTGCTTTTGATTGAAACCAGTGTGTTTCGTCTGACACGTTAGAAATTCAGATGTCAGCAAAGCAGGTGTTTGTCCTTTTCTCTTGATGTGCAAGTGCATAACACTAGAGCTTAATATTTATTAGAAATGTTCAATCAATCTTCTGAGCCTGTAGTTCTCTGGATATGTCACATATTAACAGGGCTGGGAATAAAAGTCAAACACAGTACCAGATGTGAAATATGATAGTGCTGTAAAATGATAAAGGATAGATAGAACTTCTCACTTTATTACTATCGTAACAAACTTTTTTACTGAGGAAGCCACAAACAAATAGAAGAATCTATTGTGCTGGGCACCATTCAGGTTCTTAACTGGGAAATAAATCTTACCCCAAATATTTTTCAATCCATGGCCTTGTAGAAATGCTCTTGCTGACCTTATTCTTGGAGCAGCTCCACTGACAGCAGTGCTGTCACAATGATAAAGTTGTGCTTGTATGCGCTACAGAATTGGAGCTTTAAAAGATGAAACAAGAAAAAGGGTCACAGCCTATAGGGATCTGTATTCCCCATCATATTTAATGGCTGGGAAGCCAAGGCAGAGATTACTTTGGGCCACCATGGTCAGAGGTCATCATTAGCCCTGGCAATAACTGGCAGACATTTTTTGGCATTTTTAGCAGGGAGACCAAAGGTCCAAATGGGCTTGGTAGACAGAATGCTGCTTTGGTAATGCTATAAATTTTTTAATTATTACAAAAATAATCATATTTTGTATTAATACCTCATTAAGTTTTAGTCATAAAAGCAAATTAAGGCAATTTATCAGCAGAAATGTGAGTACTTTTCTGGAAAGGTAATAATCCAAATGTTGTTATCAATAACAATCACTTGAAGCTGCTATTCCCACACCAACAGACTTTGAGATAATAAAAAAATAATCTAAATATAATAATTTTAACTATGAAATGTCACCACCTCTCCAGATTGTCCAAAGGCATTTTTTAACAGTTTAATAATAAAAGTACAATTTAAACTACATTAGAGAAACAGTGTAAATTACAAGTTTTGGTCTGAGTGTGTAAATTACGGATTTGAAACAATAAAAATTAACCAGGGAAGGCAATGCAAACAACTAAATGGAACATTTGAAGGGGTTAAGGAACACGAGCTCTGGTCCCAGCTCACTGACATATTTAATCTGAGTGGCACCTGAGTGAACAGTTCTTGACTTTAAAAGATATTTTCTGAAGCTTCCACATCACTGTGGTTTGAACCAGGCAGGAACAAAAATCAGTGTCTAGGAAAACCCAGAACCAAGATAAAACATCTGTGTCATCTTTTTTTTTTTTTTTTTGGTTTTTTGTCTTCTCTGGTGACATCTGATAACTAAGGACTGCTAGGTCCAGTAGAGTTGTTTCCAAATTAGGAAGGCTTTAGTGGGAAATGCAATGGGGCATCACTGAAAGGTCATAGTGAAGCTCATGTCCATGGGAAGAGCAGGAAGGATTGTTTGACTGAGGTACCATGAAAAGTTAGACATAATTATTAGACATTATTTAGACATAAGTCTGGGCATAAGATTCATGTTGCTTGAAACCATTTACCAGACTCAGTAGAAAAGCTTTTTGACAGGTCCCATACTGAAAGAATGGTTGAGACACTTGTTACATCAAAATGCCCTATGGGAACATGGAGGTCAGAGGAGGATATCTTCCCTGGTTCCTGTCTCCTTTCAGGGATTCCCATGCCTTGCAGACAAAATTGTCTCCAGACATGCTGGAGACAAAATTTTTCAGAAAGCATGAATAGTGATCCTTTGTAACATCTTTCACAGCCACACCTCCCGAGAAAACTGCATTCCCTTGTCAGCTTGTGTCTGCCTCTTGCAATTAGGCTGACTGGAATCATCCCCATTAAAAGAACATGCAAAAGGCACCAGAGACAAAGATAGGATGGCAGTGGAACAGAGGATTGCTCATGGTGTCTGGAGATGAGTCTGAATGGCAGTGACAGATAATTCCAGAAGTGGGACGATTTGAATTAAATGAAAAGTAAAAATGAGCAATCCAGTCAGGGCAGTGTTATTAGTGTAGCATAATTTCATATGCAGATTTGGTTTATCCTAGTCTGCCCCTAGTTTGCATGGACTCACTAAACGGCTAAATCTAAAGGCCTGTCCCTGCACTGTGAAATTACTGGAGACATAAGAACATTCTCTGTTGCTGCCATTTTTTACTGCTCTCTGCATAGTGCAATGTCTTGCATGTGGTTCAAGAATTATAGATTAGGTGTCAGTAAATGGGGTAAAAAATGGTTTTGAATTGAACATTTCTTTTATAAATATGATTTCAGATGAAGGTATATTGCAAGCTGCCACACAACACATTCAGCAAGTACTGCCTTGCTATCATAAGATATTATTCTGCCTCCAAATTTGATTTGTGTGAGGAGGGAACCAGGACAGTCCCTCCTAAATTATATTTTTGACTCATTTTGCCATTGAACTCCGGCATACCAAGGTTGCATCACTAAACAATGTTTAGTTGCATAACCTTTTAGAGGTTATGCAACAATTATGTCTCATTGCACAGAGCCTATTTCTTCCACCAGATTTTATATTTATTCAAATTTTATAGTATCAATGTTTTTTCTTTTAAGAAAAATGTTCACAGTATAGCCTCAGACTCCTGACACATTTCACATTAAGTTATGCTGTTTTAAGAATAGTTATGCTTAGCATTTCCATTTCTCTGGCTTCCTATCAAATACTTGGTGCAACATTCCAGTATGTCTTTGAAAAGTAATACACTGGCATCTTAAATTGATTTACTCAGACTTTTATAATTTGCACTGCACAATACTGGAGTCAAAACTGTTAAAAAAAGAAAAGAGGGGTACTTCACTCACCCTTTTTTGTATGTGGGTGTTATAATTACTCATTGTAAGGCCAAGAAGTGCAGGGTATAGAAACACAGGATGATAACATAGACTCATAGAATGGCTTGGGTTGCAATAGATCTTAAATATCATCCAGTTCCAACCCCCAGCCATGGGCAGGAACAGCTCCCACTACATCAGGTTGCTGAAAGCTCCATTCAACCCAGTCCTGAACACTCCAGGGATGGGGCATGCGCATCTTCTCTGGCCAACTTGTGGCAGTGCCTCAGCAACCTCACAGTAAAGATTTTTTTTAATATCTAATCTATACCTACCCACTTTCAGCTTTAATCCGTTCCACCCTCATCCTGTCACTTGTAAAAAGTCCCTCTTCATTTTTCTTGTAGGCTCTTTTCAGGTACTGGAAGGCTGCAGTTACATCACCCCAAAGCCTTCTCTTCTCCAGAATGAGCAATTCCAATTCTTTCAGCCTTTCTTTTCCATCTCTCTGAGCAGGTCCATGTCCATTCTCTGGACTTACTCCAACAGGTCCACATCCTTCCTGTGCTGGGACCCCAGAACTGGCTGCAGCACTGCAGGTGAGGTGTCAGCAGAGCAGAGCAGAATCCCCTCCCTGGCCCTGCTGGCCACACCTGCCTTTAGATATAATCCAGGATGCAATTTGCTTTCTGGGCTATTATTATTATTATTATTATTATTATTATTATTATTATTATTATTATTATTTTAGACAATTCTTCTGTAGTTCTGGAACGATTTTCTTATCTAAATAGGTTTCTGGTGAGATATACACAATAACTCTCTTTTATGGAATGCTTAGCAGTGCTTTGTGTTTCATTCCCAAAGGGAAGGGGAAGAAGAAGCATTCAAAATTGTAAAGGCCTCTGGGAACTGGGATTATTTAAAACATAATCTCTAGACAACATAAGCTTTTCTGAGTGCAGAAATACATACTGGTGGGCTCAGAAGTACTGGACTGAAATGTCCATTATCAGCTCTTTGAATCCCATTAATATTTCTTATTTCTTTCACATTGACCCTGTTTTGAATGCAATTTATTTGTGTTTATTTATTGAATGGCTTTGAAATCTAAACAGACAATGACACCTTTACAGCTTAACAATAAGTTCTGTTAAATTTCACTCATCACTTGTTTTAACACTGTTTATCCCAGACCTACTACCCTTGACCTTCCTGCCATGTATTTCCTTGTGTTTGCTTTAAGCAAAAAGCATTCAAAAGCTCGTGAGGATGAAAGGATGTGGGCTTGGTGAGTTGATTATAAAGAATCTCAAGTATGTCCAATGAAGCTCTGGCATTCATCCTGTGTCAGAGCTATGGGCAGGATTGAATAGAGGAAAGAAATAGAAAGAAATGGAAAAGAAAAGAAAAAAAAAAAAAAAAAAGCAGAAAACCTCTATTCTACTTCAGCTTAAGCACTTAGCCTGCAGACTACTTAAAGGCCAATGTTTGCAAGTTATTCATTGCAGAAGTAGAGGTTTAGAGCTTTACAAAGACAATTGTATTCACTATGTTCCAATTCCAAAAAAAGGGTTATTAATGTTTAGAAAATACTTATTCATCTCTCTATGAATCATCAGACTGCTTGATTCTGTCGTCCTTATCCTTGCCTAGCAGGAGATTCAACATAGAAAGTCTAGAAGGCGGATTGAACCAAATGGAGCTAATTGTGCTCTGAAAATGGATGTTTATTGAACTTTTTTGGTCTTCCTCACAGCTTCAGACAAACAGGAATTCTTGGCTATGAATAGCAAACTTACCCTATGAAGGAGGCATTCAAAATACTAAATTGCTTTTTGGGAGGAACTTTGGAAGCAGCGAAAAAAAATTAGGTTGATATTCCCTGCTATAAGTTATTAAGTGATTGACTTGAGAATCCAAAGCAAATGCTCATTTGTAGCTGGGATTAAAAAAAATATTTTTTAAATAACTGCATTGTACTTAAAGCACCAAGAAACAGGAGGTTGTTCCCTGACTAGAGACTATTCTTCTGATCATGTTTTTCTAAGCCAGGAGATACCAAAAAATAAAAGGTGAGAGGTTTAGGACCCATGGAGCAGCCCGTAGACTGGTATGCAAAAGTTTTGTACTCCCTGTCACTACACCTAAATAGGGAGCAATATCAGCATATAAAATTCATAGCGTTTAGGAAGAGCCCCATAGCTCAAGTTGAAATGGGTGAAATTAGCTGCAAATTGCCTTTTTTTGTGTGTGTTTTTTGATGCTTGCAGAATATGAGAACACTCACAGATATTCTCTTTTCTTCTACATGAGATCTGTAAGGATGAAGTGTTATTCTTTCATGTGCATTTTATGGTGTGTAATTTTCGGGGCAGTGTGTGTGGTAACTTGGACTGGAATTAGTTAATGTACAACTGAAAAATACAGGTCATCTGAGATACCTGTAGTCAAAAAAACATACAGCAATGTTAGTAAAATATTTAAAACAATTTTCAATTGTTTGAAACAATTGTTTCAAACATAATTCAAACAATTTTCAAATAATTCTTTTGGTTCTTTATCCTGCTGTGATTCCCTAATACTTTGGAAGCATTGGCTGTATATATTATGAAAATGTCATCTCTGTTGCCTCCCTAAAATTTTGTTTTATTGTGACACCCAGGAAAACATCTGAAATTACCAGAAACTTTGTGAACATAATCAAAACTTGAAACAATCAAGTAGCTAGAATGCTGAGTGCACCACTTACACTATTTTAATCTCACTGTTCCCTTGCTCTCACACATCAATCTGTGTTGGCCTTCTACTGTAAACCAATTGGTAGAAGTAACATTATCTGGTATGTTGTCCAGCTGGTGTCCACCAGGTACCCTATTTATGATCTGGCATCCAAAGCATTCCAGCATTATGAATAAATGTAGTAGAAATATTTCTGCAAGTTTTTTTCATATATCCCCCAAAATATATACATTTTTGAGGGACAGTCAAAAAACAGTGCAGAAAACTGTCTCTTTGGTACTTTTATCTCATGGCAGATAGCAGGCACGGGGCAAGATAAGGAGAAAAACACATCATTTTCCTTTTTTTTCTTTTATTTTGATGATAAAACTGAAATCTGCTGGGCTACACAGATCTTTCCTCAGCTTTGTAGCTGAATGCCCAAGCAAACTTGTGATACAGTCTCATAGTGAAGAGGGCTGTCACTTGTGCATTGTCTTGTCTTTTCACTTCATGCATTTCTCCTTTCTGTCCAAAATATTGCTAATGCTTTAGTCCAGCCCTGATTTGGCAGGAATTAAGGAATGACTATATACTTTGAAGGAAAACTTAGGACTTCCATTGATGAAACCATTTACAGTATACTATAAATAGATTCAGCAGATCTTTCTAGTCCCAGGCCCAAAAGCACAATTGTAACCCCCTCCTGCAGGTTTTTCTCTGGATGTCATCCTGTTTTTTCTCCTGGAAGCTGATCAATATGACCTGGCCAAACTGGACACAACCTGGACACTGTTCTTGAAGTCTGGATAGTCAAAACATGAATTTCACTACACACCCCATGCAGTCAAACCACACAAGCTCCATGCCTGTTTGCCCCAGATTTCTACTATTCCTAATCCATCTGGGCTACCAGATATCTGTAAATCCTCCAGACCAGTGCCTTGCATGGATTGGATGAGGATTAATATTAAAGCCCTGTAGTCCTCCAAAACTCATGCATTGCATGCCTCTCTGTTACACAAATAAATCTTAAGTCTGACACTGTTTATTCTCTCAGGGCAAAATTGACAAGCAGATCAAACAAGGGTCTGTATGAACTTGTTCTGCTAATGCAGACATGAGGTACTCAGCTAACATTTGTGTAATGCTTTTCTTGTTTAAAAGTGTTTGTGAAAGAAGAGCAAACCAAGTTTGCATAGCCTGCAAAAGATCAGAGCTTAAGTTAGATACAAGGTCAGATTAAATTCAAATGGTAAAATTCATTTTGACAAAAACAGAGAATGTAGTCCAAGGAAAGAAATGTTAAATTCCCCCCACCACACACCTTTGTAAGACTCAATTTTGTTGAAACTAAGAATGCTGTGACTTTGTGAGCAAGTAATGAACTCAGTGTGGGGTTCTTTTAAAATTACTTTCTTAAACCGTTCTCACTTCTTTCTAAATTCTCTAATTCATTTGCAGTCACATTTCAATTTGTACATATTAAGAAATGTATTTCATTAAGAGTTGTATATTATGAAATGTATTGGCTCTGACTGGGATGGAGTCAGCTTTCCTCACAGTGCCTTTGCAGTGCTGTGCTTTGTTTTTGCAGCTAGGAAATGTTGATAACACACCAACGTTTTGGCTACTGCTGAGCAGTTCTCCCACGCCTTCATGCTTGTTCCTCCAAAGTGCTACCACCCAGCTCCCAGCCCCAACACCTGGGGCTGGGCAAGAGGCTGGGAAGGGGCATAGCCAAGACAGCTGTCCTAAACTGACCAAAGGGATATTCGACACCATTTAACTATTTTGAGACATTGTGAGAAAGGGAACATCAAGAACATCACTGAAGGAAGAGGAGAGAGGGGTTTTTAATAGAGAGAGGAGGGAAGTAGCCACTGAGACCAGCAGAGGAAAACCTGTTTGCAATGAGGCACAGACTGAGTGCAGCTGCATTCTGTGTGGTTTTGTGTGTGTTCCTTGTTCAACACAGTAAGACCATCCACTTCTTCCCTCATGGTGCTGCCAGAATTAAATTTTTTTGCTGATGATGATGTTTGAGCATGCTGAGCTTTTGTGTACCCAAAATAACTCGAATCTCTGGGACAAAACCTCTGAAAATGGAGCCTATCAACTAACAAAGAAATGAAATTTTTCGTTTCTTACTTTTGAAAATTCAACTTGAGTCATCTTCAGCAACCAAGTTTGGTCTTTGTCAACAGAACTTCTCATGCAATTCCTCTGCACTCCAGACACAGTATTCATCTCCAGCTTGGAGGTTGATTTTTTAGAATTTTTTAGTATTGTCTGAAAAGCTGTCATATTCTGTGAAAGCAGCAGCTTTTAAAGCTGCTGCTTTATCCAAGAGGATCTTTTGTGCAGGAAAAAGACTCTTTCTGCCATGAATTGCATTGGTGCTATGCCCTGTTTTCTCCCAGCTGCTTAGGATATAAATACTTATTACTAGCTCCATTTTAATGAAGCACAAGTAGGAACCCTCTTTCGTGCCAGAATTTAAAAAGCTCATTTATCATGGTTACTCTCAGCAGGTGGAAAGCAGTGCTTGTGCTTGGTAACTCTTGCCACAACTTGAGTTATGGTGCTGGGCAGGTGAGCAACCTGTCTTTGAAGGGCACCATTTTCAGTAGATGGCGTCAAACATGTGGATGGACAAAACCAGCCCAGCCCTAAAGATCCAGGCAGTTGCTGGAAAAACAGCACTTTTGCAAAGCACTTCTATCAATAAACACTGAAAGAGTGTTTTCTCATTTCTTGGCTTTCAGCATGTTTCTGTCTCCCTGGATTGTATCTCCACTTCAAGGCTGTTTGAACCCGACAGCTGGGCTTTTTTTGTGTTTGGGGGGTTTCTTCTGCATTTTTTGCCCCTCTGTGAAATTCCAACAGACCGGTTTCAAAGAAAGGCATCTGTTACCTTCAGTGCAGAGCTGTTGCAAAGCAAAGTAACTACCATTCTGTGCCTTTGGAATAGTTTTTCTTTGGATTACCTGCGACTTTTATGAGTCAGGATATGGGACTTGCCATATCCCAGCTGTTCCTGAGGCTTCCATTTCTTCTGCTGCAAGATTAGTTGAAATAAAATAAACTTAAAACAAACTCAGCCTGGCTGCAGAGGAATATACACAGCAGAATTAGGAGCTTCAGTGTCATGTAGTGTCTGATGGTTCCCTACATCATTTGTCATTGTGGAAGTACTTAACTGGGAAAATGCTGGAATGTTGGCAGGACTGGACAGAGAGAGGTCATTAAAACATTTCTGCTTTACAAAAGGAAGCTAACATGCCATCACTGGCATACATGGTTAAATTTTTTCATTCAGATTGAAGTTAAAATGTACATTTTCTTTGCAGTTTTCAATGCAGAAACTGAAATTTATTTCTAATTCTATATTTTCTTTTTTTACTTAGATATAGGTAATTGCTAGCTATGCTCCATGGTTCACCTAGTCAGTGTCTGGAGAATGTCTGGTCCATCTGCTTGGGTTTATGGCTCTAAGTGTAATTTTTCTGGGGCCAAGAAATATAATTTGTACAGTATCATGCACAACAGAGACTTTTCTCTATGCCTGAAGTCATCAAATGTGAGAGCAAAATAAATGCATAAATGTTCAAGATGTTCCTAAAAAATGTGTGCTGTGAAGAAACCTGTGAGCAGCATATTCCACCTTGTGCCTGCTCTGATCCGTCTTTCTTCCACCCTGTGCAGGTTTTAACACTTCCCTTTAAGCTCCTTCATCCACCTTCCAATCACTGAATAAACACCTGCAACCTCAGCTATCACTCAGAGAAAGCCTTTCATGGGACAGGTGAGAAAAATAATTTCTGCTTCTGAGCACTGTTGCTCTTCACATTGCAATGGTAGAGAAATGATTGCTGTAGGTGCTGCCATACTTGTCATAGCTGCTACTCCTTTGCCCACTTTATTGGGCAAGTTGAAAGCTGAATTGGGAACATAAGAAGTAGCAGTCACTGGGTGAAAGCTTCTTCAGGTCTGGCTTGAGTGCTGAAGGAGCTCTGTTTGTGGGGTTGGTCTTTGTGCATCAGACATGGAGAAATAGTGCAAGATTTGCACAAAGGGTCTTCTAACACTTTAATCCCCAAAGTACCAGCCTGTGTACAGTACACTGAGATGTCTTTATCTGTTAATATATTCTCATGCAGTTCACAGCTGTTTGATCAAAGCAGTGTCTCAGTACAGCTGAGCAATGTGAGCCAACACCAGAACACAGAGGAGCAATCTATATTATTGAACTCTGTCTTTTGTAGTAACAGAGGAGGAGGGGCAGCCCAGTAGTACCAATCCATCCCAATTTGTCTGCACCTCCCTCCATTCTTCAATTCCCAGCCAGGAAAACATTTTGTTTTCTTTAGCTTTTTTCTCAGCCCTATTCACTCTATTAATTCTTCACACCCTTCAGCGTGTATATATAAGGGAAAATTTACTTATTGAGTTTCATTTTATCCTTTCATATTTCGTATTTCAGTTTCTTCTCTTGGGAAGATCCTAATGTCTGATGCTAGAGGGAGCTCAAAACCAGTATGAAATCTCATTTGGGTTAGTGGATAAAAGTCAGAGTATTGAATGTTACATTAAAAAAATTGTTCCTTTCTGCCCTGATGATTTCTTTTTTTTTTTTTTTTTTTTTGCAGGGTGGGAGGGTGTTGGGGGTTTTTCTGCATTTGTTACAAAGAGGGAAGAAGAAGTCTAACCTTGATGGGATTAATTTTTTTCTCCAGTTATTAATTTTCCCTGATACTGCTGTGACCTACAGCAAGCTTTTGTTATTTTCAAGTGAAATGTTTGGATTTAAGTTTCTGGACCATTTCACAGTGAATAATTTCCAGCTCAATTTCTGATCTTTTTGCAGTAGTACAGGCAGTCTTAAACTTACCATAAAGGTATAAATGAGCAAACATTTCATTAAAAATGAAGAGGCTTATGACAATACCTATTCTCCCAAAATGGAACCACCTGAGCTTTTCTAATAGCTGGTGACATCCATTAGCACTTCTCTCAGAAATTGAAAACATTTTCCATCTGTTCATACACACTCATTACAAAGTAGTTAAGAGCCTATGGGATCACACAGACACATTTTTGCAAATTAAAAAATATCAAGATGAGTTATTGAAGAAGCAGGGATGACTTTGTAATAAGCATCTAGGCCTTAAACTTTCCCTTTCCTCAGACACTGCAGACACCCCATTAGCTGAAACCTGTTTAGTCTGTAACCTTCCAGAATATGACATTTTGAAACTCTATGCTATACATCCTGTGAGAAGTCCAGCCAGCCCTGCCCATTTACACTACTCTAACAAAGAGCAGAAATCAGTCATTTTTTGGCAGACATCCCTAAGGTGAGGCAGCTAAGAGAACTCAAATAAAAATGGAACAGTTACATAAACAATGAGATCAGACAGTATTATATTAATGTGCAATAAACTTCATGAATAATATGCTTGCATGTTTTCATGACTGAAATTTCTCTAACCAATAAGTCTGGATTTGTCTTCCTGAAGGAAAATTAATTGGGAATGGACATTTTAATAAATTCCTTAAGGTGATGGAAGATCAGTGAAAGGCTTCTACAGGCAGGGCTTCTAGAATGACAGAGAAGGCTTGGTTGGAGATGCACGTCAAAACAAATAAACACAATATGCATTCAACTTAAGTATGTTTAGAGTTCTTCCTCAAAAATCAGTCTTCTTGGAAGTGATTCCAGTACCATCTCACTCTGTGTATGTTTCTTCACATAATCAACACCTTGGTCAGACCTCCAGTTTGTACATGTCTAATTGATTACTGAGTACAAACTAAGGGTTACCATATTTTACATTGTTGGGTCTTAAGCCTGATTCAGAGCTCCAAAAGCTTCTGATTTTTTTTAAGTAAAGTGGCTGCCACATGTCTTGGTCTTGTGGACACCTTGACAAATGAGATTGCTGAGCAATCACCAGCTCTATGAAGTTTAACCAGGGCAAGGGACTGATTCTGCTCCTGGGATGGGGCAACCCTGGATGTACGCACAGATCAGGAAGCAAGTGGCTGGACAGCTTGCTCAACAAGGAAATATTGTCTGGGGAGACAAAAAAGTAACTGTGAAGGAAATATAGCAAGGAAGAAGAAACACTTAGTGTGGGAACATTGGATTATCCATTAGTGGTGCACACGTTATGCCCATGTTTCAGTCCAAAGTTGGTGTCAGTGAACTCCAGGCTGTAGAAAAACAGTCTGTATGAGCTCACTCAATAAGACAAATGTTTCTGCATGTTGCACAAATATACATGAGCATGAACAAAGAAGGAAGCATAGAACAGTGGTGGGTCATCTGCAAAACAAGATGAAATAAGCTCCATATGTTCTAAGGACTCCTAAAGCAAAAGGCTCACTAGGATATTTCTCTGCACCCTTCCAATAGTTTCTGTTAAGCTGTGTGATGATGACACACCTTCCAGCTCCAGGATTTTCTGTATTACCATACCAGGTGTTTGTTTGATTGGCTTGTTGTATTACATAAATACTGAGCTTACTAAAATCTTAACCTGAGTCAACATTAGAGCAGTCAATTTTCCACTTCCATTTTACATATCAGATTTTCTCATTCTCTGTTACAAATGAGGAGTTAGTTGCCAGGAAGCTCCCTTATTTTTTAGCATCACTTACAATATTTATTCTTAGTAGCCAACAGAGAAAACAAAGAATCATGTATTGGCTAAAACTCTTAGAAGGTGGGCTGTAACAAAAGACTAAATCCTTGCTAAATGTTGATAGATTGCCAGCAGCATACAGTAACAATGGAGACTGTCAGAATTAATGGTACAATTTGACATTGCATGCAGAGTAACAGCAACTGCAGTTTTAGAAGATATCTTTCAACTGGTTGGCTTTATGAGGACAGAATGAAGACTGAATTATGAAGGAAATGAGAGTCCTCCTGTCAGCTGTGATGTGTGAGGAAACCTTCTATAGATTAACAATGAAATCCGTTTCAAGCATTACAGACACGTAAAGTAAGATGAGTCAAAGAGAGGTGATGTCATCCATTACAGAAGTGATAATGTTATAGATTACTATGGGGGATTATGGCCAACATTCCCCAAAAATTAGTCTCTCTGCTCTGTATTTAATCACTGAATAATCTTAGCCAAGATGTTTAAACACAAATACATGAAGTGAGCCTTTAATGGTACAGTTTTTTATAAATGCCCAAGTCATCTGAATGTCTCTGTTTCATTGAAAAAATTAATTGTACTTTCATTTTCTTTTGATGAAAATCTTGCGTACATAATGGGGTGAACAGATTTGAAAATTTCTCTCCTACATTTGTGATCAGGCTTCCAAATATGTATGATATTGGTGAAAACACGAAGAGTGAAACCAGCATGCATAATCAAGGCATGATGTTTTTTAAAGGCCTGTTGGATCCTGATGTTTTTGCTAACACCACTGCTGTAGCCAGCAGAACAGACAGGCCATGTGCTGTGGATCCTGGGAACAGGCAGGGTGAGGACATACTTTGGGAGAATTCTGCATGGATATTTCTATCAGAACCTGTCTATGCTGGGACTGTAGCCTCGACTTTCACAGCTTTTTGCCACTGTTGACATTTCTTCATTACAAACTTCCATGTTTCATGCAAAACCTGAGCAGCCCTATTTTTCAATGCCAACCAACTGCCAGTTTCCTGGATCAATAACTGTAAGTAGCCTAAGACACCTGCAGGTCCAGATCTTCATTTATTAAGACTCAATGTATTTGCACTGACTTTATCTGATCTGTAATAATTTTTTATCATCTGATGATAGTTCTTCCTGTTTAAGCAGAACCGCATTTTTACCCTGCCTGTGAAATCCAGGGCCTGCATTACCTTCAATTTATGCATGGGACCTTCAGGGAAACTGCAGTTCTTTTTACATGCTTTTGTATTTAAAGGGATAAAAAGAACAAATCAGCTACTTTGGAGCAAATAGTGCTGTGAACTTAATGACAGCACACTTACAAATTTACTTCAGGATGATACATTTGTTCATTAATTATGATATTTTAGGTGAATGTCATACTTTTCTTTATCTGCATGCTTAACTACACTTCAACCTTTTCAGCAGGTTTTACATTGAATGGTTTTCTTGCGTGGAAGTATTGGAACCATGCCTCCCTTTTCTTTAGAAATACCTCTGCAGTTTTCCTGACCCTACTACTATCTGGGAGAATAGATTAAAACTTCAGAGCTGTGAGTTACATTAGTGATATCTATGGTTATCAGTGATAAAGCAAAGTGTTGGCATGTCACTGAGGAGATCTCTTTCTGTATTAAATAACCTTTTCTTATGGATGATGAAAAAGCCCTGCTAGAATCATGGAAAGATTTGTGTGGGAAGGGTCCTCTGGAGGTTTGTTGTTAGATCAGACTTCTGAGAGGCCTGTCCAGGCAAGTGCTGAAGATATCAAAGGCTCTGGATTTAATTGCAAAATAGTATCCATTGCAGGATTGTCATTCTACAGCTGAATCACATAACAAGCAGATGCACAGCAGGGCCACCATTAATTGAAAGTGAAAGCAGCATCCAAATGAACCCTGCTCTACTTCAAATGAAGCCAAAGATTTGCAATCCTACTCACAGTGGACCAAAGCTTTCATCAACTATTTTGCACCCAGTATTCAAGTTATTCCATTGTTGGCTTCAAAGGAAAATCACAGGGATAACAGGCGGGCAAAGAGGGAGGACCCTAAGTCCATAAGCCAAGTGAGAGCCTCACTGTGTTGATATGCTGGTCCTGCTGGACCATGCAAGAATCCTGTGTTTGATAGCCATGGTACTGATTTCAGATCTGGAAAAATGCTTTACGGGGAATTGTAGTACAGTTGGGGTTCGAAGGGACATTACACCTCACCCAGTACACCCCCCGAGCTGAAGGACATAAGGAATCCACCTTAATTAATGCATAACAAAGCCAAGTCTAAAAGGAGTTAGAGTGGTTAGGTAGGAAGTAGTAGGTTATGCATTACAGTCCTAGGCAGGAACTGCAGTCAAGAGCCAAATTTTCCCAAAACCTTTTCACCGAGAAACACCCCATGCAGAGAGGGAATCATGAATCAGTTTTATCCATGCTGAATAAAACACAGCGACTTTTGACTCAAGCAAGGAGACAGAACACTCTCTCTGAGTGATGTAATTAGAAAAAAAAAAGGAAGCCAGAGGTTGGCTGAGCTTATGCAGATACGTATTCATGGCTTTGCTAGGAAAAGGCTGCTAAAAATGTGTTCTTTTTCTTTCTAAATGTCAGTTTTTACTGAGAAATCCATGCTGCTGTCCAATGACTTATTAAAAAGAGAGGGACTTTGAAGCCCAAGATCCCAGAAAGCTGTTCATATCTGTTTGTTTATTTACCCACAATTTTTTTTCTTGTGTGACCAGTTTAGCTCCTGCCTAAGTCAGCAAACAAACTGCAGATGCAGAGCTGATGACATTGGGCCTAACAGAGTCCTCAAAATAAAACCATAAATTATTTGTTTGAATTGCCAAGGAAAAAAGACTTTCCAAGTCTAAGTTCAGAATAGCTCCTAAAATCAGTCTCAGTCCAGTGTGTGTGCTGAAGCTATGAGGCTTCAATACTTTGAGTAATTTTTTGTTTGTTTGTTTGTTTGTTTCTTTTCCTGTTAAGGACACCCCATCTCCTATTTTTGTTGGTCTTTACAACGTAAGGTAATGCTAGAGGAGAAGCTGCCATCACATCTTTTTGTGTGTGTGTATTAAGTTACTTATAAGAAAGACTTACAATTCATATTTTAAAATAAAAGCAAAAAGAAAAGCACTCTTGTTATCTTCTAAATTTGGGGGCTATTTCTGAGCTGATGTTTCAATTATGCAAAGTTCTTTTACCAAAACTACAAATCCACACTGTAAGAGTGTTTCCCAGCTCCTTTGTTCCATAATGCAGCCAATATATTTTTAAGCTGTTTGAGTTTGAACTGTAAGTTTTATCTAATTACATCAGAAATTGTTACCAATATCAGGTTGTTTGTTACTTTTTCTGTAAAGTGAAACTATTTGACAAAGGTAGTATTAAATCTATAGATGTACAAATAACATTTGTTCATTTTTTGCTTTATGGATTAGGAGCACTGGAATAAGAAATGTCTTTCATAGTAGTCTTTAATTCAGTTGTTAACCTAACAATGAAAGTGAAGAGTATAATTACTGTAACTGTAATCAGTTGGCCCCTGGCAGAAGAAAATTCATTCATAACATGCTACATGCAAAAATTCATCATGTAAGGTCTTTATACACACAATTCTATTTTTAATTGTTCTGCCCTAGTTACAGAGGCTCAGATCCATGGGATGGTTGGTGATGACATGAGAAGGAACTAGGATGGAGAGGTTCAGTTTGGATTTTGTCTTCTCTGTTGCAACCCTCTTTTTCCCAGACAGCACTCAGTCCCTGGATTTCCTTCCCTTCTCCTACCTAGCCATTCCCAATACCATTTTTCCTTCCTCCATCTGCTTCCCTAAGGATTTGTCTCATGATGTTCTGGTTCCAGAGTCCTTCAGAGCAGAGGAAGGCTGGGCTTGCAGCTCCAACACCAGGATTCCATTCCATGTCCACTCAGGCCTGATGTCATTGGGGGAGTCTGGAGACTGAGACAGAAGTTTTGGGATTCACCTCGGTGCTTTTACTACTCTTATGTTCCTCTCTGGAATTGCTTTTGGCCCTTGGTAGGAATGAGGATGGGAGGGAAGGCTTCTGGGACATGTCAGTGCTTCTAAAAATTCATGCCAGCCTTCCCTCTGGCCCAGAGTGAGGAGCAGCACCCCAGCAGCTGTCCTGCTTTGTCCCAATGACTTTAGTGCATATACCGAGTTTTTTCAGGAGTATATCCTCCTTTTGTCTTCTAAAACAGAGAAATCTCTGTTCTGTGTCTGCATTCTGGACTGGTTGTTTTCCAGCCTCCAAAATTACTGGGCAGCAGAGTGAAACAAGAATGCTATGCTGAACCTCACTCACCTCCTGATATCCAGACACATGAAGGATCTTAATTAAAATGCAGGAAGAACCTGTTTTCTGTGGGCATTTCTTCCTTTTAAAAATCCAAAGTCAAGTTGAATAAAAATGTTTTGTGTAATGATTTTAATGAACAATTAGAAAACTTGATTAATAATATAAAAAGCCATGACGTTTTGATATTGGGAGGAAATTCTTTACTCTGAGTGTTGTGAGGCACTGGAACAGATTTTCCAGAGAAGTTGTGGTTCTCCCATGCCTGGAAGTATTCAAGGCCAGGTTGGATGGGGTTTTTAGAAACCTGGACAAGTTAAAGGTGTCCCTTATGGTCAGAGGTCCAGAACTAGATGATCTTTAAGATCCCTTTCCAACCCAAGCTATTCTGTGATTCGATGATTTGTGCTTTGCTATAGAAAGTTAATTTCAGTCACTTTAATTTGGTTGCCATGTAACAGGACTTTTGTATGCATCAACAATACACCAACTTTTTCTCCACTTACAAGCACTTCCCAAGAGCAGGTGTATGAAGTCAGGAACCACTGTGGTAAATTCAGTAAGTGTGTGTGAGAAGATATTTATGGCTGTATGTTTTTGACTGCATCATGAAAGAGCCAACAACAGCAGTCTTACAGGTCTCTGGAATGTTACAGCATAGAATGCCAAGAGCACAACCTTATGGGATTAATGAGACATTATTAAAATAAATTAACTATTTGCATAGCATTTCCAGGAGCACCATTTTTTGACATTACTAAGAGCAGGGTAGCTGAATGTTCTTAAAGCACACTCAGTCAGCATCTGTGATTGTGAAGAAAATTGTGTACTACAAGGGATGGGTAGGCATTCTAAATCTTTTGGAGCATAATGTGGCCAATTTTATCTGAAAATTATTAAAATTAATCACACAAATCATATATTTAAGAAATGTGAGTGCTACCATTATAAAATAATAGGTGCACGTTATACTTCATACAAAGTCATGACTTCAGCACATCTCTGAGACCCTGGCAAAGGGCCCTTGCTAGCACTCACTAGGATAAGTTCATAGAAGAAATTCATAGAAGGAAATCCATCAGGGTCATTTAACAGAATAATACTACTATTTGCTCAGCTGCACATTGCTGGTAGCTGGGAAGGTGTAACTAGGAAAGTACTACTACATAACCTGCCATAATATTTTTCCCCCAGGCACCCACTACAGTACATTATTGGATGCATAACGCAGACTTAATGGAATCCATTCAGCTATGGTTGAGATACAAGGATTATGAGTACACAAAATAGGTTTATGGGTTATTTATTTTATTCTGTCACTAACATGCCAAAGTTAAGCAGACTTTCTTTAAAGGAAATGGAATGGAAATTCATTCAGGATAGACTCCAAATTCAAAAAAGTCTGAAAAAGGTGGGAGTAAAGTCAGGGCAGTAATTCAGCCTTGACTGTAATCTTTGCTCTGTCTACCACTGTAATCATTCACTCCCAGTTCCTGGATGTTGGCCCTAGACTGACCAGAGTATAAGAACTCCCACTGAGCCCATGAGGGTCACGAAGATGAACAGTGATAAATCAACATGCTTTGCTCCTACCAGCTGTGATGGAATAATTGCTCTGAACATTGTAGTTATTAAAATCACATTTGTCATGGAAAAAAAAAAAGGAAAGGGAAGAGATCGAGGACTCAAAGGGTCTTTATAGATGTCATGTTTTTCTATAAGGTATCTAATTTTCTTTTTTAAAAAAGATAACTTCCTTATGTTGGACTGAGAGAGGAAGAAGAAAGAAGTGGGAGAACAAACAAAATAAATTCCCTTTTGTGGTATTAGTTGCTCTCTCCCAGCGCCAGTAGCTAATTGTCATACTGGAGCTGTGAGGACACTGAAAATAGCTCAAATGGCAGCAAATGCCTATTACATTGTTTAGATATGCAGGCCCCCTCCACCCTGCTTGGCTTTGTTTATCTGTTTGCAAATAGTTTTCTTGGGGATCAGGTTTTACAAGTGTTTAATCATTTTTTTGTGTGTATTAAATTCTTTGTCAGGCTACATAGAGATGAGGAAGGAAAGGGAAACCAGTGAAGAAAAGGGAAACCAATATTTCTAAAATCTTTTCCCCAGTTGACTTGCTTATTAGCAAAGGCCAAACTGTGTCCAGGGGGTATCTTCTAATTCTCTCTGATGATGAAGAAACCTGAGCTGAATGAAGTGTGGACACTCACCTGTAGGCAGGTTTGCATACACCCCTATCAGTAATATTTTCAAACAGGACTAAGGTACAGAGAAGGTAGGAGATATTGCCTGTGTTCGTAACACAGAACAGCTTTCAGACTGCTCTGAATTAATACAAGGATTGAAAGGATGGAAAGGTAAAGCTGATGTCAGAGGAAGTTAAAAAAATCACAAAATCTTCACAGCAACTCTGGGGTAGTCTTGGAGCTGTGACAACAGCATGCTGGAAAATGGAGTCGTGAAGAGTCCCCAGGAACCATGTGAAGAGGTCCTAGGAATAGGATAATGTAAAACCTTATTTCTTTGACAACTAATTGCTCAAATAAGTTTAATCAGAAAGTGTAATAGATTATAAGATTAAATAATTACCATGTGGTGTCTCCTGGAGTGGGTCCACTGAAAGGTGGCAAAGCTGATCAAGGCACTGGAGCACCTCTTTTGCAAGGAAAGGTCAAGGGAGCTGGGTCTGTTCAGCCTCGAGAAGAGACAACTGAGAGGGAACCTCATCAATGTCCATGAGTATTTGATGGGAGGTGTCAAGGGATGTTTCCAGGCTCTTCAAGCAATAGGAAAAGAGGCAATCGGCAGAAACTGAGGCACAAGAAGTTCCCCCTGCACATGAGGAAGAACTTTCTTTACTGTGCTGATGACTGAGCACTGGGACAGATTGACCAGAAAGGTTGAGGAGTCTCCCTCACTGCAGATATTCAACAACTGCCTGGTCACAGTCCTGCCATGTGCTCTAGGATGACCCTGCTTGAGCAAGGAGGCTGGACCAGGAGACCTGCTGTTGTCCACTCCAACTTGGCCCATTCTGTGATTCTGTGATTAGCTAATTTTGCCTAGAGTGAGTAACACAAAATGCCAGCACAGTTGTTTTTCAACAGCCAGAATAGAGTGAAAGAAAAAATAAATGCTTTCTGCCCACTGCGTGTCACATCATATATCCTGCACTTCTGCAATATTAAATTCTTCTTCTAGGATCATAGTTACTCGCCTCTGCATGAGTCCTTGGTTCCCATGAGGCTTGTTCAGATGAAAATTAAATTGACATTTTCTAAGTGGAAAATGAGAAATATATTAAATTATTATATAAGCAGGGAGATTTTTAGGCGAAAATTAAATTGACATTTTCTAAGAAGTGGAAAATGAGAAATATATTAAATTATTATATAAGCAGGGAGATTTTTAGGTGGGGTATTTTTTCCCTCTGGGTCTACAAAGATTATTAAGGGCATCTGGTCAATCCCATCTTGGGGGAAATAAAAATTTTAAAGTTCTTATGTACAGACCTCTAATTGTCATTTTTGAAAGGAGTCTTGTATTATGCTAAATTAAAGTATAAAATCTGAACCTGTTGACAAATGCAATAATTTCAGGGGTGGGGTTCTCCTTTTTCAAAGCAGAATTGATACCAAATAAAGATCAATAGGAAATGAGATTCCTCTCCTAGCAGACCACTGTTATAAAAGATAAAAGAGCAAAACCCATTTATTTCTGCATGGAAAGGAGCAGGGTTACTATCTATGCAAAATTATACAGCCAGTATACAACAGTCTTTTATTCCTAAAGGGCAGTGGAATAGGAATGTTCCATTTTTCTAAAACTTCAAATGAAGTTTGGTGTGAAAACGTGATTGAGGTGCCCTCTAACTCAGAAAAATATTAGAAACTGAAGAACTGCTTCTCTACATGAGAAAGACATAGCAAGGAACTCAGATCAGGAAGCAGAGAGACAACATTCAGCTGACAAATAAAATGGGTTTTATGACATAAGGATGAGTGAGGAACAAACTCCTGAGGGATGTTTTATCTTGATTATCTGCAGAGATGCCTTTCTGGCAGGCAGGATTAACACCAGCACAGAAGATATTGCTTGATGCAAGAGTGATGTACATGAGATTCTCTGCCTTGAAGTAAGATTGGATAACCATAAGGAGCCTTTTTGTCTTTAAATGGCATGACTGATTTCCCAGGCATCCATAGCTCTGAAGTGGAGTCTGTTTAGACTGTTTAATCCACACAGATTTTCAGGCTGGAGTTGTGGAAAATGAGTGAAGCAAATATATTGTAACTAATGTTTTACAACCAGCTGTGACAGAGAGCATGGAAAATATTGTACCATGCTAGACAAGCCACTCTCCTGTGTGTTAAGATCCGCTTATTGCGAGATGCCTCTACCCAAAAAAAAGGTGCAAACAAGACCATGTGCCAAAATCAATAGTGTGGATTTTATTTGACAATAAAATGTGAGGTAGAGAGATGGAAAGAAATAGAAAAGAAGGAGGGGGAGAGAGAAATAGATTAAGTAGAAAGATATTCACCATGCCTGTGGATACAGTAGTATCTTATTGGTCCTTCACCATGGTCTTCTCTGTGGTGGGATTCCTCCAGCTCCTCAAAACTTCTCATCCTTTATACATTTTAGCAAGCAAAGGAATCAATGTCCATGTGCTACATGATTTTATCAATTCCAATGCTAGTTAGGTTCACATTCAGTCTTTCTATTCCTTTGGGTTGGTGGGTTTCTTATATGGTTCCCCCCTTCCAGACCAGACCTAGAGCTGATTTTCAGCACAGTTGCTGTGTTGGCTTTCTTCTTGTATTCTTTATGTCCATTATCAGTCTTCCCCCAGCTTATTTACCTCTTCCTAGCTTGAGATAATCAGACAATAGTACCACCTTTACCTTATCTCAGGTACCAGGTGCTTATCTTATTAACTGTCCAAACTTCCAGGAATTTATGAAGGATTATTTGGGTGGAGGGTGGGATGTGTTCAGAGGTTACTGATGATTGAGCAGGTTCTTCTCTCTGCAGTTTGCCATAGTGGACATAGTCCTTCAGTGATCTTAACAGTGTGTGAGGAAATTGTGATCCATAAGTCTCTTACACTGTGGAGCCAATGACCATCCAAGTCTCACTCTTTATATCCTGACTTTGGAAAATTGAGTGCAGAGGAAGATGTAATACTCTCTGTTTCCCTTCAGCAGCATAACATGAATGTGTTAGGGATTATCTGACACTCTGTTATGCTGCTCTACTGAAAATTTCACCTTTCGTATCAAGAGAAAGGGTAGTGAACTTGTTTACAACATACAGAAAGACATGAAATTAAGAATTAAAAAAATTCACTCAAAAAGGGATTCTTATTGAGGACCCTCTGCCTTTCTTCCCTCACAGGAATGAGAAAGAAGGTATGCAGGCAGCCCTCAGAGAAGTTTGCAACTTATTGTGCTTTGAACTTATATGCTAAAGAGAGGAACAACTGCCAAAAGTACATCCTTGTGCTTCATTTTAGCAAACAAGAACAACATAGAAGAGTGGCTCAGCTTTAAGAGAATGTGTCCTCAAATATTTGTATTAGCAATTTGCTTACCTAATCCAGAGTTAATTGGAAGAAAAGAATTATTCCATGACTGACAGTCTTACATGGCCCTTCTAATCATGCCTCTCACATTATTTGGATAGAGATTTGATGGATGGACCTATATAATCTTGCACTAAATTCCTGTTTTACAGGGATGAGAAAGTGTACTTCGTACTCATATTGTAATATTCAGATAACCATCTTTATAATTATATCTACCTGCAGGACATATAAAGAACAGCCTAGAATCAGGCTACTAAATCCATACTCAACCACTATAACTGATGTAATAACTGAGCTGTTTCATATAAAGTCAGAGATTTTCCCTACTACTCATTAGTTACCTGCATGGTAATCCTGGGAATGTTGATTGCATGGAGGGAGAAGCCACAGAAATGGGTAAACCAAACAATTAGTATTCCAAAATACACTTTTAATGAGTTAGTTTTATAGCGGTGATGCAAGAGCCTTGTTTAATTTACAGCTGCATCTTAGTTTCTATTATAAGTCCAACATTATTTTCTGATTTTATTACATAAATTGTTGATAACACTGAGAATTAGATTTTAATCAAGAAAAGATTACTCCTGGGCACTAAATCTCTGATTAATGCACCAGTCCAGGAGAGCACTGTAGCATGTAATTTTATCCCTGCTTAGTAGAGTACATAAAGTCATGCTTAATTTGAAGCCTGTGAAAACTCCCATTGCCTGTTAAAATAAGCAGGTTTATGAGAATCCAGAAGAATCCAGAGCACAAATTCAGTAGTAAATAAAATGAAAACAAGAAGAGAAGACAGTAAAAGTTGCTGATTTATTCTCTCCCATTCTCCTCCCAAGTGGCAGTTATTCTGCTGTCACAACATTAACATCGTTCATGATTTGTCAAGAAGTATTTTACCATGATGCCTCTTGTGTACGAGATGCTGTACAAACCCCAAAAGATAAGAAGATCACCCCAAGTGTTTTCAGTCCATTTCTAGCTGATACTGCAGTATCAGCTAGATACCTTACCTAAAGGACATTGAAACTCAAAGTTTCTTTGAGGTTTATCTTTCTTGCACTTCTGCATTTTTATTAATGACACATGGTTTTGCACAAAAGCTGAATTTGTATGTCAGAATGTGTTCTTAACATTGCCAAAAACCCAAACATGAAGCTGAATTTATATACAGAGTCTTACAAAACTGATTTAAAAAATTAACATGAATTGCTAAGTACTGCCCAAATTAACACAAATCAGAGTTCATTACGTAGCATTAGGAGGCAATTTATTGCAATCATTATGCCTGCTGTTACAGAGAACCATATGCCAACTCCAGAAATAACAAGCATTCTGAATCAGGGTCATTGCTGTCATATTTGCATGTGAAACACGTTAATTGATCTCCTGTGCACATTAAAATTTAAATCCACACTTTTTTGCTGTTGAATGTTTCATCATAACTTTGTTGTGAGAAGGGACAGACTCAGTGGAGAGAGAAATGATGTTTTAGAGTAATACTTGTCCCAAACTGTGGTAGATTATTTAGTTGAATCCATTCTACTTAACTAAATGAGGTCCTAAACATCTTTTGGTTTCCACAGCAGTAAGATATGCAGTCTTACATGTCAGACATGAAATAACATGATCTTACCCATGTCATCTTTTTCTGGTGGTCTTCCTCAGGGAGCTGGATCTGTAAGAGCTAAAGGGTGAAAAACACAGTGTTTAGGAAGATCTCTTCTATAAAGGTTGTTGTGCAATGGAAAAAGGATAATAAATCTCATTGTTCAGTCACTGAGAGTGAGAATGTTAGCATGATCTTCAGCTGTAACTCCCAGGAGACACAGCTGCAGTGCAAATTAAAACAGCTCAGAAATCAAGATAGGTCACGGAGTTGATGTTAGAGAGTTGACTTTTGGAAGTGGAGTCAGTGAAGGAGGATGAGATGAAATATTTTAAGAAGATCAAAGAGAGAGATTAAATTAGACAAGCCCAACATTGAAATTGGACAGGAAATTCTGACACGGGCATGAGGGGTGAAAAAAACACCTGAGAGAATTGGGCACTGAGAAAGGGGTTTGTCAACAGCCATTTAGGGCAAGATGGGAGCATTAAGTAGGACAGAAGAGGAGCAGAAATAGTGGCTGTCCCAGATTGTCTGTACTGCAGCTGATGCCAATTCATTGACCATAAGGAAAATCTTTCCCTCTTGCCCCTTGAAAAGGAAGATGTATCTCTCAAGCTGTCTGCTGGTGTAGTAGTCCACAAGGACTCGCTGTTTGGTTGTTTTCTCTGTCAAGTCACATGGCTTTCTCTCATCTGTATTTTTCTTGATTCCTATAGGCCCGAGAGAAAATGGTTTGAAAATGCAGTATTATTATGGATTGTTTTGCCCCACTTTGCTTTATGTGAGAGACTTTCTGGAGCACATTCTCCAGGGTTTACCAGCAAAATTATCCTGCCCTGCAAAAATAAATCACATGCCTATCTATATATCCTTTACCAAGTGAATACAGCATTTCTGTTGTAGTGTGTGTCTGTCTCCTAAACAACAAAAATGGAAGTAAATTGGAAAATAGTAACTTAAACAAGCAAAATCATCTTACCAGCATGAGCAAAAAACCCAGAAAACCTTAAACTTTTCTCAGTTAATGTGCAAATAATGGCAGCTCAATGTTAGCAGTGCAAACAGCTGTTGTGCTTACCTAGACAGAGGGCAACTTCTCTGTAATGATGTGGGTTATTTAAATCTTCAGAGATAACATTATCAGGAGCAGCAGACAACGCTACAGCATTTATCATTCACCTACTCTGTTCTTGTCAGTGCAGAGAACATAAACACATTGCTTTCCAAGTAGGAAGTCAGATAGGCCAAAGCATGAATTTGAGAGCTGAGTGCTATTAACCTTCAGCAAATGTGAAGATAGCAGATATGCTTCAGCAATTGCATAAGGAAAATAAGTCTGTGCAACCATGTTGTTTTGCACTTTGTACCAGTAAATGTGGGTACTGAACTCAGTACTGCACAAACACCTGCCATCCCAAAAAAGAGCAAGCGACATTTTAGCGATGGCAGAGACTGATGCATTATGATTCCTGTTGGGAAATCCAAGAGATAAGGGATTATAGTCAGTAAAGCATTCTGCCATCACCATGACACCCAGAGTGCTCTGTGACTATTCTGGTTCCCTGTAAATACATTAGTGAGCTGAGCAGATTTGGCAGCTGGGATACACGTGCCGAGTGGGGAGCCATCCACGGACAGATGGCAGGAAGGGCTGCAGGAAAGGAAAGGGCTGAAGCCCTAAATCCAGAATGCTGAACTGACCTTTGCTATATCCCTAACATACATAAGACACTGCTTATGGGGTGTGAGACAAAGAGAAACATTGCTTTTGGATCTGCTTTGGGTTGAGCTGGGAAAGAGCAGAGTGTGGGCAAGAGCTACTTTTCCAATTGATTTAAGGACCAAGAGAGATGCCTAGTGCCTTGTAAACAAGCCATATGAGTTCCCAGAGAATGTGGTGCAAACAGAGCCTTGATTAAGTCCGGGTCTATGTCTGAAATGTCTCTTTTTCCATCTTTTCCAAAGTGTTTATGGATGGGCTACAGGTAAAGCAGTGATGGTGTTTCCTGTAATGTCCATCTGTGTCCCAGGATGGTGGCATGCAGGTTCCTGTGAAGTGTTTTATCTTCCAGACAAAGGGAAGTCTAATTGTTTCCATCACTGCTTTACCTGTACCCCATCCATAAACACTTTGGAAAAATGTCCATCTGTGTCCCAGGATGGTGGCATGCAGGTTCCTGTGAAGTGTTTTATCTTCCAGACAAAGGGAAGTCTAATAAGGTCAACATGGTAATAAGGGAGGTTACAATTTGCCTTTAGTTCTGCTTAGGCCATATTGCAATTATTCTTGACAAATGTTTTTTGTCTGTATATATACCGAGACAAAATCAAAACACATTTCAGATGAGCCAATGTTCATTTCCTTGCTGATTTCATAGTCTGAAACTATCTGTTAGATTACAGAAAATTCAAGAAAGCAGAATGATTTACAGCTCCTTTCAGTTGAATGTCTTCTCAAAACCTGATTAATACTATCTCTATCCCATAACAATGAAAATAATAATTTAATAAAGTCCAAGATAGTCTTCTCATATCTATCCAGTCTGAGAGGGAAAGACATATATTGGCAGCTTTGTGGTGACTGGAAAAGAGTAATGCCTGTCTATGAATATTGTACAGATTTCTGAAGGATTCAATAGATCCAAAAACCATCGGATTAGAGCAGGATCGCGGTTCAACCTTAGCCAGCCTAGTACATAAAGGAGATTCCTTACTCCAGAGTTGGTCATTCTGTACAAAACTAAATATTAAATTCCTGGCAAAAATGCTCTATCCTTTTCATCACTGACTGTTTGGAGTCCATGTTAGTCTGGGCTCAGAACATAGCCAAAAAGTTGTTTGTGTTTTTAACCTTTATCTCCTCCCAGACATTCTTCCCTACAGTTCCACAAGCTCTGGCAGTGCTGACGGAGGTGTGAACTGCAGCAGCAGGAAGGGGGCAAGCTGCTGACAGAGAAAGTGAGCCCTTCCAGCCTGCTTTGCTTTTTGGTAAATCTTTCGTTTTTTCCTTCTTAACTGGAAATATGTGTTTACCTGCAAGGAAAAGAGAATGTGGATATAAAAGCTCAGCATCCTCACACACCAGTTTTTCAGCCAGCTATTCATAAGCAGAAAAAAGATTTCTCAGGGATAAGTAGAAATATTTAAATTCCAATATGGCTATTATTATTTCAACTTTTTCTTTTTCTTTTTTTTTTTTTTTTTTTTTTTAATCTTAGCAGGGACTCTTTATCTCTTTTTTTTTAAAGTCTATAAAGATGCATAGAAATTAATAGCTGTTTTGTGTAATAGAAAAGCAGCAAAGTGCTCCAAAGAGCAGACGTATTTTGTTTGGACTTTTGCTTATAGGAAATGTAAAAGACAATATTTTTAAAAACACAGTGAAACGTTTGCTTTACTTCTCTGACTTTGAAGTTAGATTGGAGCCTGCACTGCCTTTTTGAAGGAGCTTATAATGGAAATAGTGAGACATCCTTAACTGCAGCAGATCAAGTGATTTCCCTCACAATGCAGCCCAGCATGGGAAAGCATCAGCAGTTAAAGAGACTGGAGGAAAGTGTGAACTGTCCCCAGAAGCCATTACATTAGTGAAGTTTATCTCAGCCGGGTAATTCGCCTCAGTGAGGAGCAGAATTTAATTTACTGCTGGAGCAGCAGCAGCAGCATAGCAGCGCTATTTGTGTGCTCTTTATCTAAGGTGCTATGTATTGTGCTCAGAGATAAAAAGTCATTCTTTTTCTTTTCCTGGAGGAGATAAATTAGATATTAGCAATCATAAGTGTTTCTCACCGTGCAGATAACTCCTTGTATGCATATTTGTTTTCATGACCCTTAGCCTAACAGCTCCTTGGAAAGGTCATAAGCAGGAATCTCCTTCCCCAGCTTAGTAGGAAGGAAACACATGGGCCATAGTCATGAGGACAGTCCCTCAAAAGACACCATGGTCATCTCACTAGAAAGGAAAATACTGTCTGCAAAAGTGCAAGAGGAGAAGATCAAAGATATCGTTCTAGACAGATGGGTTTTCAAAAATTTGTCCCTTTTTGGAAGAGTCTAATTTCTAATTTCTGTAGGAACCAAACATTTCTCCACTCTCAACATCAATGTCCCAGCGTTGTTGTGTTCCAGGAATAAGGCACTCCTTAAGAGAAGACAGATTACAAGGTTACAGAGCAGCATTTCTTAAACCCCTGCCCTTAACCACAGCAAACTGACAGCAACTTTCATGTCACCTCCTTGGTTTTGGCCCTCAAGCCAGACCATGGCTTATCATGTCCTGGACACCAGAGATTTTAGAGTCAACCCAACCATACTGCAGCAAAAACCAATCCATTTTCATCACAGTGGCACTGTGGAAACAACAAACCCCACTCCCTGAGGTGGCTGGAGCCTGTTTATTCCTGGTGTGGAGCCATGGAAGGGCACAGGGCGTTTGTGAGATTGCTGGTCCAAAGGCTCATCAGGCTAATGAAACATTTCCTACTGCAATGGAAGCACCCATTTCTTTTTCTCAGAGGGCTTTCAGGTGTACAGAGCTATCAAAATACTCTGAGACACTTTGGAGAAGTAAGAAAACACACAGGCTCTTAGGCCAGATACTCACTTGAATTCAGTGAGCCAACACTCCCTCATGTGGCTTCCAAAAACTGAGAGGAAAGCAAGGTGCACTTAGAATCTTCAAAGTGAAAATACTGCCAGTGGAGCTCATCAATGGAATAATTCAGAGCAGTACTGCCAGCAAGGCAATGGATCTTTAGCAATGTGACCAATCTGGGCTAGACTCACTTCTGTTGACCACCACAAATTGATATAATCATGATGAATCTCTTTAAAGCATGTTACCTCTATTTCCTGTTTCAAAATGTAGCCTCAGAGATATTCTTCTCCTTCTAGCCTCAGGTACATATTTCACCTTCTGCAATGAATACATTTTCTGGAGATTCCCATTTTGCCACGGTCATTTTAAACATCATCATTTTATTAAAACGTTTCAATCATCTCAGCTGATGAAAAGATGTTCATGTGCTTTTTAAAAGATGTGAGCAGTTCTTCCCTTTTCTAGGCAGAGCTGTTTGTGCATGTGTCCAGACAATTGCCAATTCACCTAAATGAATGAGAGGAGAGTATGGGAGGAAGGATTTGCATGACTGATAGCAAGAATGAATTACTTCCAGCTACCCAGCAGCACAGTAATTGATGTCTGGGAGGCAGCTGCAAGTGCCACAGAATAGCTGTCAGTGTCACAGATGGTCTGAGTTCTTTGGTGTGGAGATAACACTGTGACAAAGGGATTGGCATGGTGTGAACACACCACCACCTTTCTTGGCTGGCCACCTCGGGCAGCGCTGGCAGCACAGTTGTGCTGTGCTACACTGAAGATGTCTCTGACTGCTTCCTGCACCTGAAAAGATGATGATGTCTCTAGAAAAGAAAACTGTTATAAATGAAAATTGCTAGTCAGCCAATTTTCATAAAAATATGAAAAATAAAATTTATTTTGCGACCGTAGTAGCAGTCCGATAGCCACCACCAAAAACGGACAGCGTATCACCCCCGGGCAGTGATGCGGGTGAACGTGGAACCTGTCTTCACTAAGACTAGATTCTCCCCGTCTACACACACTGCTTCGAAGACACAGTTTTTATACTGTTTAATTTGCCCGCGGCTAGTAGTCCTTTTGTCTCTTTCTAAGTTTCACATATTCAAGTTGGTTTCTTTTCTCTGTCCAAGCTGCACAAAAACCTCGGCCGAGAGCGGAATCGCTGTCTTCCCGTGTTCCCGTAACCCAGGCATTCATGTCCAAGGTGCCAATGGCCCTCCAGATAGGCATCGCCCAGATTTCCCGGACCCGGGCATTCAGGGTTCGGGTGTTAATGGTCCCTTGATAGGCATTTTATCTGGTGCCATCCTTTGGGCGTAGGGTCGTTGGCCACTTCCCGTCTTGGCAGCTACACCCTCCTTCTCATGCAAATGTCCATCTGCCGCGGTTTTGCAGTGTGTCTCCAGGCTGGATTTCTTAACCTGAATGGAATGAGAGGGGAAACCCCCTTCCCCTCTTCCCTTCCCCGGGTTATTTCATTTATATTATTTAATACACCATTTATTCCCATGAATTACTACCCATATTTCTAACAAAACTGAGAGATGAAACCAGTGCAGAGGCCTATAAAACAGATGTGCGTTTCTCCCATATCCTTTCAGATTCTAGAAGATAAGGAATTTTGGGTTTGGTTTTTTTCTCCTTTTTTTTTTTTTTTTTTTAATTTTTTTTATGCTCTGGAACCATCTTGGAGAGAAACTTTCTTTCTGAAAACTGGGAATTTTCTAAGGTTCTCAAGAGGTATTGAAAGGTAAAAATACCCCATGAGTTTATTAATTAGTTCCCACGTCATCCTCACAAAGCACTTTCAGATAGAAAAACATCTTACCCAGCAGTATGACTGGGATTACTGCATCACACACTTTAGTACCTGTGCAGACCAGGCACTGGAAAGGCTCCCCAGGGAAGTGATCATAGCACCAAGCCTGACAGAGTTCACTCAAGAAGCATTTGGACACCACTCTCAGGCACATGGAGTGATTTTTGGGATGTCTTGGGATGTCTTGTGTTCCATAGATTTTTGGGATGTCTTTGGGTGAGGAGTTGCACTCAATGATCCTTGTGGCTCCCTTTCAACTCTGGATTATTCTATGGTTCTATGATTCTATGGTTCCATGATCCTGTGATTCCAGAGATCAAAGCTCTGACTCTGTCCTCAAGTGACTGACTCAGGAAAGGAATCCAATTCAGAGTAGTAGGAATTAGGCTGTTTGTTTAGATGTGGCTCTCAATCACTCCTTATGCCCCTACTGCATGATTGTTTATTTATTTGCTATTTATCTTCTCTTGACTATGGATTGTGGGCTCACCATGTGGAAGAGTCCATCTTTTTTGTTCTCAAACATATGGGTGGAAATCTTAAATGCTTAGATCCTGGTTTTCCCTTGAAACCTGACTTGCACTCCTGCATATTTTAGAGATGTATTTTGTTGTAATTTTTGACAGTACATCAAATAGATCAGTAATCCCTCATTAAGGATGGCACTTTTTGAGGCGGAGTTTGAATTAAAACAGAATTTTGTGCTGATTCTGGCTTAATTCTTTCCTGATCTTTTCTTTAGCCATGGAGGGGTCACTCTAGTTTGATAAAATCTGGGAAAACATCATTTTCAAAACAAAGCAGCATATTTGGATGTCTCTACCCTCAGACAAAATTAGTTTGCTCATAAAACCAAATATTTACTTAACACTTATTTAAGGTTAATGGAAGATTATTTTTAAAATAATAATTTATTACATAAACCAAATACAAGTAAAGAATAATTAAATTATTAAATAGATGCATGAAACTGATCTGTTAACATTCCTTTAACATGAATAAACAAAACTGGCATTAATAATTTGCAGTCAAAGTGGGTCTGCACTTGTAGAATACTAATTATGAGCTGAACAACAAGATAAATATTGTCTCCCTGTTTTTATATATCTAACTCTTTTAGAAAACAAATCACTCAAGATGCTGACCTGTGTTAATTGCAAAACCATTTTGAAAAACACCTCTGAATACTGACTTCACTCAGTGGGAACTGCTAGGTCCTACCTTTACAGAAGATGGCACTCCCTCCAAAGTGACAGAGTTGCCCCAGTACAAAAAGGTTTTTTGGACTGTGAAAACAGATCCAGTACAGCCAGCTGAGATAATTTCTCCCCTAGCAGAAACTCCCTGCATGATGTTGAAACACACAGGATTGGGATGTTTTGCACAAACCAAAAGCTTGGCTCTGAGGCTCATTATTTCTGAAAAGAAATGGAAGAGTAATCTACAGCTGAACATTGCCAATGTAAGTAGAGAATTTCTCTCCTTCAGAATGCAGAGAAGCCAGCTTGTGTTACCACTGCACCAAAGTAGAATGTGACTAATTATTCCAAATGGTATTTAAAAGGAAGCTAAAATCTTGGTTTTCAAGGCTCCCGGACAAGAAAAGTCTTCATTCCAAAGTATTGGTTAGCTGCTCTTAATGTGAAACAAATTTTGTTGAGAGACAAAAGCTGAGCAAAGTATATTTCAGTAAATAATCTACTGCCTTATTCACACATTTTTCATATCTCACTCATTAAAGAGGTAGAGTCTTGGCACACCTATGATCACACATTCTAAAACACAGAAACCATTCAGTTCTGATTAGTAGGTGATATTAGAGGAATGTTGTAAAACACATCAATTAAACTAAAATACATTTCACAAAATCTGTTTCAGTGCCTCCACTTTGAGTCTAAGTTTAAAAAAGAGTTTTTCATCCATTAGAGAGAGATGAAAAGAATTGGCACGTAGATTATTCACGAGGTACATTTTGAGGAAAATTTAATTAAAGACAACAGCAAGCAAATAATAATAGCTCATGGTTCAGCATATTGATGAACATGGTGAAGCAATTTAATTTCTGCTTTCATTATGTTTGTCTTCCAGAAAAAGCTGCTCTTCTTCTCCAAGCAAGAATGCTGTGGCAGTGAGCTGCTATATCATGATCTCCCACCTTCTTTTGAAAAGAGACAAGAGGAGCACACAGCAGGGACAGTGAGGCCAATGGTTCTGGAACTTGCTGCACCACAGAGTAGTAGTAAGCACTACTAGTAATTAATTAGTTGTCTTGGTAGTAGGCACTACCAAGAGAGCAGCAAGAAAATCATAATGAGGAACAAAACTCCTGCCTCTGTTCACTGTTGGATTTTTGGCATTACACAGACATGGGTTTGAGCTTCCAGCTGGAGAATGAAGTAATTATGTATGTGTCCCTCGGGGCTGAGGCTGGGAGGTTAGAGAAAAAGTTCCTTTATAGATAGCTTAGGGGAACTCCTTGCTGGATAGTGGTTGATTAGCTTTGCAGATATAGTTACAAGAAGTGCATTTAGTCACTGAAAGAATGTTTCAGGACAGGCATGTCTGGTTCCATAGATTTTGATGGCTCCACTGGGATAGGGTATTGATTTAGGTGGTGGTGGATCTGCTCTGCCATGTTTGCTTTTGCTCTTTGATTTTTTCAGTTTTAGCCCTTCTTGTTCTGCGAGAATATTTCCTCTAGTGATGGATTTTGTGAGTTTAGGGATATTTGCAAGTCAGCAGGAAGAGTTCTGAAGACCTTTCTTTCGAGCCATGAACTTCTTTTCACACATGTAATGATTTTTTAATGACTTTGAAAATTTCAATACACGCTAGTTAAGCCTGTGCAATGTTAGCAGATTTCTTTTTGTCTTGTAATCCCTGGTATTCAAGGTAATTCTGCAAAAATTCAATCTGTTTCTCAGAAGCAGCATACTTTACAGGTTTGTGGTTGACTTTACATTATTGAGGTGAACTTCAACTGAGATTTCCTTAGAGCATTGACAACAATATTGAAGGGGTTTGCTATACATTACAGTTTTCAAAAAGGAGATTATAGAATATTGGAATTCTGCTTAAACCCTCTCAAATGCCAGCATGTGAAAGCAGAAACCACATAAGTGAGGATATTGCCAGTGCTCTAAAGCATGGTAGTGATGAGACTTCATGCACTTGCATGTCAGTGTTACCCTCTGCCCCTTACCTAAGAGAATGTCATCACACTTGCCTCCTTTTGCCAAAAAATTCTCCAAAATCAGATTGCTCTCTGTGTCTCCTTCTCTCATTCTTCCTTGTACCCAGGCCAGTCCTCATAGACCTTGAGTTAGATATGCCCTAGTTTTTCACGCCTCCACTTTAACTTTTTGACATTAAATGACTGAAGTGCAAATATTGCATCACAGCCTGTTCAAGAAGGACAAAGCATGCTGGCATGATCCACCATCCAGAGGTTAAGCAGACTGGCCTTTTCATTCCTACCTTTCTGGTTTCGTGCTGGCTACTGACACTTAGGGAGTGGGATGGCAGTGTAGAGCATCTTGAGAAGCGTTTTTCTGAGAAAATCAACATTGGTAAAAGTAGGATGCAACAATACAAGAAACTTGTAAAGGCACAAACAGCAGCAAGAAGAATTTGCTTAATCACTTTGATATGAGCAATATTCTTCTCCTGTACCTATATTGTCAGGGTTTTTTTCTCAATCCAAAGCCTACTGATACCATTGGAAAACTTTCCACAGGTTTCAGAGCTTCAGACTGGGGCCACAGAGACAATGTCTGCAAGCAAGGAGCCAACTTGGCCTCCTTTCTGCTGTCAATTATTTAGGTCCAGAGAGTAAGAAGCATCCTGGTGTTCTGGGCCAGGTGCTCAGCCAGGTCTCTTCTTTGACAGGTATATAAACTTTACAAGTTAAGCACTCAATCTTCAATAGTTTTGATTGTGCTTGCATCCTCTATTGCACAAAATTATAGGAAATGTAAATGCTTTTCTTTTACAGAGATTTTTTAAAGTCAGACCTAGGTTTTAAATGTGTGAGCTCTCCTATCATGCTAGATAATCATAGATCTCTGCTTCTAAAACTTCAGAGAACTCCTTTTACATATTAACCTCTTTTCAAAGTGCACATCTTGAGTCTAATTTTTATTTATAATTAAGTTTCTATGCTGGTGGCTAACTGCAGACTACACTTAGAAAAGAGCTTTAATTGTTGCCAGAATTTTCCTAAAAGACCTAACCAAAACCAAGAATATGATATTTCCAGTCCATCCTTGAGCAAATTGCTATAGATTTGTGTAATGTATGGCCTTCATCAAAAGCGGTGGAAAAAAAGGTTTCACTTTGACAAAGTTATACTTCTGTTTTCTGCTGTTTTTACTCTGCAAGTCATCTTATGATTTCAGATTAGACATAAATGAGTGAAATCCTTCCTCTCAAGGAAAAAAATCACAATTTTCATCTTGAATTAACAATGTTGATAATTTAGGAATAATTAGATTAAAGGGAAAGAAGGACATTGTTAACAAAAGCACCTTGCAGTGAGTCTTCCTTGATTTTTATATGAAGTACAATACAAAAGGAAAGTGTGGTAGAAGTAAAAATCGTGACATTTAGAAGTAAATTTTAACCAACCACTGATTTTTGTGTTATATGGATGTGTGATGGATTGCACATAAATGTGCTCCAGAAGCAAAGATCTCCTGAAAAATGGCTATACTATAAACTTCCACTACTACTACAAGACCTCAGCATTTGGATAGTAAAAGTCTCAGTTCTTAAACCTTCTTGCCTTTAGCATCAGGAAGCCATAAGCAGCTACAGAAAGTGGTGAGCAAGTTTTATAGTTTTTATCTATGATTTAGCATTTTTGTCCTTCTTGGCTCCTTCCATAACAATCTGACTAACTACAACATCTCCCTGTGCCTCATGAATGTCGAAGAGCAAAATACCAAGGACTCTGGTTTCTCAGACTCCTTTATTTATTTCTTTATTTTCTCTTTCCTTTCTACAAAACATTTTGAGGGTCTCATATGCCAGGCCTTTCTTTATCCTCTAATTTTTCCAGAAAATTTTTAGCTGGAAAAATTTTCTTTGTACTTACTCCCTTGGTATTGATCAGGTATTTTCCACTCAAAGATGCGTATCAGGCTGTACCTCATTTCTAAAGAGATACTGCAAATTTTTTTTCACATTCATTTTTGCTGGTATCTGGTTTATGTCTGGCAACTACCTAGAAATCTCAAATTCAGCAGTGCCTTTACAATATAGCAGAATTTGCCACAGACAACATACTATACATGACTTTGCTGTTTAATTCAGAGTGTGCTGGAACTTTTTCAATGACCTGGATGCAGACTCCATGTTGCATAAATTTGTTTTTAACCTGAGACAGCAGGCAATAAGATATAAACAGTCCCCAGTTCTCAGCAGATTTTACTATAAAAAGCATATGGGAGAAAACTGTGCTACTTTTTCTGCCCAACACTTACATAAAACTTGCAAAGCACAGGGTACTCGTCTATTTTAAGACCATGAAATAAAATGCAATAAGCTAGAAGGCATAATATCTTCCAGGGTCTGTAATCAATGCATCAAGCCCTGTTTACTGCTAAAGCCCTTATCAGTCAAATTTTTGTTAGTTTTTCTCTTATGACCTCCAAACTTTAAAAATGTTTAAAAGCACAGAGTTGCAAGTTGATATGTAAAATATCTACATTGGAATGGAAATTCTGTGAGTGGCAATGTCACCTTTGGCAATGTTTTGGTTCATTCTCATTAATAAGAATGAGTAAAGCCTATGTTACTGCCAAAAGGACACCGCTGCTCACTGGTTTGGCATCTTGGTGTTGAGGTGACAGACTGAAATACGTTGTTTTGGAGATACAGTTGAACAAAATTTAAATAAAAAGCATTCAGGGGAGCATCTTCCCCATAAAATTGATACACCTCTTTCACCTTCAAGAAACAAAAACAACTGATGAATGCTGCACTTCATGCAAGACATACAATGCAATTTTCATGCTTGTTCAATTCCAATAAGAAACATGAATGTCCACCTTTTAGGGGGCACATTGTAAATGTGCCACCTGAGGCCTTGAGAACATCAGTGAATTACAGTAGCATGAAATACCTGCTTTAAAATATTTCTTTATATTCATCCATCTCTTCTTGGATTTTTAGGTGTGTGACTCTAAATTTTCTGTCCTGCATATTAAGTACAGATTTCTAGAAGTGAGACCTCTTCCTTAAATAACTACAGAGAGGAGCACAAACACAAAGTGCAGACCTGATGTAAAAGAATACAGTTACAATCCCTTGAAAGACAAAAATTATTTTGTTTTTCTGTGTATTCTGGTCTGAGCTCCAGAAGTAGGTTTGTTTCTGAGTAAAGGCAGATTCTGGCAGATTCACTTGCTTACTGACACTGAACATCACACAGGGACAATCATTTTACTTGGAGGTTACCCAACGTGCATTTCTTTCTGCCTCTAGCATCTGTCATTTTTGGGAAGCCTACTTTTGACTAATAGTTTGTGAACTATTCTCTTCAGAATTCAAAAATGCATTTCAAGTCAGGAGAGAAAATGTTGTAATGGGCCATTTAGGGTCAGACTCAAAACACAGACATTAATTATTTCACCTAAGATTTTTGAAGTGCCCTGCAAATTACTAGACACAATTCTCCCAGGATGAAGAGCTCTGTAGTACATCAGTCTTAGTAAGAAACTGGAAACCATAAGAATCCCATTAAGTACCTAAATACCTCTTAAAACCTATCCCTGTTGGTCTTTTCACTCCTTTTTTCTGATCTGCAGTAAACATGACAAGTGAGGGTAGCTAGAATGATGTTACTGATAAAAACCAAGCGTCTCTAATTTTTAATATCTCTGACAGTGGCTTTTTTATTGTGTACTCTCTAAATGTTAAGCCTTGTTTCTAAACAAAACATGATGATACTTGCACGTGCCACCTGAAAGAGTTAGAAAATCTCCTTTCCTTCCTAATCCTCCTAGGTCCACAGAGATATATTGCCTGGCTTCTAAAAAACCCTAGCCTAGTTTATGAAGACAATTTGACTGTTTCTTCTGCTGTTCCCCCATTTATTTCTTTTTCTTCTACTCTACCTCCAAAAATATCAATAAAATTTCTTTTTGTATGCCTGAAGAAACTGTTAGAGATTTGTTCACATTATCTTTTTGTATATGGAAAAGCATGTACATCTTTGAACAATACAGTAAAGAGCACACTTGCTAGCAAGAGAAAGTTAAAGAAGACGCACATAGAAAACTTCTGTATGATTTGAAATCGCACAAACAGAGCATGAGCCTCAGGGTTGAAGTGATGTTATTACCATACAAAAAAGCATGGAAATAAAGAGACAAAGCTGCCACTCTATTTTCAAAAATAAAATAAAATTGCACACCACTTTTCCCACAATACTTCACTGTCTTGAAAGCACTGAGTCTTTTGTAGCTTTATGATAAAAACTTCTGGTAATAAAAACAAGGACTGGAACAGGTTGCCAGGGAAGTTGAGGGCGCCCCATCCCTGGAAGTGTTCAAGGACAATTTGGCTGGGGCTCTGAGCAACCTGGTCTAGTGGAAGTGTCCCTGCCCACAGCAAGGAGGTTGGAATGAGATGGTCTCTAATGTCCCTTCCATCCCAGGCCATTCTGTGACTCCACAACTTTGTCATGACAAACATCAGCATGAAGGAAGAACCTAGAGAAAGTGGGAAAAGGATCACTGATGTTTTCTGTCTAGGTATATGTCTGTAAAAAGCCAGTCCTCACTCTGACTGCTGAGGGTCAAGTCATTCTGAAACTGTTCACTGGCATGATTGATGTCACACAAAGCACACAGAGTTCATGTTAACCACAGCTTTGAACACAATAGTAAAGACCCTTACACAGACCTTTCTGGCACTGTTTATGCTGACATTAAATTTCCTGTGCATATTTTTGCAGTAAAAGCATCACATTTTTTGGTTTTGTTTTCTTTCCAATCTTGTTCATAAATGTAATGCTTGTCAGAGAGATGTGTGACGGCCAAGAGAAAGGAGCAGGAAGCTAGAAGCAATATGAAAAGTTACAATCCTGTGTCAAAAATACTTCTTTATGTAACATCAATGATACTGCTGTCATGCTTTTAGAGGCCACCCTTAAATGTCACACTGAGAGGTGAGGAGTATTGTAGAAGGGGCAGTGAAAATTGCTACCAATAAAATGCAGTTTTCCTGAGGGACAGCAGTGGGGACTGAAAAGGTGACATACACAAAGTTACTATTATATTTCTCTTTTTATTAAAATCCTTCACACTCTCAAAACCTCCAGTCCAGCATGTGTCGATAAAATAAGTAATGATTGCAAAGGATTGTGATTAGTCCTTCAGGCAGAAACTATGATGTTTAAACATGCTGTGTTTAGAAAACTAAGTCCAGGGGTCAAGGTTTGTGTATGTCTGTAACATGGAGCAGAGCAGGTTATGGTGCCCAAGCAAGACTCTTGGCACAACATTGAGGTATAGTGGTGCTGGATTTAGTAATCTGTAGGTTATTGTTTCTTTTTGAACGAGAATTAACCTTGGAATACTCAATTTTTTGCATTGCATCTGTGTAAGACACTGATAGCAGCACTGTGGAGGAAGGTCTTCCAGGTGCCAGCTCTAGACCCTGGTTTAGACACTCTGCCAGGAATTATTTCTCCTGTCATAGCACAGCCTACTCTGTATCCTGATCAATTTTCATTTAATGTCTATGTAATAATTTAGCTTCTCCTGCTACACCCATGACAAAAGAGATATCACCTCTGAATAAAAAATAACTGCATATCCTGGCCTGTGCTTTAGATTCTGCTTTTGGATATTAGTTTCAAGACTGACCATGTTGTTTCCATTTAAAAATTATCTACATTTCACCAAATTCATAATTTCATATGGTGGTGTTGATTTGAAGCTACGATATGCAGTGAAAACATAGGACCTATAATGAAAATACAGCCTCATCCGCAGAATGGAAATTATGGCATTTTTGTGCAGCTTTCAAACATGCAAAGTGACAGGAACAACATTTTTTTCCATAGACTGGTTCTCTTTTACCCAGTGTGCACTTCTTATGCAGAGAATGAGAGTTTTGTTCCTGGTTGGTTTAAAATTGGGCTCCTTGATTCAGTTAGGTTTGATACAAGAGCTCTGAGAAGCAGTAAGGAATATATCTTTGTTTTCCTGGTGTTAAATACACAGGCACAGTGAGGGAGAGAGATGAAAGGAATTCGAAAGAAATTTTGTCCCCTGAGACTTGAAATATCTGATCTAAATCTTTTCTTATTTTAAATATATTAGATTATCTTGTCTCCACTGGAAAATGAAGGATCTGTTACATGCCCTTACTATATTGTCTAAGTAAATGAGCTCTCTAAATCATCCAGGAAAACCCACTTCATGCTGTGCTGACATGAGTTAAACTGAGATATTAGGTCTGTACTGCCCTGACTTTTATATCTGTGAAGAAGATTGATGTAAGGGGGAGCTTCAGAAAAGTTAAAGGTCTCTCGGCACAAGATCCCAAATACCTCTTAGGATCTGGACCAAATACCATTCCAGCACACATTCCACATTGATATGAAGGAAAACACAGCATCTTGGGTAGCTGAATTCTCTGGCTGGAGCCCACAGATATAAAAGTGAGAAAAACAGACTAAGCCTTTTCTTGTTTCTGGATTGAACTCTAACACTAATGCAGACTAATTTTCAATTTAGGGGAAACAATATTCAAATTTATTTCACAAAAGATTCTCATTTTCTCTGGAAAATGCAGAGAAATCTGTTTCTGGTTATGAAATCAAATGACCATAAATATTTTCTGCTTTTTTTATGGTAAAAAGTGGTAGAAGAAAGCTTTGAAGAGTGTCACAGGGAGTTACTATACATATATACATATGTGCATAGTCATCCTTGCAAACCAGAAGGACCTCATTGTGAGATACAGAGTTGATGGGGAAACAGAGACTACATTAAGAGATGCCATGAGACCCAAAATCTAACCTTTGGGACAAAAAACTCATGGGAGGCTCCTTATAGTACTTCAGAAAAGATCTATATAGAAGTTAGCTGAAACAATCAATGTTTTTTCAGCCTTGTGATTGTGGGAGGGTGTTTAGAAATGAGCAGGGCTGGAAACAAGATCTACTGTGCATTTCAACCATCCTGATATCACAGAGGACCTCTGAAATATCCAAGTCATGGGATGATACACCAGTGAAGGGATCACATCACCTGATAAAAATCAAAGCCTTCTGTCACTGTCATAATTGTCATTAAAACTGGCATGGCTGTATTTAGTCCTTATAAGTTTGCCCACTCCTCAATTCTAAGTTGCCATTTTTGCCTTTCCTACTGAAGCTAAAGGCACTCTGAACCTTGTGCTTTGTGCAGTGAGTTATGAGACATTTTAAATTATGGTGAATTGAGGAATAGTTTACCTCTGGCTCTCACAGATTTGATCTGAGATTTGTTCTGTAAGCTGCAGTAGAGTGAGAAATTTGCAGCTTAAAAGGATTGAGTTGTATTTATGTTCTGACTTATCCTCAACTGTAATAGACTGAGGAATGTTTTATCTCTAACACTTGCACTTTGCTCTGAGATTTGCACCTTTTAAAGGGGACTGAAATTGTGCTTGTACCTTCTCTCTCTCTGATAAATGGCTTGAGTTTCTGAGATTTTAAATGAGTGCCACAGTGAAGAAATGTTAAAAATTAATAGCATGTAATTCTCTGAGGCACGAATAAGATGCTGACCTCTTTTCATTCAATATGCATTGATAGAAGGAGTAATTTGGAAAGGGAAATGCAGAGTGACCTTAATTTGAGAGATGGTGTGCTGGCAAGGTCCCTCTGTCTGCCCTCTCAGTGGAGGTAGGGGATAGAGATGGATGCTGCAGCAAAGATGCAAAAGTGATTGATGTGTTAGAAACTGCAGAAGAACCTGACAACAGCCACATAGGAATTCAGGTTTCTCTTCCCTAAGGGGTGGCAGGATTCGGAGTGCCTCTACACCAATGCACACAGCATGGGCAGCAGACAGGGGGAGTTCAAAGCCATTGTGGAGTGGAGAACTTGGATATACACACAATCACAGAAACGTGGTGGGATGGCTCACACACCTGGAGTGCTCAGGGGATGGCTATAAACCTTCAGGAGGGATATGCAAGGAAGCAGAGGAGGTGGGGTAATCCTGGGCTGTCCAGAGCTCGATGATGGCGATGAAAAGTTTGAGTGTTTATGGGTAAGAATCAGGAGGAAGGCCAACAAGACAGGGTGGTGGGAGTCTGGTACAGAAAACCCAGCCAGGACAAAGAGGCAGACAAAGCATTCAACTACAGAGGACGATAAACAACCCTCAGAAAATGCTGATGTCATTCTGCCACAACATGGAAGACTAGAAAATTGTGAGAATTTTCTTCTTGCTGGGTCTGCGCATAGTAACTGATGTGACTTCATTTCACACACGCAACATTCAGAGGTCAATGTAGTGCTTAATGGAGAATGTAACTGAAGATAAATCACGTAATTCAGCAGTGTTAGTTGCTTGTGTGCACCTTGAAGCTCTGACAAAATTGCACTGGTAAGTCCCTCACTTTTCCCTGTGCATTCAGGAGCTTAAAATAGCTCTGACCACCATTTTATGGAAGGATGATGCAGGGATACATACAAGTATCTTACAATCCACGCTTTTGATCATCTGTTTTGTTCAAGCTACAACTGCATTAGAAAAAGAATTTGTACCAGTTAAGAGCACACAGTGGACTTTCTGTCTAGATTAAAACTGTCAGCATAATACAAAGTCCCTGCCTTGGCAAGTACGTGTAGGAATGTTCACAGGTTCCACTTCAGATTTGGCCATTTGCCCTGATTCTCTTTCTATGTTCAAATAAACACAAAAAGCTGTGATAATTAGGTGGCTTATCCCCACTATTGCTGCAAGCCTGGGTTAGCTGGGTCTGTGGGCTGACAGACCACATGACCAGAAATGGTGACAAGGTCTTCAATGTCACTTTGCTAATGAGTGCCACAACTATCTCCAGAACATAAGAAGCCTCATGAAAGAGGAGGTAAAGGTGAAAAGGCCAAAGAAGAAGCCCCATGAGAATCTCCATTAAGTCTTGCCTACATTAAACATTTACACAGCAACAATACTTCAAAGGTAAGGTGTGAAAATGAAAGGATTTGCAGGCCTTTTGAGTGTGACAGCCTATCTGAGAGTGTTATCATCTGATCAGGCATTCCCATGCTGTCCTAAAAATACCCCTAGCCTTTAAAAGGCAAATCCTTTTGCTTCTTTGTTGTAAAATCATGGAATCCATCACCGTGTCATGTTACGATGTGAAGGATCATTAAAGTTTTATAAAGACAGCCCCAGGGGTTAAAAGGAATTCCAGTTCCTTAGAAGTGGTCAGAGCACCAAAATGTGCTGGCTTTTGGTCCAAGGTAGAAAACACCTCCAAAATGTTCACTGGCAGTGATGCCAGTGGTCTGGGCCAACCAAGAACAAGCTGCTCAATAGAACTAGTGCTCAGAAGACAAGGAGGTCAATGACCATCCTGTCTCTATTGCACACAGCAAATGCTCTCGAACCTTGCCTTGTGTTTCCAGGTTGCCGAAGGCTTTTGGGAACCAGCTCCAATTGCAAATCAAAGGGATGTGATGATTCCATCTGAATGAACGACTCTAGGTAATGGGGAATTTGCTTGATTTTAGGAAAACAGAACAAACCACCAAAAAATTGGTCAGGACTCTGCTCTCCCTTTCTCAGGAAAGCAGGGAAGACAGAGGGACAGCTGCAGAAATTGGGAGACATTTATACACAGATGCCAGCAGAAAAAAAGGAGAGGGAAAACCTTACTGCGGGGAAGTTTTTTGTAGAAGAAAATGCTGAGAAATGTACTTAGACAAGATAGGGTGTGCTTTGCTTGAAAGGAAAATTTAATTAGTCTTGGTATTTTAAGCAAAGACTTTCTTTTTATTTGTAGACTTTCTAAGGAACTTGTGCCATCACAGACCTCTGTGAGTCCTTGGAGAGTGAGGTTTTGGAAAGTAGACATTTCCAAGTGAAATGGCTGCTTTAGTGTTTGATACTAATTTACAGGGAGGAATTTACTGTGAATCCAAAAAGAACAGGTAGGTGGGATGAAAGCCAGCATGGGGATTTATTTTATTTCATTTAAAAAGAGAAAATGCAGGACAATTAAAGTTAAAATTAAGCATTTGGGAGGGTGTTAGGAAAAGCTATTCAAATATGAAGGGATCACAGCAGAAAAGTGTAGCACAGAATAAAATTTCCTGTAACAAGGGTCAGTAAAGGAAAGGGGAAAGGTTATACAGACATACTGGGAATGAGATAAGTGCAAGCTCAAATATGGGGCAGGAAGATTTCTAAGGTTTTTAGAAACTGTTTTTTATAATCAGAAATGGACTGAGAATCCTTCACCTTACCTCAACAGAGGTTTGGACTTGGAAGGTCCTTGTAATTTCTGTTACAGTTTGCCTTTCTCAATCTATACCAAAAATCAGGATTTCTGCCATTAAATAGCAAAGTTGCAATTAAACATTGTCCTTCTAACAAATGAAGTATTTATTGACTTTTAATAATATGTACTTGATTCTGAAGATAGCAATCCTTCACTGAAGAGTGAATTGCTGAAAATAAAAATCAGTAAAAATTACATATTTTTGAGGGAGGACATTTTTTTGACTTGTTTTGAACAGAAAATACTTATCAAGTCAGATGAGAGTGAAAATTTATGCCTGTTCTCCTTGTCAGCAGTTGTGTGGCAACTAGCTGCCATTCCCCCATTTCCAAATGGAAATAATTTTCAAAGTGGGAATGCAAAGTGATGATGGTGCGCAGCTTGAATTCACAGTAGGAGAAATTGTGCTCCAAACCTTGAGTTCTTCCTGCTGAGATCACTGAGTTATTTAATTATGCTGCTGCACACATTGCTTCAGCATTTGATCTTTTCCATGACATCCTTTAACAAGTAACTTTTCTCAGTCAATGAGAAAGCAAATAAACACTGCATTGCCTTTCATGTGTTTTGCCAGTTTCAGTCATCTATATCATACTCAATTATGTCTCTATTGGCCTTCCTCTCTGTGCCTGTTTTCCTGCTTTGAAGAAGCATCTTTCCTGTCTTCTTGGATGCCTTTGGGTCTAAATGTCTAAATATGTCTAATCTCATAATCAAATGAACTATTTTCATTCATAAGTAGTCATAACATTAGAGTGTCTTAAAAAAATGCGAGCTTGATTTTGGATCCTTCTCCCCATGTAGATGCCAGCTTAGGATTTCATTTCACAGGCTCGTGTTTAAACAATCTCTCTTTAGTGCTAATTCTGGTCTATACAATATCCCTTTTACAAACACAAAACAATCAGCAACATTTCAAAAGTGGTGCCTCTGTAAAGCAGCTTCAGTCCTGCTGCAGTTCCCTCTTGTAAGCCTCTTGTTTGTTTGATGCTCATCCTTCCCTTCTTCCTACTACACAACATGAAGGAGCAAGAGTTCACTCTCAAAGCTTTGCTATCATGTGATTTTCTTAATGATTTGAGGGTCTTGTGTTTGCCTTTTTATTTTTAAAGAAAACTGCCTGTCAGGTGTTGGCCTTAATATTTCACAAAAAAAGCATAATTTGAATATTTTTCTTCTAAAATCTCCAGGCCCTGGAAGCATAAATAATTGATCCTGTACTACAAACAAGATGAAATGAAAGTATTTGTTGGGGGATGGGCTAATGGAATATGGAGTTTGGAATATGGTCTGTCAGTGCAGAATCTCCTAAGTATTTATGTTCCAAGTCTGAAGAGCTGCCTGAAATAGCTGCAATCATCATATCAACTTAATTATTTGAGACTGTAGTTATTTCAAAGTAACTGTACATGTTCAGACATGCAGACACATGCACACACAGAGTAATATTTTATTCAGCATTTTAGAAGACAGATACTGATACCAACGTGGAACATTCTAAGAACAGACTTAGTTCTTCAGCTAATTCTTCCCTTCAATGCACGCAAATTGTTATTTTCATTTCACTACAACTGGTTCCTTCCCCAGGTGGAGTCTATGTGCTGTGTTTCATTGTGGTTTAAATATGAGAAGATTGAAGTGTTTTATACTGTTAAGATAATTTGAATCAAAAGAAAGGTAAAGAACATCTTAAAAGATATTTCATGTGTTTTAATTTAGAGTCCAACTAGCAAGCTGACTTGGAAATTCTTCCTAGTGAAATTCCCATGGAAGTAGGCTTTTCTGTGTCCAGCAGATGTTTTTCATTACTAGACACAATCAATTTCTGTCCTCCCAGTTGGTGCCAGGGTGGTTTGTGCTTTGAACCACATGAGTTTACAGACTCTTATCTTGTATCCCATTACTTCAATTCTTTAGACATTCTTAGTGCTGTGGAATTTACTTTATAAATTAAATTCCAACTACAGATTCTGCAAAGGCTGCACCAGCATTACAAGTTTCTGATTGTAGCTCTTCTTCTATAGCTTGCCACATTCTTCTCCCACCAGTATCTCCTGCTCAGACTCCCATCACCAATTAATTAATTTCCTACTTTTTTGCAAGCCCTCCCAAATGTCTTTAATTCCAAATGCTATTTCATCTATAATTATTCCTACCATAACTACACTAACATAGTATCCTTTAGCTCACAATAATATCCTGGAGCTTTCAGGCTAACATCTGTCAAAAACTGGCATTGGACACCACCCTTTTTGCTACCAACAGTTGCCCAACAAAAGGCTCAATCTGCATTTATTTTTGAAGTGAGGTGTGTATCAGATTTACTGAAACCGTCCTATTTTTCACATAGCCAAAGCTATGTGAAAACTTCCTCCCAGGCAACTTGAAGGGATAAGGCTTTTCACATGGTGGCTTTTCAGGTGAGTCCCAGCTCACTGCTGGGAGAGGCAGCTGAAATCTCTGTTTGGAAGTTCAGCAATTATCCATCATGCTCTTTACTCTTTGAATTGAAGATGGAGGCTTCATTTTACTCATAGCAACACAACTGTTTTATCTCAGCTATTTAGACTGTGTTTGTTGGTTTCTGGTGGGCTAAGGGTATCTCTACCTGTGCTCTGAATAATAGCATTTGCTCCAAGCAGGCTTGTCCAAAGGAACATGGTGTGGTTCTTTACTGCTAATTGGACAGAGTTCATGTTGCTGTAATTGGGGTTTCTCTCAAAGGCTGCTAATGCCAAAAGGGACTATTGATAATGGACTTCAGCCACGTTTTGGCCAGGTGTTCTGTCATTTTCTCACAGATTTACAACCTGTATTATTATCAAACACTTAAATTAGAACAACATCTTCTCAACAGTTTCTAAAAGCCCAGACATAGTAAAAGGGGTCAGAGGAAATAAGGCAAAAAAAGACAATGACTTTTATGATTAGATGAGTTGCAGTTGCCATTCATAATGACAGGCAATCATACCACATGTTATGCTACTTACACGCGTCAATTTCTTCCAGCTCATTTTGGATTTTTATGCTTAATTAGATCAGCAATTAATTATTCATTAGAGTAGAGGGAGATTCCAAATTTTTATCTTTTGAGAAATCTCCATGTTTCAGTGTGGATTTTTATGCCAAATTGAAGTGAAAGGATCACATTACTCAGAGACTGGACAGCAGGATTGTGACATGAGTCCCTGGGAGCCATCCAGAGTGATCTGTCCAAACCCACAACTCATGCTTTGCTACAGAGTGGAGTCTGGATATTGTACCAATATCAGCCTGAAAATTTATTACCTGTGGAAGCTAAGAAGGAACAATTTGCCCCCTATGAACAGGAGGTTTTACTTCTGAGATTGTGTATTATTTTACCCCATTTGAAGCCCTCTAGTCTGATTGTGGCTGTGACAGAAAGCAGACGGTGTTCCTAGGGAACACCAGCTGTCCAGTGACTGTCCAGTGGCAATATCTCAATGCTGTGTGGCCCTTTCCTCTGGTGTACTATGACTGAGGCTTTTCAAGACGATGTTTGATGATTTTCCAAGCTGTCTGGTGTGCTGTGTCTGAAGGGACTGGATAAACCAATGGGCCTGAAAAATGTACAAACTGAAGATGAAAAATAACCTCTAACAGATGCAGATGGACAGCCCAGAAAATGGGGTAAAAAGAATCTTTCATCCTGGTAGCTGTTGATCCTTGCTATGGATATTCATAAGTAATAACACAATGCAGCCATTGTCAGTACTTTTCCCATTCTCTTGAAGTTCATTTGAATGAACAAACCTCAAAACTGTGAAAAATCCATAAAAACTGAAGTTACTTTTGACAGTCTGCCAAGGCCTACAGTCTTAAAAACTCCTAAAGGTCTCAAAAGTATGTAAGTTTTAAAACCCTGAAGCAAGATCAGTGTGCAATTTTGGCTTGGATTACTGCAACATTTCCAGCTATTGTTTCACACTGCCAGTAGATTCCTACTAAGGTCAGTAGGCCTTGTGCATCTAGTTCAGGAATTCAGCTGCAGGTACACTGGGGTATCCAGCAAACAATCAGCAATCAAGCAGTCATATATAAATTTCCACTCAAAATTAACTTCAACATTAACTTCTTCCCCTTCGCATACTTCCTCCTGCCCTGAGAAGGTTTTGTATTCTTTGAGAGAGAGGAGGGAATGAAACTACTTCAAGAAACAAGGTTGATGGGCCTACAGAAAAACATAAATAAATAAATAAATAAAATTCTCAGCTGTTTTCTAAGGCAAATAAATTGTAATTGAAGGAAGTGCCTCCTGTAACCTGAAGGCTCCACGAGGATGGGCCTCTAAGCTCAAAATGGACACACTGAGCAGTGGCACATCCATTTCTTGCATTAGGAACCCTGTACCCAGTGAGAGTGAGCACAACTGAATAATGGGGAGGGCTGAAGCTGTAATGATTCCTGCTCTCTCTCATCTGCTAAACAACAGCACATGCCCCTGAGGTGTGAATAACACTCCTGAGGTGTCTCCTGATTTTCGATTCATTACAGCTCCCTTTCATCCAGCACTACTCATTTCAGTCACAGAAGTTGCATCCTCAGTTAACCCCTTTTCCTGGGGGATAGGGAGGCATTTTGGAGGTCTCTTCTCTCAGGGTTACAACTTCATGGAACCAGACCCAATACCAGCTAACCTGGAGTAATATCTGCACTGCCTAATCTAGACCCTAATTTGAGCAGTGGGAGAGGAGTAGGGATGGATTTAGCAGGGCAACCAAGAGATTTGCTAACTGAACTAGAAACATGGCAGATCTCACTTACTGGCTCAATTCCTCCCCACCTCTACCATGCCACCAGTCCCCTCACTGGGCCACCATGTCAGGAGAAAGCAAAGATCTGAAACTTGGGAAAGTTTGCCATTTTTAATGGTATAGTCACTTGAGGATAACTGCATGGAAAATGTCCACCATGCGAAAACGCTTCCCACGAAACCTTCCAGCACAAGTAGTCAGAGGAAAAGATGACGAGGATGGGGGATGAGGTCAGCTTCCCAGCAGAGCTGTGACTGCAACGTGCCAGACATGAAGAATCAGATCATCAAATCCTCTTGCAGTCTCTGTTAAATAAGAGGTCTTGAATATCAACACATATGATCACTTAAGCTCCAGAGCTGCTAATGTTTTAAGAGGCCAAAAACTGCTGCTCCCCTTCTCCTGCTAGATAATGGGCATATACAGACAACTGCTCACTTTGCAAGATGTTCCAGTAAACAAACTTGATGGATTGCGGTGGCAAGATTTAATTTAAGGGCAGACATAGAAAGGTGTGCAATTATTAGTCAATTACTCATCCATTAATAGGCTACTGCACTGAACTATTAATCATGCTTGAACTTAATTCTTTCCCCTCCTGTTCTTTAAAGGGCAGCTAACCCTTCTAAAGAGGGAGAAATGCAGTACTTCAGGGCAGTGGCAGTCCTGTCGTCAGTAGGATATATTTTGAACTCCCACATACAGAGGCATTTATGGATTACTGTTTCTCATGTAGTGCACTGCATTATAATTTGTCATGTTCATGCCCTCAGCTTTTAGGAACTGTGGAGTGGCTGTCTGAAGTACTGGTTTTTGTTACAGTGTTATATGCTTTTGATAATGACAGTCAGATGGCTCACAGGCTGCATGCCAGTTCTTTAGGATATCTCTGTGTCCCAGAGGAAAGAGCCATGAAGTTCCTGGTAGATGTATTTCCATACTTTAGCCCTTTGACATATGTTTGTATTCTAAGGATCTTTGCATTTTGGCCTTTAAGAAAACATATCCTTTATTTTAAACCTGAATGAATTAGTTCAGGGGAGAAAGGACTGAAGGAACTATTCATTCTGTCTCTAGCTGTTTTGGAGAAGCCAAGTGATTTTTGAAGCCTGGAAAGGGATTACCCCTATACCTAAATGAAAAGATTTTTCTATTCATCCTCATATTGTGGGACCTAGGGGTGGAAGAGTTCCAACAAGTATTTTAAGCTTTGGTAGTTTATGCAATTTGGACAGCTGCACTGCGTGAATGTATCCAGAGTTAAAACCAGCTGAGGACTTTTAAGTTTGCAGGACTCCATTCCTGCTACTTTGTTTCCCTGTCACTGTAATTTTGGAATTTCCTGGTCTCTCACCTGCAGCCTGTTTCAGCTCATCTACAGAAGGAAACAGAACTTACTTTAAAAAGGCAGCTGTAAACCTTTGTAGGAGCTGCCTGAAAATAGGAGCAGGAGTCAGGTTGCATGTGAGAACCTTTTACTTTGGAATAAGGTTAACTTTCCCTTCATCCCTTGCTTTGCAGCAGTATTACTCTCTCATTCTTATTCTTGTGTTTTAGGTTATGTCTTCCTCTTTCCTCCCCCTTCCTTCCAAGTATCAAAACAATTCCTAAGAAAAGAGACTACAAGAAGCAAAGTACAAATAAGAATTGTTCTCTGTAGGCAGAACATATTTGTATGCAAATGTGGAAACAAGTGATTTCCTTGGGAATGGGTGGGCAGAGGAGCTTGCTGCTCTACCTGCAGACAGTGAAATATGGAACAACATATCCTCATTGGTCTAATGGATAGGGAAGAAGGAAGAAATGGATCAGGTTCATTTGATCTGACTTTGGGCATAGGAAGCACACTTAGTTCAAACTCCAGGGGTCCAAACTAAAAAGGCAGTCTCTGTGCTACCCCCAAAGTGAGATGCTTGAACACCTTTTGGGAAAATCCTCCCATCATGAGACTGAGATTAATTTGGATTAAACCCATCTAAGTGCGATGGGTTTAATCCAAATTTTAGGAAAACAAACTGTCAGCTGATCAAGGAATTCGTCAATAACATCCTCTGGGTAACTACCCTTCAGAATAAGGAAGCAGGACAAATCCGGAAGATTTTTAAGGACTCTTTCCATACAGCACAAGAACCATCTATCTCTGTGTAAGAAACCAGCAAAGGGAGGGAAGAGACTGACGTGGATGAGTCAAGACCTGCCTGTGAGATTAAAGGGCAGGAAGCAAATGCACAGGCAGTGGAAACAAGGACAGGTAACCTGGGTTTAGCAGAAAGATGAAGTTTGATTGTGTGTGGATGAGGTTAGGAAGGCAGGGAGCTGTCCCAGTTGGACCTGGGACACAAAGACTAATAAGGACTTCCAGAGGTATGTGAGACAGAAAAGGAAGGTCAAGGAAGGCGTATTTCTCCTGAAGAACACGACTGGCAAACTGGTAACAACAGACAAGGATTCTGAGGCACTCCACAACCTCTTTACCACAGTCTTCACTTGCAAGCACTGTCCCCACACCTCTGGAGTGGATGGATCACAAGATGAGGACTGGGGGAACAAAATCCCTCTCACTGTAAAAGATCAGGTTCACGACCATTTTAGGAAATGGATCATACTGAAATCTATGAGAGCTGATGGGATTGATCCCAGAATCTTGAGGGAAGGGGACTCGATGACCTTTAAAGGTCCCTTCCAACCAAAACTATTCTATGATTCTATTAGCAATGGGTTGGATAGAGAAACAGCAGAGAAATAAGGTGAAAAATTACCACTCCTGTGATGTTGTGAATTAAGAATAAAATGAATTGCTAAGTAGTTTTATTCAAAATGTAACTGTCATGTTAGAGAAGTTTACAACAAGATTGTAGAATTTTTCATCATAAAATGCAATGAGACCTTAGAACAAATCTGGTATAATGGGCTGATGAGGACTTCTTTTGTATAAATTAGCATATTGAATCCCTTTTAAAAGCAAATAAATGCAGAAGCAAGCATTTCATTGCAAGATCATGGAGTGTAAAATGATATTTTAAAAGTACAGATATAATGCCAAAGGGTCTTATTCCTTAGTTGTGTAGAATGATTTCAGGTTTTACCACAATCCAGTTGAGCAAAAAGATTATTGTAACAAATCGAAATTACTTTTACTGAGTGTGCTTAATGAGTACTTCTCTTAATCTACATATCAAGATGAGTACCTAACCCAGTAGGAATGTTATATCAACTCTTTATGGCAGGTCTTCCACCTTGCTTCAAAATTCTTCTGTGGTGACTTTGAAATATCTGATTAGTTTGACCTGTTCCTTGGGAAGGAAGATTGATAAGTGTCATGGAGGTGAAAATTATTTTTAAAAATTAGTATTCTTTTCTGCCTCATTTTATTTCCTTGAACAATGACAACAAAAACATTTAAAACAAAAGAAAAATAAAGTGAAATTTAGAGAAAATGTAATATTTTCTCAAGTCATGGGAAAAATTTGTCAAAGATAATTCAGTTGCTACCAAGTTTTGTTGCAAAAGCTTTTCAGGACAAATACATCATCTTGATCTATCAAAGGACATCAGTTTTGTCATGTTCAATATATCCTTCAGTGTCATGAAGAGCTATCTAGCTGTCCTTTGTCTGATTTGAGAAAGTACAGGGCACATCACTCTCTCCTGGTGAGATTTCAGAGGAATCTTGTTTGAAGAAGACACTTGTCAGCAAAATATAATGATGGTTCAATTCCTTCTCCTATCTTCTTGCCATCAGTAACTCCTAATGGGGTAAAAATTACAGGCTGCTTTTCTCAGTGCTGGGAGAAAGAGGGAGGGACATGCAGGCAAGTATCAGCAACTCACCAAGTTCTTGTTGGAGAGAAAACTTTTTGCAAGAGGTCATCAGGCTTCCCCTGCACATTTATGTGTCATGGACTGTACCTGGTCTCAGCAGGGAGTGCAATTATTAACAGTGTCAGGAAACAGAGCTTCTGTGTGGCCTGAATTCCAAGATGCTTTCTGAATTGCAAACAGATTTTCTGCAATCTAAATTACAAGATTCTTTGGTTTGATATCTGAAAGTCTTCCCCAATTACTTGATATGAAATTCACTCAGCTCCTGAGCAAAGGGAAACAAGCATAGCAAAATGGTATAAATTGTATTGGCAACTAATGTTGAAAGAAGCAGAGGGCATTTTTTAGCTGTCCTCATCACAGCAGCCTGGATCTTCACAGGAACACAGGTCTGGAAGAGGTCACCTGCTTTCTGAATCCAGTCACCTGTTCACTTTTTCCAGGGAGGATTTCAGACTTGAATTTTCATCTCTGCAATGACTCACACTTAGCTTTGTATTCCCTATATTACAAAGAGTCACTTAAGATCTTAGTAGTCAGATCATAGATCTCAATAGTTCAAAAACACAATGCAAATATTGCTGGGAAATTCGTGTATTGGTAACAATTTTTAATGCACAAGTTGAAGCAGTGTCTCACAGAAAAACTTGAAGGTACCTCTTCTTAAACAAAAAAAATTATCTGAAGTCCTGAAAAGGTGAAGGCTTTTGTTTTAGCCAGGATTTTGTAAGTCTAAACTGAGGAACTAGATACCGCTGCAACTTGGGCACATGCAAATGATTGGTGTTTGCAATTGCTGAAAGGAATTTTAGTCAAAGCTTTGAAACACATTAGTAGAAAATCTGTGACCCTAATTCACATTGAGCGTGGTTCCAATTAAAGAGTTTAAAATGTTACAGCCCTTGCAGGCTAGAAATCCTTTTATCGACATTTGAAGTTTCTAGGTTACTGGGAATAATAGAAAACTTCCTTTCTGGCCTTTGTTCTTCCCTCACTGCATCTTTCCAGGCTTTGCTCTGCACCTGCAAGGAATGGATACGACATTGCTTGCAGACAACGGATGCAGGGAATGCAGAGTTACTGAATGCTTTCTTTGCATGTGTCTCCACTGGCTGGACCAGCCCTCCAGAACCTCTGACACAGGAGACCAGGATGAAGCATCTTGGAAGGAAGTCTTTGGCAAGGTCGAGGGAGGTGTTCCTGCCCCTCTACTGAGATGGAGTGAGGCCTCACCTATTGTATTTGTGGGGACCATCATATCAGGAAGGAATGATGAATCCGTGTTCTCAGAAGGCTAATTTATAATTTATTTTAATATACTATATTATCTTAAAGAATACTATACTAAACTATCCTAATGAATACAAAAAGGATACTTACAGAATGCTAAAAAGATAATAAAACTCGTGACTCTCTCCAGAGTCCCAACACAGCTTGGCCCTGATTGGCCATTGAGTCAAAATAATTCACAGCAGAATCCAATGAAACAATCACCTGTGGGTAAACAGTCGCCAACCACACTCCAAAGCAGCAAAACACACGAGAAGAAAATGAGATAATTATTGTTTTCCTTTTTCTCTGAGGCTTCTCATCTTCCCAGGAGAAAAATTCTGGGCAAAGAGATTTTTCAGAAAATATGAATGTGACACTCACCCAGAATGTTGTGTCCAAATCTTGGCTCCTCAGGAAAAGAGAGACATTGAGCTCCTGGAGCAAGTCCAGTAGAGGGTGAGAAAGATTGTGAGGGGACTGGAGCATCACTCTCAAGAGGAAAGGCTGAGAGAGCTGGATCTGTTCAGCCTTGAGTAGAGGTGACTCAGAGGGGACCCCCTCAATGAGGTCTGTGAGTATCTGAAGGGAGGTGCCAAGAGGATGGAGCTCAGCTCTTCTCGTTGACCAAGCAATAGCATGAGAGGCAAGGAGGATAAAATGGAACACAAGAAGTTCCACCTGTGTTGTAGTGTGCTTTTATACTTTGTAATACTTTGTAATAGTTTTGATTTTGTATCCCCTTATTTGCCCAAGATGATGTACCCCTTTTTGTACCCCCTTCCTCTACCTGTGTAACCATTCTCCTCTGTTGAGATCATCCCCCAAAGCCCGCCCTGGCTCTCTGTCAGTCACTCAGCATCCCATCCCCTCTATCTAGATCTTTCGGTCAAAGCCGTCAAGTGATTAGCCCGAAGCCAGGGGTCAGCCCCCCAAGGATGATGTTATACGCTATCCCAAATGTCCATCCCCTAAGGCTGCATCCCTGGAGGGGCTTTATTGGTCAGCAAATGTATCTCCCCTCGGTTTCCTCCCCCCCTTTAAATGTAACCTTGAGATTCCTTTGTTTCACTCTGAGCACGGCGCATCAATGAGGAGTGAGGGGCCCCTGGGGACCTCCGAATAAACCTTGGACTGGCCTCTGTTCAGAGTCGGCCTTTTACCCTCCACCGATGTCTCCTTTGTCTCTTCTGATGCAAAGGTGACTAGCCTAGCTGCCCTCAGTACCCTCGGGGCACCAGAGAGTGTCCCCCCGCTGTCGGTCACTTCGGGGCTGCCCCCCCGCTGTTTGCCGACCCGGGGCTGGCCGGGGTTCACTGGGAGGCACCCAGAGAGACGGAGACACACCTAGACATGAGGACACAATCCTGTGCCATGTGCTCTAGTATGACTCCGCCTGAGCAGGGAGGCTGGAGCAGGTGACCCACTGTGGTCACTTCCAACCTCATGCGTTCTGTGATTTTGTCATTCTGTCGTTCTCTGATTTTGTAAGCAGCCTGAGAGTTGGAACTCGTAATTAGTGATGTGCTTACAAACATGAGGCTCTTCAAGGAAAATCTCCCACGTGTTGAAGACTTGACAATGTTACCACTGCCCAGAGTGTGTTCACAGCTTGGCATTCGCCTGCTAAATCTGTTCCCTTGGCCTAAAGGTAAGAAAAGGGGCACTCAGAACCTTTGCAAAACCTTGTCACCATCTGTTAGACACCTCCACTGATGACATGAGTCTTCACTTCTCAGTATCTCAGGTGTATTGTTTGTAATGGGACAATAATTAGCACCTAGTGTGGGAAGGTGAGGGGCATGAGATACAATTAATTAGGATGTATTCAATACTTGAAGAGTCTGATGAGTGCAATATTTAAAGACACAATATTGTTATTAATTATAATTGCTACACCCTTTTTATCACCAACTAATTATTTCCAGGACTTCCTATTCTTGTCAAATTGTCAGCTGGAACATCCAGAAATTACATTTTTAGAGTCATAAATCACAGGAAATCTGACAGTCTGCAAACATGGCCTTCCAAAGGATCAAGTCAATGGCCATCACACAGAAAAAGCAAAAGCACTTCCTTCTATTGAACAAATTACTGTTGTCAGTAACCCATTAGAAGAAGGGAGTTGGACTGGATAATGCCTGACACCAGCACTCCTCCCTTCCTCCCTTCCTCCTTTCCTCCCTTCCTTCCTTCCTCCCTTCCTTCCTTCCTTCCTTCCTTCCTTCCTTCCTTCCTTCCTTCCTCCTTCTCAGTTCCCCCTATCTTTGAATCCACAAGTTTTGCCCCTCTCATTTCCTCACACCTTACCCTTCTGCTGCTGGAATACTGGACTGGGTGAAGAACACCATGGGCTCCACAGCTTGACTACACACTGCATGGCTCAGCATCCCTGCAAAGACCTGGAACTGCATTCCCTGAGACTAATGATGTCTGCTGTTTTGGAAAGCAAGATTTCAGAAATTTCCCAGGCTCATCTGGAAAGGTGACTATGCTGGGAGGAAAGCAAAAAGATGAGGCTCTACCTTGATTTGAACAACAGACCTAAGCCCTGGAAAAAGGCACCACTGATCTGCAGCTGTCACAGGGGTGATGTTGCCAGAGAGCAACACCATCTGAAATCATTTCATTTTGCTGCAGTGAGAAATGTTCATCACTTGCTGTCTGAAGAAAGTGCTGAAAGATTTTGACACAGTTACACTGCTATTTTCATAAGCAGTTCAAGCAGGTGCTGACAGAGTTGAAGGCAGAGGCATGGTCATTAAGTCCCTTTAACCAATACTGCAACTTCTTGGAGGATTTTACTGTTCAGATTTTATTACAGGAAGGATGTCCAACATCCTGTTTCTTGTTTGTACTGAAACTTCCCTATGCATCTTAATCAGGTAAACATCTGTTTCCACAGGCTGTCCTTTCATGTCTGGAAAAAAGCAGCTGGTGAGTTTAAATCAGCCTTACATTGTGTCAGAACAGAGATGGCCTCTGATCTAGCTTTTGAGATATGCTGATAGGCAATAATTTTCCAGGTGTGGATATCAGAAACATTCAAAGAGCTGAAATGGAATTTCCTATCCAGAGAGATGGAAGGCAGGAGTTGAGAGGATACCCCAGTAAGCTCATTTCCTTTGACGTGAATAGCGCTAGTTTAGACTGTCATTTCAGATTAGCTACATAAGTACACACACCCTAGAATGGAATCAGTCACAGAATCACAGAATCAGTTAGGTTGGGAAAGACCTTTGACATCATTGAGTCCATCCTATCATCTAACACCACCTTGCCAGCTGGACCTTGGCACCGAGTGCTACACTGTCTTTCCTTAAACACCTCCAGAGATGGTGACTCCACCACCTCCCTGGGCAGCCCATTCCAATGTCCAGTCACCCTTTCTGTGAAGAATTTCTTCCTAATGACAAACCTAAACATCTTTTGATTCCAAGTTTATTCAAGCAAGAAATCTCTTGACCCACAGGATGTTGCAATAATTATTTGTCACCTAAGTTACCTTACTTTAAATTGGAGAGAGACTGGTCTTCTACCAAGCAAAATCTCCACTCCCTACCCTGCTCTGCCTCTATTTTATTTTTTCCTGTTGTTCATTTCTCTAAGGAATTTCATGGTTTAGTGGGAGAACAAAACCAGAGACTGAACATATTTGTGCTTTGAGAAGGGAGAGAATACTTTAAAATATGCCAGGGAAGAAAGTTGGCTCTCAGCTTGCTGTGCAATTAAACACAAAATAAAAAAGCTTCTACTTCAGCATCACAGTCTTCTTGACAAAACAAGACAAGCAACTTCGACTTCAGAAAGGACCACTTTTTTGTAAAGCAAATGCAAAACACCTTCCAAATCTTCTGATGTTTTCAGGCTGTCTTCCTGCAGAGGTGTACAGCCAACATTGCTGTCTCTTTCCACCCCCTCTGCAGAAAACACCCCTGCAGTCTCAAGGCTGTCTCATAAAGCTCGCACAGGATTTTAGAGTACAAATCCCAGTGAAAGCTGGTGGTGCTCATTGCTTCCCCAGGCATGCAGTCATGTTACATCTTGCTTCTGTACCCTGTAAGCAGCCTTCTGAGGGGGCATCAGGCCAGGGAGATTTATCGCTAGCTGCCTTTCGGACACTGCAAGCAGTCAAAAAATCATGGAGATGTTCTTGGTCACAAGCAGCAGTGTTCAACAAGGGGTGATAGGAAATAAAAAAACCTGACACAACAGAAAGTAATTGAGTATGTTATTCTTTGAAGCTGCTTTTCTTGTGATAAAATAATGCAGCAAGGTTTGATATTCGTTTTGATACATGACCCAACTCGCACTCTCATCTCTGCAGATTTTTGCTTCATTTCTCTGGTTCAGGACCAAGATTTTTATCTGATTTTGAGCTTTTTGGTTAACATTTCTTATAGGAAGAGTAAGCTCCTCCCTAGAGATGAGGTAGCACATGGCCACGGTACCTGTGGTACCAGTGGAATATCAGTGATATGATTCTCTGAAACCACTGGCTTTAGTTTGAAGCACACTGGGCTGGGCAAACCTTCTACTGCCCTCAGCCTGATCATGGTCAGATAAAGAAACTTAAAAATCTTCCTGAGAGTTAACATAACCTCAATTTTCCCCAGGCTAATTTCAGAATCATCCAGGTAAGCAAGAATGTTTTGCTCACTGTTCCTTAGGACCTAACAACCAAAAAATCATATAGCTTCTCCTCACCCTCCTCTGGGTTGCCTGGATACAAACTACCTCTATCCAGGGATGATTAAATATTTATATGAAATGCTGGGCAGTTGTAGTCCACATGAGTTCCACTTGGAAATGTGCTGCTTCTCTAGGAACTAATCAAAAGGCCATGTATGTCTGCTCTATTTCCGTGCCTCAGGCAATTGAATAAAAGATATTACCTCTCCCTATAAAGCCTGCCTCATATAATTTGATTTTTATCACCTTTTTTCTCCTATCACTTATGGATTTTTGGGGTTTGGATCAGTGAAGGCCCAATGCCTTCATAAATTATTATTTCTGCTCCTGTGACTCTTGCTTACGCTGTTGTACTCTATAATCAACCTCAATCCTGTCTTTGTTTTCCTGTACCTATACCACATCTGGTGCATCTGCAGCATTCCATGTGATTTGCTTTAAGTGAACTGAAGAACAGTCAAAAGCTTTAAAATTAAAATATAATTTATTGACAGACAAACAACATTCACAGAAAGAGTTTGCTTGACTTGAAGTTGATTTTTTTTTCATCAGAAATGGAAAAATAAAACAAAATACCATGACCATCACCCCTAAAAACCCAAACAAGCAAAAACCCAACACCCCACAAGAAATCCAACATATTTAATTAATGAACTAGAATTTTTTCAAATATAACTCAACAGAAAGCAAGAGATACTAACGTTTCCTACAATAGAAAGATTTCTGGCATGGTCTTTCTTCAGACAGAAACCACCTACAAAGATAAGTATTTTGTTTCATTTTGCCACTGGATTCAATCAATGCAATTGCAAAGCAGACCAGTATGATCATATTGAGATGGCGTTTGAGGCTTTTATGTTTCATCAATGCTTGTTTTCCTTTTATTATGACCTGTCAATTTTCCTCAAGTGATTAAATTATCAGCTCCTCTACTGATAGATTTTCTTAAACTCCTGAAATTAAGAGTTCTATGAACAGTAAAACAAATATCTACCCTGTATTCACAGGGCAGGAGGTGAGCAATTTGTTAAAAAAAAAATACAAAGATTAATTTTCTGCAGCCACAGAGAAATTTTTCCATCCCTTCCAGCAGAAGGCCCTCCCTGGGAATTGAAAAATGTTGTGCCTGCTTCATGTGACAGCAGTAGCCCTGTATTTGGCAGCAAAAAGAGAAGCATATGGCAGAAGTGACTGTAGCTGAATGCACCATTCTCCAGTGCTCCACTGCTTGCAGGCACTTTGAGGAGAAAAGCAGTGCTAGAGGAGGAATTAAGCAATGGGTATCTACTCAGTTATGCTTTTAAAAGTTTGTGGAAATATTTGTTTTTCAGAGTAGACAAAAGAGCCAGAGCTGCTCCACAATCCAGCCAGAAGCCAAGATCTCATGTTAATGGAGAAAGCTGGAAGGAAAGAGAGAAAAAGTAAGGGAGGGAAGGGAATTACATTAAAGAAAGAGAAAAAAGATGCTATTAATATTTCTAACTCAGAGAATGGGGAGTTTGCTAGGGAAGCAGTCCAGATGCTGAGCAGGGAATTAGAATCTTTCCCACTCCCTTTCCAGTGCAGATGCACTGTCAGGGTATACCTCAAATTCAGCATCCAAACCAGATCCTCGCACTGCAGAGCTTCATTTGGGGTAGTGCTCATTTTCTTCTTAGCAGCTGGCACAGGGCTCTGTTTTGGCTTTAGCATGAGAATATTGTTGACAACACACTGATGCTTTGGTTGTTGCTCGGTGGTGCTTGCTCTAAATCAGGGCCTTTTTAGTTTCCCACACTCTCCCAGTGAGTTCACAAGAAACTGGGAGGCATATGGGTCAGACAAGGAGTAAAGTTACACCCCTGAAGTTTAGGAAAGCAGACTTCCAGCTTTTCAGGGAGATGATCAGTTTGGGGATCCCCAGAGAGACTGCCCTCGGGGACAAGGCAGTGGAACAGAGCTGGCAGATTATTAAGGAAGTCTTCCAAAGAATGCAGGAGCTGATGATCACCAAGAACAAGAAATCAGGCAAGGAGGGCAGGAGACTGGCATGGCTGAATAGGGAAATGCTGGCCAAACTAAAGGGCAAGAAGCAACAGGTATTGAAAGCAAGGATAGGTGACCTGGGAAGAGTAGAGATGAAGTTCAGCGGTGTAAGGATGGAATGAGTAAGGCCAAAGTGAAGCTGGAACTGAATCTGGAAAGGGACACAAAGAATAAAAGGAAAGGTTTCTACAGGTATGTTATCCAGAAGAGGAAGGTCTCGTGAAATGTGTCCCTGACCATGGCAGAGGGACTGGAACTGGATAATCTTTAAGGTCCCTTCAAAAATCTGATTTTACTGGGCCAGCTTCCAAGTGACAGGTTTGTCTCATGACCTATGATGAAAAAGTAATTCTGAACTGAAAACAACATTGCTCTTCTAGATAAACTGCAACAAACAGGACACAGGGAGGCCCCAGGTATCATTTCATGAACGCATACCATTCACAAATGAATTTAGCTGAGTTTTTTAGGGAGCCCTAGTTAAATTTCTTCACTCTTGATGTCTAGTCCATTTGAAATATCTTTGTCTCCCCCAAGAGTCTCCATCTAGCCCAGCCATCAGCCCAGTGCAGATGAGGCTGTGTCATGTCAGGCACGGCAGGCAGTGGTGTGTGGCAGCTTCACATTCCCAGAGCACCTCGAGTGACACGGAGCAGCTGATTTGAGTCCACTGGGTGCTTTACTGTAAACGTGACCAGAGCTGTCAGAAAGAGAAACTGCTGCCACCTGACCCTTCAGAGGTTTTACATTTACAGACAGCTGGTGCCTCTTATTTAGATTCTCCATTTGCAACTCAGCTGATCTAAGATCTGACTGTAAAGCCACTGCTGAGACAGGAAAGGTCCGATTTTAATCTAAGACAAATAGGTTTTTCCAATTTATTTTTTCCTCTTGTGATGTTCCAATAATTTGACATTCATTTTCTCACCATGAATTGTGGCCAGCACTGGAGGGATCATCATATAGATGAGTCTTACCTGCATTTTCTCTTTTGTATATTGAAACATTTCACCTCAGTTCAGCTCCACACCAAGTTTTTTCTCCTCAGTTGCTGCCATGACATCTGTGATTTGTGGTTTCTTTGCGTTATGCCCCAATTCTTCCCCTCTTCCCACTGTGACACTGCAGATCCCATATGGATGCCACATGGTCACAAAACTCCAACAAACTTGGTGAGCCAGCTAAGGGGTGGCAGTGGTGCATCACAGGATCTATTTTCTAGCACGGGAGTCCTTCCAAAAGAAAGTGTAAGATACTGCACTATGACACAAATGAAACTAGAACTCATTAGAGTTGCAGGTTTACAGAAATCAAAATTTAACATTCTCCCTTGCTAAAATCCAAGCAGTTTACCCTCTTTCTCTTAATGGAGTTTAATGGAGCTTGACAGAATCAAGAAACTTCCCTCTAAAATATGATTTTTATTTTATCTTCTAATTCTTAATATATTTTTATTGTATTAATTAATAAACATATTAAGGGATGACTCTTAGTGGAGCTTAATAAGTCTACATCAATGCTACTTATCATCTTACATTACTGTGATTACTTCATCCTCCACTCACTGTCTGCACCCCAAAGCAGAAAACAACTGCATCAGCATTTTAATAAAGCAAAAAGTAACTACTTTTATTTTCTTTTATTAAATGTTAAGAAGAACATAGAATTTGAGAGCTTTTCCTAAGAGGGTATCTTCTGCATCTGCTGTGTAGGTAATGTATTTATGTCTAGAAATCTCTCTGACCTTTATTGTAATTCTGCAGTGCTAAAATATTTCTATAGGGTCAGCATATGGTAAAAAATGTAAGTGCTAGCAGGGAACCTGAGAAGGACTCACATTCACACACATCATCTTAAAACAAAATACATTTTCTAATAAAACCTGTGAGGGCAGATCTCATAGCTATAGAAGATAGAGGTCAAAAATAAATAGTTTGGGTTGGTTTAAGGAATCTGTGCAGCACTCTCTCTATGTAAAGTACTACTCAAGAGAAAAAAAGGTACACTAGAACAATGTTATTTTTCTACCAGTGATGGGAAAGCACAGTTTTTCAGTGTGGGTTTTTTTAAAAAACCAATAAATTGGAGCCTATCTATCAGCTTCAAGCTCAGAGCAAATCCTTCATTTTAGAGTACCCTCAGCATAGAGCAGATTCTTGTCAGTTCTGGAAACAGGGAATTGCTTTCATCTACCAGAGACCAAAAATACCTCAACAAAAAAGGCCAAAAGTCTCAGCCAGGTGGTGGGACCCTCTGGAAAGCCTAGGAGAGCTGTCTCCAGAACAGTGGAAGGTAGTTTTACAACTTAGTCCTGGAGAAGAGGACAGGTAGAATACATAACGCCATCCAGCCCTGGTCTATGCCTTGTCTGTATTCTGTGTATGAAATCCAACAGCAAGGAGTGTGAACTAAAATGAGCAATCCCTCAGGCTGGCATCCTCTGTCAGGGAATAAACTGTTGTGTCTTTCCCAAAGACACAAAGCCTTCCTTTGGTGTACAGGGAAAAAGGACTAACCCTTGAGAAGAAATACAGGACTCAGCCATCAGATTGGGGCCTGGAAGGGTTTTCTGACACCCTCCATCTTCAACAAAGTGCTCACAGGTGTTACTCGGATGGTACAGATGCCCCAAAGCCAGAGTTATTTGCTGTAACTGTGATTATTTTAGAAAGCTTCTTGGAGCATTTGGCACAGACTACTGCAGTTTTTCACACAGTATCTCCACCTGAGGGGTGTGCATTTTATTGCTTTGGAGACTGATCCTAAGCACTTCTATGCACTCATTCTCTTCACCAAAATCCTGTGCATGAGCAAACACATTTTGAGCCACAAACCTTGGACAATGAGCACACCAACATGGTACTCCTTGATGTCTGCTTCCAGCAGCTTCAAAACCAGTATAAAAGGAGATGTGACTGATCTGCCTTTGTCTGTTTGGGCATAATAATTTACAGTTTAGGATCTGATCCAACGTGCAGGTTCTGAATGAGATGTCCTTCAAGCCTTGGGGCTGACATTTCGTTAGACGAAGCAAAGATCTGTTTGAAGGAAAAACTCTTGTAGAAAGATAATGTGCCATTTCACAAAAAAAAAAAAAAAAGGTAGAAAATCCAGGCTAGTGACCAAATTCATCATTTACATGTACCATTTACATGTACCAATAAGACTGTTTGGTATTTTTCTGCTTCCTCCTAACATTCTCTGTTTTGGTTCATTCTCATCTGTTTTTCTCAGGGAACTTTATTTTATTTTTGTTTTTACTTAGCTGACAATAAATCTGATGGATTACTATTCATATAGTATTCATTCACATTAAATTGTGAGTTATTTTTTTCTTTTCCTATTCCAAACATTAAGAGAAAAAAAATCTATTAACATTTCAATTTAGTGTAAGTGTTCCCTATTCTCTTGCTCTGTCATGTAAACTGAACCGCTTCCTATGGCTTGCTCTCACAGAAAAATTTGAGTTCTGGTTTCTGGTACTATTTTTAACTATGTTTGAGATATTCATATCTGTGTAACTGAAACTGAATTTTTTTTCTTCAGTCAAGTGGGGACACCCAACCACTGCTTTTTTCTGAGTGTGAGAGAAGTTTATGTTACCAGAAGCAAATGCAAGATATATAAACACCGTAGAAAATCTTCCAAGTGTTTCTAGAAAATCTTTACATCTGTCCAAGCAGCTCAATAATCATGTACATTTTAACAGAAGCTTTAATCTGGAAGAGTCTCAAAGGCTTAATGTAATTGGACTTTGTCTCCATGTCAAGAGAGTACCTAAGCTGGTTTTCTGGACTCATTCTATGGAAAAGTAGATATTGTCTCCCTCTGTACATGTTAGATGGTAAACATGGTTTCTTATCTTAGACCTAAGGAAACAGGAATCGGTCTTTTACATAAATATTACTTTACATAAACATTCAGAGATGCCTCTCTAGACAGGACACATCTACGTGACCAGCTTTTACCTCATACATATGCTAAGATAGAAAGGCTTCCTTTCTTTAATGAATTGTATCAAATAGTGCCAGAAGATCAAGGCAGTGAACTAATTCCTACCACCTTCCTTACTTCAGGAATGGCTAAAGGACCAGTCTAAACACTGACAGTCCTTTACCTTAAGCAAACATACCTAAGTATCCTGCTGACTTTAAATTAATTCCATATTAATACTGAAATGACAGGGCTAAATGTTTACTTATTTTGATGTGCTTAATTAATATTCTGATCAAAATAGAAGCTTAGATCTACATTTAAAATGCAGACAGGATGCTGTGACTCTAGCTCAAGTAATGAAACCTTTTCTATACAGAAGGTACCTCTAAAAGCTTTAATCCTCAGCATTCAAGGCATAGGTTCTGTATCTCATGCAAAAACCACCTTCACCACCAACACAACAGCATATTGCACAAAAGAAGCTCTGGTAAAAATAATAAAGGTAAGAAATGTCCAATCAGATTAACTTATCAATGAAGCAAGAGAAATTATGCTGATAGACTGTAATGTTAAATGAAAGCTTAAAGAAATCTAAACCCTCTAACCTTCACTATCTGGATAACAGCACCTGAACTTCAGCAAAAGAGAGGGGAAAAATCTCCAGGTGTGAAAACTATTAAATTAAGGCCAATCAGGAACAAGTCTGAGGTGTGATCCAGCCTGTCCTTCTGGAAATTGGAGGGTGCCATAATTCAGCAAATGCTTTTTAGTGAATATGAACTTCAAAGAAGACCATTATATATGGGGACTCTGCTCATGGTAAATGCAGTGTGAATCACACCAGTGCTGGGTTTAGGAGAGAGATGCCTTCTCTTCAGGTGATTTAGTTTTGGGTTGGATCTATTAAGACACAACTAGATTTATTGGCATTTCCATGGAGGGTTATGTATTTAGATCTCAGTGTCAAGAATGCAAATAGCAAAGGACAATTTGTTTTTAGCTCTTCTTGATTCACCTGCATTCTAAGCTTAATTTCTCAACTCCAACAATTACATTTTCTTTTTTCAGAGACAAAAAGAAGTGGTCTCTGTTCTCATTTTGATGCCGTTCAAGCTTCTCTGCTTATCTTTTTATGTTCTGGAAAGTCAATAAATTACCCAAAAACCAAAGCAGTTGATAACTTCAGTGAGTGCGAAGGTAAAGAAAAGGACATCTCACAGATAACAAAAGCATCATAGAATAAATAAATATGCGGGGGAGATAATAATTTTGTGTACCTGTTCACTGCTCAGTTGGTGTTGTCATCCACTGCATTCGTTCTGTCACAGCAACCAAGCTGTGACATACATGTGACAATACTGGGACAGTATTTTATCAGATATTGTGAAAACACAGACTAAAAGGCAATTTCTACCCAGAGGTTTGCCAGGCTGCAAGCTTACAGGATCTTTTTGCCTGGTGAGCTCAGTTTCCAACAGATGACTTGCAGAACTAAACCCTCTTGAAGAGACCTCAGAACAGGCAGTGAGCATGGGTTTTTTTTGCCAGAGATGCTTGTGTAGCTGTCACTGGAGGTGTCAGAGGGGAAAAATGCTCTCCATAGGAGGATATGACCATAGCATCTAGAAATGTCATGTCTGCATGGGAATTCTCCAATCCCACTGGATGAAGGATGGCTGGATGGACTCTGTGGCAAGGAAAAAGCCTTCTCCCAGTCAACATTATGGGACGTTATAAGGTCACTACCTCTAGTGGGCACTAGGACTCAGGGATTTGTCTTTCCCAGTTGCTGGACACCAGCCTTGTATGGCTGGACAGCCAATGCTCCTTCAGTCCCAGGCTGATGGATATGGCTGTTGTTTCCCAGTTTGCAAGTTCAACCAATAGCAAGCCTGAGCATGTATTCCAAAGATCCACACAGAGGCAGAAGAAACACTGATATGCCCTCCCTCCAATATAAAAAATCCTCAAGTCCATCCCATTATCCCCTTCTTAGCAGCTTCCAAGTGATCGATTTATGACCTGACAGTTTGGGTCTTTGCCATTGCCCCTGTTACAACCTACCCAACATGTGCGCGCCTCTGGGCGGGGTTTTTTGTCACTTCCCTGTTACTTATTACTCCCTTTGAACAGAAAAGCTTTTCCAGGTGATAATCTCAGTGAATTGGATGCTGTTACATTTTAAACACCCTTACTGGTCTGAGTCCAGTGAGAAGAGCCAAGAGAGGAAAGGCAAGATGCTGCCTGCATCCAGGCACAGGCTGGCATTTATCACTGCAAGGTCTGCTGTCCTACCACATCTCATCACTGAGACATACATCCCAGTAAAATGCTGAAGTGCCACTCGTAGGCATCTTGCAGAATCTCTAATGTTTGGTTGTCAGAGCTGTTCTGTGACTTAAGTACTGAGGCAGCCAAAGCAACTTTCAGATTGTCATGTGTGACAGAGATAAGAGCTTTCTCCATACATTTACAGCTATTTGAGGTTTGCAGTGGAATGTCAATGCCTGCATTGGAAAATGTAGGGGCTGCATCCTCATCAATCCTATTAGGCAAGAGCCAAAAGTCCCTATGGATCCAAGGAGACAGGCTGGACATACACCAGCATAGCAAAGAAGTGGGGTAGGGAAGTTGACATGGCACAGCAATTTTTTTCAATAATTCTGCTTATAAATCATCATTCATTGCTGAAGCTCATCCTCATTCCCTGTCTTCAAGGGCAGAATCCTTGTTTCTTAAAGGATCATCTGCTTTTACTGCTTATTTCTCTAAGTGAAATCAATTTGCAAAATAGCAGATTGTTATGGTAGAAATCAAAGAACCACAGAAGGGGTCAGGCTGGAAGGGACCACAGTGGGTCATCTGCTCCAGCCTCCCTGCTCAAGCAGGGTCATCCTGGAGCACATGGCACAGGATTATATCCAGACAATTCTTGGATTCTTCCAGCTGATAACTCATAAAATCTAAATCTCTGAGAATTTTACAGTACCTGGTATAGGTAAGTAGCCCTTGCGCGTTATTAAGCCCAACTTTGATAGTCTTATAAGCATTAAGGGTGCCATATTTTAGCAATTAACTATGCCATTATTTACATAAGAAGCTATTGATGCAGTGTTGCAGCTTGGTAATGGCATTGAAATATACACCTGTATGCAGTACTGGCTATTGAGATTTCACATGGATTGTGGTCTAAAAGATACATTTCTGTTTCAAATTTTTCTACAGTGCCTGCAATGACTTCATAGCACTGTTTGCTACTTACAACTGACTCTCACTTCTCTAACTCAACATTAAACAACAATCAATTTTCAGCTCATAGCCACCAAATCACAGATTGGGTAAGGGTGGAAGGGACCACTGGAGGTCATCCAGTCCAGCCTTCCTGTTCAAGCAGGGTCCCCTAGAACACCTAACTCAGGATTATGCTCAGGCAGCTTTTGAATATTTCCAGTGAGAGAAACTCTGCAACATTTCTGAGCAACCTGTTCCAGTCCAGTCACCTGCACGCTAAAGATGTCCTTCCTCATATCCAAGTGGAACTTCCTATGTTCCATTTTCTCCCACTGCCCCTCACCCTATTGCTTGGCACTACTGAGCAGAGCCTGGCTCCATACTCCTGACACCTCCCTTCAGCTATTTGTAGATATTGATGAGTCCCCTCTCAGTTGCCTCTTCTCAAAGCTGAACAGTCTCAGTTCCTGCAGTTGTTCCTCATAAGAGAGGTGTTCCAGGCCCCTCACCACCTATGTTATCCTCTGCTGGACCTGAAGCAAGAGATTCATGGAGGAAGAGCAAAAGAACTGAGGCTTCTCTTGTATTCAGCTGCTGCATCACCCAGTGGCACTCACAGCAGGTGCAAGGAAAAGCCTCAATGCTGCTGTCCAAGGGAAAGATCCTGGTGTCAGCAATAACTGATAACTGTAACTGATAATCCAAGGGACACAGAGAAAAACTAAATAATTAAATGAGTAAAAGGGGATATGAACTTCTTTGATTTTTGGAATGGCTTTCAATGAGTGATATAAAATTTCCAGGTGAAACCTTTGTTCTTTTGAATTAATATCTTTGGCACCCTGAATAGCTCTCCTCTCCTCTGTAACACAGGGAATGATAGCACTTCTCTGCCTGAGTTATCTGTTTAGTTTGCAGGGCTTTTCAGAGAAGAATTATCAACCAAAGTAATTCAACACAGCATTTGCCTGGGGCCATCAATGCTTTTGCAGTACATTTAACAGTAATAGATGCAATAAATAATGAGGTCCTAGAGGAAAATGATAGTCCAGATAAACATCCTTAGTACTCAAGGCATCTCCAAGGGCTTCTTGAGCCCATTTGACAGCAGATGCAGGATTGGTTTGTAATGACAGCGTTTCTCCACATGCTGCAGAAGGGTACTAGGTGAGCTTTGTGTAGTCCTAGCAACATATTCCCTTGTTTTTGAAAAATCTCACTTTTTTAAACACTTAATATTAACCTCCTCTTGTCATCTATTGTGCTGTCTCTTGCCAATGTCATCCAAAAATATTTTCAACACCTCCTGTTGCTCTCTTGACTGATCTACAGTGTTTGCCCACTCTAAAGGTAAATGTAGATTCAAAGAACAGCTGGAAATCAATCTTTTCCTTCTTTAATATTTCAGGTAGATTCATTATCTTCCAAGCTAGTAATTTGTCACTTTAATAAGTACCTGAAAAGTTAATTCATTTAATAGGAGCAACTTCTTCATTTATTAGCCAAGCAGCAATTGCAATTCAGGTGGCAAGGAGAGATTGATGAAGAATGAGTAATGCCTGAATGGTACAGTAAATGTTATTGAACTCATTTCATCTATTAGTTTGAAGATAATTAATCTGACATTGTCAGTATCTGGAGATGAACTGATCAAGCCTTGAGCTCTTTGGCCATTTTAACCTGAGGCTGGCTACATTTTGTCAATGTGGAAGGGCAATGCAAAGTTAAAATAAGGAAAGTTTGTCCATAAATTAAAACTAATTTAGGATATTCAATATGTTGAAAAAAAAAATCCATTACTTTGTTCCTTTCTGACGCTTCTCCTTTTGAAGCAAAAAATGTAGTTTTGGTGGAAAGAAGAATCTCCCTGCATTCTCTGTTCTTTACTTAGGAAATAGAAGGTCATAGAAGAAGCCAAAATTGAACCGGGTTTTGTACTTGAAGGAAACTACAAATACATGTTGAATTGTTCTGTGCTTCATGGTGGAGGCAGGAGAGAAAGGAGAAAAATTAATTGTGGGTATGCAAAACTGCTGTGAGTTCAAAAAGACCCTTGCAGGGACATATTTTCCTGTCATTTTCCCCTCTCCTCTGCTGAAGTTTTGGGCTGAGATCTCCCTTTCCCTAAGTCTTTAGCATTTGCAGTCCAGAGATGGCCTTTCAGAGCTCCTCTGAGGAACCTTTCCCACGACATGCTGGCTGCACAAACACTCCTGGCTCCCTTTGGTGCCCAAAGTATTCTCTGTTCCCACCACCAATCCCATCCTGCTCCCAGCTGTGTGTTTAGCCCCTGGAGCTCTCCTCCTCACAAGCACTGATCAAAACTCAAGGCTTCACAGTCCAGGGGAACTTTTGACTTCCACAAAAGCCTTCTTGGGCTCTGTTTTGATGTATGCATTTCCTGTGCTTGGCAATGTCATGCCTCTGTTTGAAATGGCACATTTTGTGTCTGGAGGCAACTAACCTCTGTCTTCTTCATCTTCCTCACCCACCAAATACGCAAGAGCAGTTAAACTTCAGCTTGACCAACATGATGACATTCCCCAGCTTTCAGACTGAAGCCTGCATACTTGTAAGACAAATACTGCAGTTGTTCAAGCATCTAAACACATTTCCTCGTGCAAATTGGTGTGCATCTGTGCACACACATATTCACACACACAGTGTTCACAAGGAGAGAGGTTATTAAGGTCAAGGGAGATGAATTTTCCTTGTTCTCAAGATTTATGGTTGCTGGTATTGTCAGTGCCGTCTTTTTCAGCAGTTTGTTTGTTTGTTTGCTTGTTTGTACTGAGATCAGACGTTTACATGAGAGTCTCAGGTCTGATTGAAAAGAAAAGGAAAAGTGTATGTTGTGTCACTTTGCAGATGTATAAAAATGCTGAAATTGTGTCTTAACAAAGAGAAGCCTATCAAAAGGGCTCATATTTAATTGTGTGTGTTTTTTCAACTTGCTTGTTTTGAAATATGCCACAAGTATTGCATTTGCAGTATGTCATGTTTGGAAAACAAAGGTAAGCATTGCATATTGATACCTCTCCAGCCTGTCTTGTCATGCTCACATTTGTACAAAAAACTTGTCCTACAGCACCCACTCAGTGTAGGACAAGACAGGTTACTTAACTGTAAGATATAACCACAGAAATAATTTTTTAAAATATTTTTTGGCCAAGAAACACAAAAGCCTCCCAGTGGAGATAAGTGGATCTTCAATTAGCCCTCTGCTATACAAGAAAAGGCTCTCTCCTGCCATGCCATGAAGAGGGGACACAGATGCTCTCATGTCACTAGGAAAACTATCTTGCCCACACAGTTTCATCACAAGCCTCATGATGCACAAACCTGGAGCTCTCCAGATGTTCTTGAAGTTGTCACCAAATTCAGGGAGAAATCACAAAAGAAGTAACTTTGGGGAACTGCTGTCAGACTAAAAGAGAAAGGAAATTATTAATAGTTAGCTCATTAAACAGAGGGATATGAAGGAGTTAAAATGGGGTCTTTCAGCTTTCTCACACATCCCCAAAAACAAAATTTCCTAAAAATTAATTAGAAAAGAGACAAAACATATCTGGAAATGGGAATTGACGTTTAATCCATTGTCAACAAATCATCTTTAAAGTAAAATAAAATTACTTTCCTAGTGGAAAAAGTCCAAAAAGAGAAGGGACAGAAAGTACATTATCAGCCATTCTGTCCCTGATCATTAGCTATAATTACAGGCAAAGGAGGGAGATACACTTGCAATGAATTACCTTGTGGTAAGTAGAGTTTCAATAATTACTTCCTTAAATTGAGTTTTTTTAATTGATTTCTCCTATAAGATCAGATATTGTAAGATCTTTAAAACTGCCAGATTTTAAGCAGTGTCTATTACATTTTTTACTGAGCAAAAGCTGATGCATGGAAAATTAACTGTTTTCTCCTCCAGAGTCCTTGTCTTTCTCTTGTTTGTGTATTAATGCCTTGGACAACTGGATCCAGTTGTGTTATATTCTGAGAGAACATTTCTACATAGATCTATCAAATGGACAGCAACAATAACTCATTCCCAAAGGCTATAGGTTTAACAGATTATTCTTCTTGTCCAAAAAGGAAAATGTAAGAAAAATTCCCTAATCTTTGGCCCTGGATTTTAGGAAATAGATGTCTGTGGTTTTTTTGTTTGGTTTTTTTTTTTTGTTGTTTTTTTTTTTTTTTTTTTTTTTGTTTTTGTGGGTTTGTTTTTTTTTTTTGGTTTTTTTTTTTTGTTGTTTTTTTTTTTTTTTTTTTTTTTGTTTTTGTGGGTTTGTTTTTTTTTTTTGGTTTTTTTTTTTGGTTTTTTTTTTAGGGGGTTTTTTGGGGTTTTTCTTTGGGGGGGGGTTGGGGTTTTTTGGTTTTTGGGGGGTTTTTTTTGTTTTGTTTTGTTTGGGGGTTTTTTGTTTTGTTGGTTTTGGTGCTTTTTGGGTTTTTTTTGGTTTTTTTGGTGTTTTTTTTGGGTTTTTTTTTAGAAAGAGAAAAAGACATTAAAGACAATTCTGGTTTTCAGATTTTTAATTGTCTCTACCTGGAGCTATAGGCTTTCTGCTGTCCTCAAGAGTCTTTCTTTTTCATGCAAGAGGATATACACTGTTGGTAAATTGCTGATTTTCTACTTGTGGCTCTTGTCAAATTAATGCTTCCATTCAAGAAATAGCAACTATAGTGTCAACCCACAGGCACTTATAGCTATTTGATTTTTATTTGTATTTCTTGTTTCAGATGTGTTGTAGGGTGAGCTGGTGGGACCCATTATGTGTGTATACCTTGCTCACATGTGCTAGGCACTTCTATGTTTTCTGTTGTGCTAACAAGTGTCTGAGAAGGAACACAGAAGTTTTGATCTGTCTGCATTTGGAATAGAGAACACCTTGTTTCCTTTGTCTGAGGTAGATTCTTGGAGAAAAGGCTTTTGTCTATCTGCATTAGTTCAGGTTATTAACATAATTAGACAAAATGTAATCAAGTCTCCCTAAAAACAGGGGCTGTGACACACCATCCTCACTGTTAAAACCCCATAGAGCTTTTGCTGGGGTCCTCTTTGCTCCATTGATCAGGAGTCTCCTACCAGCTGTTTGGCCATTCCTCCCTACAGACCCATCTGCATGTAGTAATAACTTCAAGGAAAAAGCACCTTATTTTAATGGCCTAATATGGGAAAAGATGTGAAAGTGATTTGCTTCTCACTGCTGACTGTGACTTCAGCTCTTGCCTCCCAGAGTGTCAGCATCTGGCAGAGTTAACCTGTCACAGAATCCCTCAAAAGAAATGAAGGAGTTTTGAATGTACAGTCTTGAGGCAGGCCATGGCTGCTTTCTGTCTAGGGCCTGAACTCATCTGAGCTTTTCTTTTCTCTCTGAAGATGGATGGATTTAATCAGCAGACAGTGATTGTAGTGTGAAATCAATCCTTCTGGACTAAGCAGTGAAATTTTGAGAGTGGCATTTGGCACAGACACAGTGGAGAAAAAAAACCATTTCTGAAATACAAAAGTGAATACTGAAATGCCCAGCCAAAGCATGAGACCTTCCTAAGCCCCTCTCAGACCCACTGAAAGGCAGAGTTTAACTAAGTGCCTTAGGGCACCCACGTACATGACAGAAAATATCCTTGTATTGCATTATAAAATGGGCCCCCAGGTCTAAGCAATTATTTATGGTTTGCCAGGGGTAAGCAAGTGAAAGACAGAAGTGTTGGACAGAGGGAGACTGGGCTGAACACACAATGAAAGACGAGTTCCCTGCAACCCTTCAGGTGTATATTCTGGTACATTTTACCTGCTGCCTATGCCATGACAGTTGGTCCTTTTTACCTCCTGAAATTATGTTCTTCACATCCACAGCAGTACCTCTGGATATAACCCTGCAATAGCCCCACCTTGCTCTGTGCATATGTGGGAAATCCCAAGTATTTAATAGTTAAAATCTGGTCATTTTACACTGTGTAAATCACTTTACATCCTATGCTACTGGAAAGAGAGCTGCAGGTTACAGTGCAAAATAAGGTTTCTGCTATTTTTCATGTGAGGGAACTTTCAGTACCTTAAGTACATTTAATACTATCAAAATTTCTTAATGTTAACAAGCTTTAATGCAGAAAAATTAATGTTAACAAGCTCCCCAAGGTGAAATGTATAATATCTTATCTTCAACTGAGAATTCTGAAATTTCCTCACACTGCTAGAGAGCTTTAATTCCCTATTGATTTCACCTTTAGTTCTGCAAGGCAGTGCTCAAAGCTGGGTAGTTTATTTTACTAAATCTGTCTGAGCACTGAAATAAAAAATTCATGACAGTTTTCACACAGTTGTAGAAATCAGGGATGGAAAAGTTTGAAAGATATAATCCAGATAGCCTGAAATCAGCATTCATAAGTGTTTGAAAAACAGGGATGTTGCCTTTTCATCTTCTGAATTTCCATTGCCAGACAAAGTTTCCGCTTTCAAACCAGGACATTTTTTTTAACAAATCTGAAGAATGAAAGATCAAGATCTAACCTGGTCAGTAAAGTGTTCTTTGCATTTATTCAAAGAGAAATGGAGGCCAAAAAGCTCTTGGACAACTTCAGAAGCTGAATTTTCTATCCATTTCTTGTTAAAGACCAAATTTCTGAAGAGGCCTTTTCCATGTGAAAGTTTTCAAATAGCTCCAGCCTAAAGCCACAGAGTATTTAATTGCTGTCCTGTGACTGGATTGTTATTTAATGAATGGATCTGATCCTTAACTCCACTAGTACAAGCTGAAAGTTTCCTTTGCTCTGTGTCATGGTTTAAGCCCAGGCAGCAACTGAGGACCACACAGCTATTTGCTCTTCCCTCCTCACCCTGCACTGCGATAGGGGAGAAAATTAGAAGAGGAAAACTGAGAAAACTTTTGTATTGAGATAAAGACAGTTTAATGGGTAGAGCAAAAGCCATGAACACAAGCAAAGAAAGACAAGGAATTCATTTACTGCTTTCCACAGACAGGGCAGCCATGTGTTTCCAGCACAAATCAACACATAGATCCATACTAGTTACTGTGAGGAGCATTAATGCTATCCCCAGCCAAAACTATCACACCCTTATAGTTTCTTTCCTGAAGAAAGTTCGACTTGCCTTGTCTTGTCTCCTGCTGCCCCCCAACCACCATGAGCCAAGGGAAGCACTTGAGACCTGACTCTGGTTTAGTTTACTTTATTTTTACACTGAAATAAATTCCTGGTTTTCAATAAGCTACATGACAGCTGGAACCCGACTTTGATTCTGCATCTTTCCCCAGGGAAGCTGAAGTTTCTCTGAAAGAGTCCCAGAAATCAAGATGTCAAGTTTACCAGAGATGCCATGAAAGCTGAGGGCATGCTTCAGATCATGTCAGACACATTATTTGATTTAAACAATTTAAATGTTCTCTTAGCAAAGATCAATACATTCTCAAACCTTGAGCCACATACCAAGGTGGGAAAGTGAAAATGAAAAAACAAAGTTACTCTGACAATAATTTGCTTAGTAAGTACCAAGGAACATTGTCTAGCATGTGTCATCAAACACCAATTTGTGTATGTACATACGTGAGTATTTATTTAGGTAGTTTGCATCCTGTTTTACATTAATGGTTTGTTTATGGCAAGAATGATGAATAATGAAAATATGGCCATTTTGCTGATAAAATTAAAATATACTCATTTTTAACAAAGGCTGTTGAGGCACTTCTATACCTGAATAAGAGCTTTATGTGATCTATTTAGATTCCTAGACTACATTATTAATAATGCAGAATGATTCCAAGTGTCAGTAGTGTTTATACCAAGAAAAGATTTGGAACAAAATTTAAAAAAACAAAAGGACATTGAATTTACTATGCTTGCCAATCTGCTGAGTTTGGGAAAGTTCTCCAAATGAGGTTTTAGAGTGACAGAGTGATCCTATGTTCAATTTCCATGGAAAATGCAATGTGTACTCCTGCTCTTTGAGGAATAATCAAAGACATCTTAATATAGACATCTTAACACTCTATCAACATTTGCCTCTTTATTTCAGTCTTATTCAGAACTCTCTGGTTACTAGAAGACTTTTTCCATTGTATGGTGAGCCCAGCAATCATTTCATCTTGTATAGCATTGTGCAGCTTATCTCAAGATAGGTAGTTCTATGAACGAATGGATACTATTAAAAAAATAACAACAGGTTTACATAAAAATCTGATGCAGTTTGAACCTTAGTCTGCTTTTTTGTCTTCAGAGCTATATCTTCACTATGATACAGACAACACACAGTTAAAGTTGTATGCACTTTGTCCACTTCTTTCCCTCAGGAAAAAAAATTCTTCATGCAAAGTCCTGTACTGTAATCCATAAAATATGTCAGTTGTCTACAGGCAGAATTCATGTATAATTTCCATGCAACTTTTGTACATCAGCAGAGGGGCTTTAGTGAATCACTGAATTTGGTAGTGGATAGCAATGCCTGCTTTTGATTTAGGGGCACTCTTAAAATCCCCTCCCTGCTGCATCCTGCTTGTTATTCTTTTGTAATTATAAACACAGATTATAGGGAGCATCTGGTCCTCAGCACACCCTTAAGAAAATCCTGCTCTCAATGATGTTGAATTTTTCACTGGCATTCATGTAGACCACAATGAATTTCTTCTTTAAACCTCAGCCTCGGAGGCTGGGCCAGTCATAGAGGGATGGAATTCAGGTTGTGTTTGCACCTTTTCTTGGAGGAGCTGTAACATCTGTGTATTCAAGTAGGTGCCTGTAATTAGGCAGGGGCAGAGGGAAAGGCTGTGGGGGATAAAGCACACCTTTCCACTACCTGGCTTATCCATTTCCTCATTTAGAAATGAGAATGTTCTTCCATTCCACAGAAGCCTACTGGGAGCTAAACCTGCTGTGTCATGCAGCCTATTGTGCTGCAATGTGCCCGTTTCCTGCATGTACACATCTTTTTTAACAAAAAATTTTCTTCATGTTGGAGCCCAGAATTCATAACCAGTTATCTAATTTCCAAGGCCTGTGAGCACACAGCAGCTGCTGTTTTGCTTCTGATGGAAGCATGACACTATCTTCCTTATGTTTTCCTAGGTATTCAAACTTCATTCTTCCTGCCTTCACTGAATTTGTGTTTTGCCTACCTTTAGAAAACCTCATCCACTTCTTCTTCCTGTCAGGTGGCCTACAGGCAACACTCACTGTAAAGTCACAAACTGTCCCATAAGTTCTCTGTTGGCTCCTCATCCATCCCCAGGCAGAACTCCATTTTCTGCAGCTGATTCCTCACCTCTCACACCAAGCTCACACGACACATCTCACATCTCACACCTCATCTCACATCTCACACCTCATCTCACACATCACAACTCACACCCAGCTCTTCTTTCACTCTCCATGCCCTTCATCAAGCTCCCACCCTGTGGGACAGTGGGTGGCCAGGTTCTTCCACGTGACAGCACGGTCACCAGTGTACCCACGGTGCTGAGCAGCTGTAAGCCATGTGATGTCATGGTCTCACTCACAATCAGGATAAATTTAACACTGCCTAAAGCGGGATTATTTCATTGACTCTCATGTGATCAAAGCTTGGAGCAACTTCAGATTACGCCATCAAGAATGTCATCTTCCAGGTCAATTTTAAAAATAACTGCAAGCAGAAGCAGTCAGATATTGTTCATGCTGAGCACTTTGCAATAGCACACTACAAATCTGTTCATTACTGCAACATCCCTGTCTGGAAAGGGACACAGATGGCCCTCCCTGAGAAGCAAGATTGGGTACAGCTTTCTGCATCTCACAAAACATGTCAGGATCTGAACAAAGAGCAATTATTTTGGGCTCTTTTTGCAATCCCTATGGTTTTCTAGGAGCAATGCTAATCCCTGGCTGTTATCTACATTCCATTGCTAACTTACTTGAGCAGCTAGCTTGAGATGTTAATCAATGGTTTGAGTCATTTTGCTTATATAAAGAGAAAACAATATTGGTATAATTTCACCCTCTGTGAGACAAAATTACCCAGAACATAAAGAATCATAATTTTCTGAAAGCATGGAAACATCCTTCAAACCCTTCAAACCACTGTTCCACCAGGCAATGCTAAAGTTTTCCATTAAATACTGCTGCAGAAGTTGTCTTTATTCACTGCTCTGTATCAACAAAATAAACTCCAAATCCAGCTTTCCTTGAAACACAAGTAAGCCAAAGAAAGAAAAATGAGAACTGAAAATCCATTACAAATTAACAACATTAATTGACACTATTTGTTTCACCCACAGGGAAAAAATATAATGCCACATTTCTTTCAGCAAGGATCATTAACAAGACTGATGGAGACAAAGTGAAGAAAGGATTGTCATGTATGGCATTTGAGAATTTCCCTTCCCTCTTTGTAAAAATAGATTTGATGGAAGTACTTATAGAGAATGGGACTAATATATAGCAACAATTACATCCTGATACACCCTTTCTGAAGAGCTTGCATTGATCAGGTGCTAGGTGCTGTTTGATGGATTTTGTTTATGGGTCTGAGTTTCACTGAAATATATTCTTGTGAGGTGATTCTTCTTTGGAGGGAGCAGTCAGCACTGTGTGCACTGACAGTGCTTAAAGTCCATGGGCAGCCTCACCTGTTCATCTGCACCGTGAGTTCTGCATGGACACACTGGCTTCATGCTGGACCTGCCCCATCACCACAAACTTATTTCATAGTTGGCATTCTGTTTCCTTTACATAGGCTGGAAGAAAAAAAAAAAAAAAAAAAAAAAAACACACACAAACCCTGACCCCACCAAAAAAAAAACAAAAAAACAAAAAAACAAACAAACAAACAAACAAAAAAAACCCACCACTTTAGGAAACAACAGAGCAGTCTTAGGTCCACAACATCCAGACAAACAGCTACAACTTATATATTCCCCTATGTATTTTTACAGAGTAAAATGGAATGTGTATTTTTATTTCTTTTATCTATTTATTTATTTACAGAGTATTATAAAAATGTGTATATTCACATATATGCTCATATATTCCGCTATGTATTTTTACAGAGTAAAATAAAAGTGTGCATTTTTAGGGTAAATTGTATCTAAATCATCACTTTTGGGCAGTTTCCCTTTAGTAAACAGACTGTAATATGATGTACACATCAACTGGTTTTTAGAACACCTGTATTTGTAGGATGAAAGATGGCAAAGCTCAAAATTTCAAACAACATTAAGAGACCAGAATCAGAAAGCTCTCTCCAAGATTTCTTCATTGTTCTTTTGACAAACACAATGCATATACAGCCCTTTCAAGTAGCTTTAAAAAGTAAACACCTGTTAATAATGTTGGTTTGTTGTTCAGCACACCACCATGAGAACCACCGTCACCATGTGCTGTCTGCTGGGGCACTTGTCTCAGGTTACTTGTTTTTATTCTCTGCTATGACAGAGAAGCCTGCTGTGGTAAGAACAGAGCCAAAAGCACTGTTCCCACATGGGATTTGCTAGTGAGGATGCACTGTGAGTGGGAAGCTTACAGGAGTCTGACTGCTTTCTGTGAGAAGATCTGCCTCTGGGACCTTATCCACAGCAGTCTCTGCTGGATTCTGGGCTGGTTCAGCCTTTATCTTCAACTGGTGAATGTGGGTGCTCAGCTGGGTGTCAGAATAGGGCTCTCCAGCTTGCTTTAATCCTTAAAATCATAATTCAATGCATGTAATTCCACTCTCCCTACATAATTGTCAGAAACCAGGACATCCCTCTGGGTGCCCTGGATGGCTCAAAATCCTGGCAGGGGCTCAGAGACCCTGGCAGGAAAGCAAAGACACCTGGGAATGCGATCTCAACCTATGGAGCAAATTACCAACTTTATATGAAGAATTACAAGCCACAAAATTTTAAGTAGCGTAATAGTAGTAGTTATAGGGTGAAAAGAGCAATTTTGGGGATTTTACTATGGGGGTCTAGGAGGCAAGATGGAGGGATTTGGGCATTGTCCTATTCTTGTTTCTTCTTCTTCCCAGCTTCCATCTTCTTGGTGATGGTGGCACTTTGGGACTGGTTTAGGTTAGAAAGTCACCATCTAACACAGGTAACAGGTATTGGAACATAACTTTAAATATCAAATACGTAGGTTATAGTACAAAACACAACACCAGCCCGGGGCGGGCAGAGTGTGCCTCAGACCGACCCTCAGAACAGACCTTGGCAGGCCAGACAGAAAATGTTTTAGATTAAAAATAATAAACAGCCTTGAGAACAACAGCCAAAGACTTCTGACTCCTTCTTCGACAGCTGGGTTGGGAAAAAGAGAACTTTTAACACACCTTGGGGTCATCTTGACAGAGGAGATCCCGAGACATAATGACTAAGGCAACTGTAATGGCAGATAAAGATTCCCATTTCATGTTTTCTTCCTTAAATACCCTGCAGTGATCACTATGGAAAGATCTGTTAGTAGATTTTTAATTTTTAATTCACTATTTAATACTATTTAATATCAATTTAAGAGCACTGATACACTCCATAAAGACAGATTAAATTAATCCCACAGCTAAGAATGCAAATCCATTTCAGCAAGCTTGCAGTTGGAATTTATCCCCCTACATGCAAGAGAACATTGGTTCAGATACACAGAAGGTACAGGCAGGTAGTACAGAAAGAATATTGCTATGCATTCTTCATAATCTTCAGACCTTTCACCTCCTTGCATGTGACAATGTGCCTTTTGTTGCTTTGACAAGAGATATTCTTTCTCTGTACCTGTTATATGCATTAATGAGGTTCACTTGATATATGTGGCTTCACCTCTTTTGAAACCCAGCTCTGGATAGTGTCAGGCTGAGCAAATTGTGGTCTAACATAGCCTGTAATGATGATAAATTATATTTACTGGCCACTCCCAATTCTCTGTTAAGCCTTACTAAATTCCTGCACTGTCTCCAGGACCCTGCCCCCAGTCCCTAGCTAAGTCTTTCTGGATTTTAATTATCAGAACATTGGTGCTGGGTTGTCTCCACTGAGTAAAATTTTATTAGGGATGCCTGCTGTGAGGACTAAAAGGAGGATTTCCTTCTCTAAATTCATATCTTGTGCTTGGGTCTGAGTAGGGTTCACTGGGTGATGCACTGTTCAAGGGAAAGGAACAGGACATGTTTTTTTCTGTGCACATCTCCACTAATCTGGGAAGAGATTTAACAAAAACAACCTACCCAGCATCACCCTGGCTATTGCATGGCCAGCCTCTTCCATCAAAATGACACAGGTGGATGAAATATAAGAACCCAAAGCTTTCACCTCTTCCTTTGTCCCATGCAGGTTCTCTGCCTCTATGCAAGTGAAAAGATTCTGGGTAAGATGTAAACCAAAGTTTTGTTCCCTCTTTTGTCATTAGACAGCACACAGTGACCAAGAGGCATTTCAAGGTACTACAACTTCCATGGAAACAGCATCTCAAGAAATATTTTTAGCTCTTAATTACAGTAGTGGAAAAGAAAATGGAAAAGAAAAAAAGTAAAAAGGTGAAAAGATCCATAATGCAAAAAGTAGCTAAAAGGATTTTGACCTTTCTTCAATTTCTTTTTCCTTTTCTTTATATGTGGAGAGATTTTTTATTGTTTGCTGCCATCTCACTTTGATTAATTCTCTTCACTGGCATCCTTTAAGGCAGTATCAAAGATCATTCCAGTTCTCTTTTAAATGGAAAGCAAACAAGGGGGAATCTGGGACATCACACAAGTAGCAGTTGTCTGCAGCTAGTGGCAGCACGAATTTTCATAGAATCATAGGATATCCTGACTCAGAATGGACCTGCAAGGACCATCAAGGCCATCTCCTGACTCTGCACATGACAACCTCAAAAATCACACCTTGTGTCTGACAGCATTTGGAAATTCTGGAAATATTATTATGGTTCTGGGAGTTCAATGATAATACACAATTAAAAGGGGAAGCATCTATTATTTGCTTCATTGTTTTCAAGATGTAATGAAAATGTTTGGAAAGCATTCACATAATTTAAAAGTATGCAGCAATCTAAATGGCTTGGTCTCCAATAGCATGTAATTTTCACTGAAAATTATAACATTAGCATTGCTTTGTGGTAGTCTCCAAATTAATAAAAAACAAGCAAGAATGTTCTTTTCTACTTTAATTCCTGGTCCACATTTCTGTGTTTTTCATTTTCCAGCTTTGTTGATCCATTACTAGAGAGAAACCAACAATTAACCTTGAAGATTATGTGTGTGTATATATATATATATATATACATGAGGTTTGAAAGACTTGTATCCACCCTCAAAAGCAGTTGAGAATTAAAGGAGGTATTTTATTTTGTCATTCTTGCATACCCACAAGTGCTCAGCTTCTTTACCACATGGCTACCTCTTAAAATGTCTTCCAGATATTAGAAATTATTTTAAAACCTTAGCAAAACACCCATTTTCAGCTTTAAATTGAATTAGACATGAGCTTCAGAGAAGTTACACATTGTTCCTTGCAGGTATTTAGTCAGGATTTGGACTATATGCTTGTGTTGCCCATCCTCCAGCTCTTTCCAGAAGCTCTCACAGTTCCAGCTCTTCCTTGTCTCTATACACAAAATGTGAACCCTTTCTAAATTCTTGGCTTTTGCTTCCACCACAGACACTACCCACTGCTTTAGCTCTTGCACAGATATTTGATTTCTTCAACTGACTCCCTACAGGCACAATTTGTGAAAGAAAGCTAAATATAAGGCCCCTGGAGAATTCGGACTTAGACAGTATTTAGAGAAGGAATATGGGACCACATCACAAAATACATCATGGACCAAACAGTTTTCTGGAATTGTGTTAGGGAAAAAAGGCACATTGGTATTAAAAAAAAAAAAAAAAAAAAAAAAAAAAAAAAAAAAAACTATGGAACAAAACCAATATTCAGAGAAAACAGCCACAGCTCTTTGCCTCTGGTGTTCCTCATCCATTTAATGTGTCCAACTAATGTTTATGACTTTGGACTAAAGAGCAGTTAAACACAATTTATTTGTTGCTCCAAGGACATTTAGAGCATGATGAGGCTCAATTTGTCTGGTTTCTGGCTACAATTCTTCACTCACACTGACACCATTAGCTTATTATGGCCCAAGAAGATATTTACTGCTTGCTCCATTTTTCCAGTTAAGATGCATTTATGACCATTGTATTACAGTTTTCTGGGACTGATATTCATAACTGAGATAATTTCCAGAATGTGCTCTAATCACATTACAACATTGACTTGAAGAGTTTGCATAGTGCGTGTGCTATGCCTAATTTTTTCTGTCACATGTAAATAACAGTCACATTCCTGAAACCAATTTGAATCCAAACATGCACAGTGCCTTTTCTATTCTGTCCAATTTCTCACTCCCCTTTATCCTCCGTCGTAGGCACAGCGGTGGAAAATATGAATAACACCTTTGTTTATTGGCTGATACAGAATGGAGGCATATTTCCCTGCAGAAGATTTATGATCCATGAGCCCATTACATTTGGATTGCAGCTAGCAGATTAGTTGGAGATTTGTCTCATTCAGAAAGCATCGACAATGGTGATTCATCTCAATAATTTCACTGAAAGATCTCAGCAATGTTTCGAGCCACAAGCAGGTGCTCAATTGCCATTCATTAAGAAAGTCATGTGAATGGAGACATTGCAATAAAAATGTAAGCATTCTTATTTATTTTGTGTGAGAGAAAAATGTGCATGTGAGAGGCATTTCTTTGTTTTCTTGTGGAGTTAGAACTTTGCTGGGAAAGAAACCCTTAAGGCTGTTAAAATCAATGAATTTATCACATATCAGACCTTCATGTTTCTGTGTTGCTCCTTAAAATGGAAAATGAATTAATCTTCTACATTCTGACTCATTAAAAACCCTAAGAGGACTTGAATGTGACCTTTAATATAAAGCAATGTCTAAATTCAGTAGGCTTTGTCTCAAACTGTCAAAAGGGGAGCCTACACTTGAGTTAGTAACTATATTTAATCTCCTCAGTATACACAGAACTTGTTGAATTTCAGCACAAAATTATGGAGTTCCTTCTTCTTCTTCCCCCAGCATTAAATGGAATATCTCTGTGGTCAACTAAAGTCAGGTGTCCTGGCTGTGTCCCCTCCCAAATTCTCATCCATCTCAGTCTGCTCACTGGTGGGATGGTGTGAGAGGCAGATGTTGTGTAAACGCTGCTCAAAAATAATGAAAACATGACTGTGCTATCAACACTGTTTCCAGCACAAATCCAAAACAGCCCCAGAGTAGCTCCTGTGAAGAAAATCAACAGCCAAAACCAGCACAACCAGCAGACACAGGAGTGATGACATTGGATCTGCTCTTACGTTTGTTCAAAGAGCTGGGCACCATGATAATTCAGGGCCATATTATATTACTTGAATTCTCTGCAATGTGCATTCTGAGGTAAGGATTATTCAATTTAGTTCTATGGGTCTTCATGCCTCATCTATCTTTTAATTTGTTATGCATTTTCTTCATGAGAGTCAGCGTAGGTATTCCCTGCTAAAGCATAACTGGCTATTTCACAGAAGGCTCCTTCTTTGGAAATTTAGTTAACTTTCTCTGGAAATCAAGTATCTGACAACTGCATCACTCATTCATCAGCACAGCAATTCCTTTAAAAACCACTTTATGTAGTTTACCCCCAAAGTTTGTTCCACAGACTTGCTTCCTCACTGATTTTCCTCAAATTGTTCTCCCATGCAGCTAATTACCCTCTCCTGAGAATAGACCTTGCATTACCTGTAATGCCTAGCGTGTTATTTTTGATCCTCTGATCCTCCTCAGCTCTTAGACACCACTTTCCTGGGCATCCTGAGGACTCAGGATTGTGTGCCTGCTCCTTGTGACCAAAGTGATCCACCACAGACCCTTCCATAGCTCACAGGTCCCTTCCCAGAGGTGTGTGAATATGAAGGCTCTTCTGCTTTTGGTTCCTTTCACAGGAGTATTTGAATGCAGGATGTTTTTGTAGCTGAGTTTTAAGGGGTTTTCACAACAAAGAGACAATATATGCCTTCATTTAAGTGAATCACCTTAAATTATTTTTTGCTCACCACAGGTGAGCTCAGTGTCAAACTCAGCAGAGTTACAAAGCCAGAAGAAGTCAGGACGGAAGAGAAAACATTCAACCATTTATTTATTCTTCCTACTACACTCAAGGCTTTGTCTTTTACAGCTTGGCCCAGTGGACAGACCAATCAGTATTTCTGGACTTTGGGCTAACAAGATGTCTGCTGAGCATCTCAAGTCATAGGATGAGCAGGACCACCTGAGGAAGGGAGCAGCATGACCACTCAGATCCAAAATGTAAATGAAATTATTAAAGGGACCTAAGAGAGATCCCAGAGCCATCACATATGTTGTAAGATATATTGCACCATTTCTTCTCTGGCTTAAACGGTGGAACAGATGGCTTGTTGGCAAACTAATGACAACTCTCCACACTTCCAGCAGCTCTGCCCAGAACGAGCTGAATAATACCTTCTTTGACTCTGAAGAGAGCATTTAAAAGTGTGTTCATGTGTCTAAGTCTGACTCGTATTCCTGTGATTGTTGGTTGCCCTGTTTGTTTGCCATGCATTGTGCTGTAATTAGCAGCGCTGGAGAATAGAGTTCCAAAGAGTTTTATAAATCTTGCTGAAGTGAGTAATTTCCCTCGTGTAAATGTCACCTTTTGGAAAGAAAACTGCAAAGTTTTCTGGCAGTACATCTTTTACTGTATTAAGACAATACATTATTTGTCATAAAATAAGCATTCTTCCATGTAATGAAAGTCAATAGTGATTTTATTGACTGTAGGGAATAACAAAGTCAACTGGAACTGAGAACCTTCCAAATGTCATGGTTGGTTGTTTATCTTCAGGCAGAAGATTATTTTAATCTTCATGAGAACTAATGGGAGGATACATAACTTCATAGTAGCACCAGAGGTTTCAACACACTCTCAATTTGCTGCTTTCAAAACAACATGCCAGATATGAGGAGTGGATCTGCAAAGGCTGAGAGCTCAAGTTGGTTTCCAAAAACAGCTCAAAAGCTTTGATATTTTACATGAAAAATGCTTTTTGTCATTCATGTCTCTTGTGTATATTTAACAGCACATTTTTGGGTTCAAAGACCAAGGATAATGTCTTCAGCTATTAATAATCCCTGTGACTCAGTAGAGAAATCTATATGTGGCCACAGAAGGAAGGTTGCTCCAGACAACCATTCCTTATAGCACAAAGTTTCATGGGCACATACTGCTATGAGCAGGAAAAGATGCATTTCACAAATGCACAGCTACCAAATCAAATTTTTCTCATAGGTCTGTTCTCTACAATAAACTCATGTATCCGCTGGAATTAAGCCAGGAATTCCTGAGCAAAGCTACGTCCTGACACTGGGAGCACAAACAGTTCTGATCTGACACAATTGCAACAGTACACTGGGTCCAGGGACCTCCCGGAAGCCACTGCCTTCAACTGGATTAGGGATGCTTAACTACTGGCAGGGCAGGTCCCTTGTCACCAGACTGTCACACTCACCACTGCCAAGGCCAGCAAAATTAACAACTCCTGGTCAGTGCCCAGGACAATTTGCAGGACCTCGCTGTTCATGGCACAATACAGCATTTTGCAGATACTTCTCCCTGTCCAGAGGCAAAAGATGTGTCTAATTGGAAGTCAGAAATATGACAGAAGGAAATTTATCTTAATCAAAGGAGAAGCTTAGATTAACAAAGTTGTGAGGGATAGTTTACCTTGGCCAGCTTAATCCCTTGAAAGGATCAACAAGGCAGTTAAAAAGGGACACAAGGAGGGAAAATATGTGACTGTGCACAGGGTAGGGTAAGCTCTGCAGTAGGAGACAGTGGGCAAGACAAGAAATTGGATCAGGATTCTGCAGGAACAGAGACAAAAAATGGAAGTAGAAAATTACTATATTTTTTTTTAGAAAATTACTATTATACCTATGCAGATCTTTAAATTAGGATGAAAGTAAGAGCATTTTTTTTTTTTAATTCTTAATCCTACAAATGCACCTTTTAGAGCATCAGACACAAAATATAGAGTGTACTGTTCTCTGAAATGCTTTGAATATAAGCATAAGATAAAGACACAGTTGATGGAGACGTTGCCATCTCTCTGGGCCACATCCCACGTCTGTGCCACTCTCTTGCAGAAGAGTGATTTCTTCCTGGCCCATCAGAGTTTCCTATTTGCAGAGGTACCTGCTGGCTTCCCCGTGAGGGGCATTGCTCTGGCTTTGTCATATCCTTTTTGAAACTTTGCTTCCTATCAGCATTCTGTTTGCCAGATTGAATAAAGCCTACTCCCTTGTGGTTTCCTTGTCCAGGATATGACCCAGATTGGAGTGTACAGTTGGCTTTTACCAACTGCTGGCTCGTGTTCCGCTTGGTTTTCACCAAAACCCCGAGTCTCTGCAGAGCTGCTTCCCAGCTAGTTCCCAGCCTGTCCTGGTTCTGTTCCAGATGGAGACTCTGCATTTTTCTCTGCAGAATTTCATGAAGTTGATGCTGCCAACACACATGCCTGGAATCTAAACAGCTGTGAAGTGAGGGTGTGCAGCCTTGATAGAGCCACTGTCTGGTCTAAATTGCCCATCACATTTGCACTGATTCCAGTCAAAACTCCTACCAAGCTGATTCCTGTCCATCAGAAGAGAGGGTTTCAGTTGTTAATATTCTCCTAATACATAATCACATAGGTTTGTGCCATTGTGTTTTCAAAAGTTTGCAGGACAACAGGCTGGAGCCAGAAAACTGCTGATAGAGGTATGAGCCATAAAAATTGCAGTAAAAATTACAAGACAGAAAAGCTAATGGTGCAATATGAAGAAAAAAAAGTAAAGCAACAGCTCTACCCAGTCTTTAAGAATAACATTGCAAAAGCTTCAAAGAGTAGTTTGAGCAAGACAGAGAGCTGAGAATTGTCTTCCAGGAGTCAGTGTTGGCCAGGAAATAACTCCTTCATATGCAGCAAGAATGCAGGAAGGCCCCTTCAGTGCTGAGGGTTCCCAGCAGGCCTGAGAAAAGGCAAGAGGTGATTGTACCTATGCCCCTTTCCGCCCCTTCTCCATGAACTCTTTTGTCTCTATGGCCTTTCTCACTCCATTTTCCTCAACCTGGTTTATACATCAGATGCCCTTGTCTGGGTAAATCCATAAGCCTCTCCTTTGTACACTGTAATTGAGACTGCGAAATTTAGTCCTTCAAACACTTGGCATTTGAATTTTTCTATTTTTTTAGCTAGGAAAAATGTACACTTTTAAATTAAACATTGAGTTTCTTTACAACTCAACTTGTTTGACAGTCTTCTTATTTTTCTCTGCCTATTTCAATAGGAAAAGATATGATTTCAGAATCAGCTGGCATCTTTTATTTTCAAATATGAAAATTTGCCTTGTGGAATTGAATATTATTATAAATGGAGCACCTAAATGTTTTGCTGTGGTGACACCTCTCCCTTGACCCCTCTTTATGCCTCCTCCATATCCCTCCCTTTTTCTCCTGTTTCAGTTTATTAAAATTCATTTTTCAGTTCGGAATTCCAGTATTTCACCACAAGAATTTTTATCTTTCTCTTTATTGCCATTTCCTTTGAAACCTCCTCCTCCTGTGATATTACAGTCTTATGCTCAGCCACCTTTTCTCTGCTTCTCTCAGATTTCTCCATTTTCTTTATTCACATTCAAATGTTCACAATTTCTGATTGCCTTAATTAAATACCCTTCTTGAGCAGGGTATTTAAGCAGAGTCCAGATGCTTCTTGCTTTTTAAAGAAAATTTGCAACAGATCTGGTGGAACCTGTTTACAAATTAGCTCCTATTCTTGCTTTTACAACAGTTATGTCTTGTTTACTTGCTTTAAAACATCCATATTACACTGCTCTGAAAAGAACAATATGATCAAATGAGAACAGCTTGGGTTTACAGAGTCTTTTCCTACACAATATCATGCCATGAGCTGTCAGATAGCAGAAAATCAAGGAAGAGTTTCAAGAAGTCAAATTTTGAAACTTTTAGTTGCATTCCTCGCTTAAATCTAGACAGTCAGTTTCTCTGATGGTTTATTTCTGAAGGACATATATTATTTCAGTCAGTTTCTGGCTTTAAGCAAAGATGTCCAGGAATTCAGTAGACCTACTGCTTTTGTCTCCATCTGTTGAGCAATCTGCCCTCTGCCCATTGAAAATGAAACAAGCAATTGCATGACAAGACAGGAAAAATTGCGCTTAAAAAAAAAAAAATGAAGTATTTTTTTTCTCCCTCTGAAAGGTTTCATTTAGAAATTTAGCTGAACTGGTATTTATTATTAAAAAATTAATACAACCTTAGGAACAGGTTTTTGATCAAGTAGGACATTCTGCATCAGCATGTATATTATGACATCTAGTTGAAAAGAAATGCGTTTACAAGGAAATGCCTGACTTTTCAATCTGATTACCAACTTTTTTCACTGCTCTGCAGAATGGTGAACACTTAAGATATTTGCTATTTTTCAGCAGGAAGAGAAGACTGTACCACTGTTATCTGAAATGGTTGTGTTGATCTCACATTTTGTAAAGTTATGGGAATTTTCACATTGAATTGTCTCCTTCTCAAAATCACATATACATACGTTTGCATCTGCTTCAGCTCATTTAGCTGAGATCAGCTTTCTAATCTAACACAACACATTCATGCCAGGAAAGCTAATGATTCAACCTGCCGACAAATTCCATAGATTTTAGTCATAGATCCCTTTGCACAGAGAGAGCTAAACCCATCCACAGCTATACAGAAAGAAATAAGAGGGTGTGTGTGAAAGAGCTCAGATTGTTATATTCTAACTTTTATTTAAAGCTTTACTAAAATCAATCAATGCTATATATAGTTCTGGATTAGCTCAAATTCTGGTTTTAAATTCAAATTCTGGAATTTTAAATAATGAATTTATACTTACTTATCAGGAAATAGAGTCGTTTTCCTTTTAAATTTAAAATAAATCAATATTTTAAGCTTTCATCTGAAAGTGTTCTTGAAAATCCTTTAATTTCAACCACATTTTTGACTTGCCACAATTCCACAAGAGTGCTTACTTGAACGTTCACATTATATTATCTATTAATTTATATCAAAATTCCACCTTCATTTGTTGCTTTGTGCTCATATTAGGCAGCTCAGATGGAGAACATCCTCATTGCTGTTGACAACGTGCTCAGACTTGACAGACAATGCCTCCTTTTTTTACCACAGAGAAGGATTTTATGCCTTAAAGTTTTGGATACTGGCAAATGTCAGATGACAAATGATGTAGCTATCTCTTCCAGTGGCTGGAGATCAGTTTACAATGGACTTCTGAGGGACTTGGGGCACTGGTTGGATGTATTTGAAAAAAAAAAAAAAACAGAGCAAACCAGAAGCCAGAAGGTACTGCTGACTGGGTGCTCTGTGCAGCAACGTGTCCCTTCACAGGACTCTCTGTCCTCCCAATGCAGGACCAGTAAAAACCAACAAGATAATTCCTACACAGAATTATTTCCAGTGCCAGCACAGCCCAGGCATGGACATGAGTGACTCTAGCCGTGCATACCTTTGTTACTGATTGGTGTAAAAGTCTCTCTCTTGCCTCTGAGGTAACAGTCAATAAAATAAAAGATCACATTCCCGGTGAGGGATGGTCATACCTTGCAGAGGGGATGCAGGTATGAGCCAGTTGTGGCAATGAGATTGTAATGAGCAAAGTTCACCTGAGGAGAGCAATTTCACCACAGCTGCTGGTTCAGCAGCAGGACATCTCCTCTCTCCCTTGGCTGACAGATGCTATGTGGTTTGTCACCTACCTGGGAACATCAAGTTCTCATTCCTGCAGGGATTGCCACAGTCTGGCCATGGTGTCTTCATTCTATCTCACCCTCCATTTCATCCCTCTTAGTATGTGCTTAAGGTTGCAGGTTGAGTTGTGTGGGGAGCTGCTCTGACATAGATTCCATGCATGCCAACCACATTTCACCACAGAATTCCCATGCTGGTTCAACTTCTGTTAGAATGTGACTGTCACCATGATATTTTTATGAAAATCCTTTGCTAGGATTTTCTTCCTATTCTATCTGAGAAGCCTCAGAAAAGAAATGTAAACAATAACTATCTGATGGCTGTGGAATGTGGTCTGGACAGTGTTTACCAACAGGTGCATCTGTGATTGGCGCAGGTTGGTTGTTTCTAATTAATGGCCAATCAGTCAGCTGGCTCGGACTCTCTGAAAGCCACAAGCTTTTGTTATCATTCCATTCCATTGTTTTCCTTTCCAGCTGTCTGATAGATCCTTTCTCTATGTTATTTTTAGTATAGTTTTAATATAGCATTATAATATCATATCATATCATAATATAATAAATCAGCCTTCTTAAACATGGAGTCAAGATTCTCATCTCTTCCCTCGCCCAGGGACCCTTGAACACAACCATATGTGACAATAATTTTAGCCTCAGGATTTTTCCCCAGTTTTCTCTAATTTTAGCCCCAGTCTTTTTTCTGACACATCCTTTCCCTCAAGCACATCAAGAGCCCCACTCAGCTTGGTGTCACTGGCAAACGTGTTGTTGGTGTGCTCAATCCCACTTTGTCATCTATGAAGATACTGAACAAGAATGATCCCAGAACAGACCCCTGCAGGACACTTATCTCCACAGAGCTTCTGACTGCATCTTTTTGGATGTTAACATCCAGCTTATTCCTTATCCATTGACTAGTCCATCCATCAAGTCCATATGTCCTCAAATTAGCAAGAAGGATATTGTGTGGGACCACGTCAGGGGATTAATAGGAGCCAAGGCAGATGCCATCACGTGCTCTTCCCTTATTCACCAAAGCAGTCATACAAGGCCACTGGGTTGGTCAGGAACAATCTGAGATTTGTGCAGGCCTGTTGGCTCTCTCTAATGCCAACCACTGTCATCTATATGCCTCGAGAAAGCTTTCAGGAAGAAAGCTGTTCCGTGACCTTACCCAGGACAGAGTGAGTCTGTCTGAGCAGGTTTTAGGCAAGAAGACAAGTCTAGCAACAAGATAAGAAAATGAACAGCCAGAGCAACCATACCAGTGACAGAGGGTACAAGAAAGAGGTGAACAATTCACATGGAAACCCCCCAACAATAAACAATACCCAGCTACTCCCTCCATCTTGTTACACCAGAGAGTTCATCTTCCCAAAAATTATTCCCTTCCCCTGTCCCCATAAAATGACGTGATGTGGTGCAGGATATCCTCCAGGTCCTGGAGATGCTTTTTCTAAGGACTGCAAAAATTAACCCTGTCCTGGCTGGACCCAGGACAATTGGCTAGACACCATCTCATTCTGGGTGTGCAGATTGTCTTGGCACACAAAGCACAACTCACTTGTTGAGCCACAACTTCCTTGCTCTTTGAACCACTATTTTTAACAGCTAAACAGGCAGGCTTGTTGGCACGTAACCAAATATTGTGGTCACTAGAGAAAGTGAATTTTCAGAAAAATACTGATGGATCATTGGTAAGACATCTCCTTTTTTTCACCAAGCATTTCAGTTTTGCAAGTGTTACAGTTCTTGAAGTAACTGGTGTACAATACTTAAAAATACTTAACTTCACGGGCCTTTCATTTTTTCTGATTAATGATTGATTTTATGACACAATTGCACTTCCTAAACATTACAGTGCTCTCAAAGTTTACTTTTCTGCTTTATCGGTGTGCCTGAAAGTGAGTTTTATTTGCCTTCACTGGGAATGGGGTGGAAAGTTTAAATTTGCAGCTTTATATATGTCACATTTAATGATACCAATCAACTGTGAGCCATCTCTGAAATTCCTTTCTGACATCATGAGACTGCAGCACTTAAAATGCCAATAAATTTGTTATGATATAATCATAGTGACTGGGTAATTAACCATCACTGGGTAAAGATTTGAGGTGGGGCATAAACACAAAGCAACTTGAGATGCCAAAAATATTTGGTAAGCAAACCCAGGGTGACAATCTTACCAGCTTTTAATACCTTACTATGTGTCCTCAGGGAATAATGCAAAGAATTACAAGGGGATTTTTTAAAGAGTACTTATTCACGCCATTGCCAGCCATTGTGCTTAGGAATTTTTAAAGATTAAGTAAAAATGGTGATTTGCATGAACATAAAAAAAAAAAAAAAAAAAAAAAAAAAAAAGAAAATAAGAAGGCTGACTGAAAACCAGAGGAAAACTCTTGCTAAGACAAAAGAAAAAGGTGAGAGAGATGGCTGAATAGTGACTATAGTGACTGACAGGTTTGATAGGTAGCAAAGCTTGCCAGATGCATGCACTTCACATTCAATTGCAAGGGAGACATTGAGCAAATCCCTTCCTTTTTTGCTGTACCTCTGTTCCCTGCCTGAGAAGCAGAGGTGACTCCTCATCATATCAGAGGGTCTCCAATACTCAATAGTACCCTTGCTCAGAAAGTGCTCAGAAGTCTCCAGTAAGTCTGAAAGCAGAGATGTTCAATTAAATAAGTCCTGTGAACAGAAAAATTATGTCATAATCCTTCTGATAATCATAAATCTTGGCCCTAGGACAACAAATTGAACTCTGGTTGTCCAAGACATCTCCTGCCCCTCCATGCCTGACTAAATTGTGTTAGGCATTTGCAGCAGTCCTTTGTAAATTGAAATCTTACAGGAGCAAGGAAGTGCCCCTTTATCCTTTCCCATTGAACTGTTTCATAAAAGTCCTGTTTCTATATACATTCTATATACATTTAAATTTATACATTTATATACATTATGACTGAGATTAAATGCTTGCCTGACTCTGTAGGCCCGGCAGAGTTCAGCTTGTCAAACAGTTAAAGAAAGCATTTCAGAGACAAAATCATGACCTCTGTGTGCAATGAAAATCAGAGATATTGGCTTAATAGAAAGACATTTCAAACCTCTTGCATTTGAAAGGCTTTAAATATTTAAAATATCTTCCAATTATTTGATCTTCTTTGTCTACATTATGGATTCCTAGCTGCTGGGCTCCACATGGGGCCCTTTATCTCAAATTGAGAGTCACAGCTTCTGATTTCAACTTTGTTAAGTAGCTGCCACTACAGCTTATGCTGTGTGTAAAGCAAGTCTGCCTATGGCCTATTTGATAGAGAAAACAAGAGGCAAGACTGCTCTGGACACCAGCAAACACGACAACTAAATTCCCTGTATGTCTGTGCTGAAAAGCTACTGAGAGTTAAGTTGAAACCATGAAAACAAGTGGAAGATCCCATTTCTCTCACCAAGCCAGTCTCCTGATTTTTTTTTCCCCATCTTGTGATTGGGTTCTGTGTCTGCATGGCAATAGGAGTCCAGTATTCCTTCTCCCCAGGAATTAAAAATTTACTTGATTTGCACATGGACAAGTGTCCAGGGTAAATCTGATGGCAAAGCAGTGTGGGTGGAAGGGACTGAAAGAAGAAAACTGAATGCAGGGAAGAATAAGAGTATATAGGAAAATTCTCTATCTGCACTCTGCTTGACATACCTGTTAGGCAATCACTGAGGCAGTGGCATGATCCTAGATGCCTCCCAAGGACACAAAATTTGTCTGTTAGGACAAGGAACTGGAGTTTATTTACCTTTGATGAAGATTAAGAAGAAATCCCCCAACTGGGAGCTTACCTGGACACCACAGGATTTTTTGGGTTTTCCTCAGAAGCAGCTGGTTCGGGTCTCCAAAAGAGCCACACCAAGATTCTGAGCCTGAGCTGTGCTGTCAGCCTCTACCAGGGCATTTTTACAGACAGAAGGTGAACTTTTACCAGCCTCCTGAAGTTGTGCCCAGCACACATTCTCAGAATGGTCCAAACTTTACCAGCCCAGCCAGAGCTTTTCCCTGACCTTCCTTCCCCAGGGCAAACATGAACAGTGAGCTGCTTTCCTCACGTTGGGTGGAGGAGTGGGCTGATCTTGGTGCACTGCACACCTCAGGCTGACATGGGTAAGAGGAAAGAGCAGCATTTTCTCCTGGAAGGACCCAGAGAGCAGCACTTGGCTTGGCTGCTCCTGCTGCTATCACTGTGCACCGTGAATACCAGCACCTGCTACTCCGACTGTATCCAACAGCTATAGCTACAAATGTTATTATTGGCCATAAAATTATCCAGCCCATTTTTCAATGTGTCTGCAGTGTTTGACTCCCTGACCTGCTGTGGTAATGAATTCCATGGGCTTACTTCACACCATATGAAGAAGTACCTCCTGTAATTTTTTTTAAGTGCATTGGCCATTAGCTTCATCCAGTGACCCCTTTATTCTCTTATAATGGGAGAGAGCAGTTTTAACTATGTCCTTCATAATTTAAATTAGTTAAATCTCCTCTATCTTGCTCACTGTCACTACTAGATATTTGCCTTTTTAGGCAAAGAGTTTTCAAGAAAGGAAAATCGACAGAGAGGAGCAGCTCTGCCAATTGTTACATGCCACCTAGAATGCAATACGTAGATAATGCTAGGAACCTTGGCTTTTCCCTGAGACCTTTGAACCCATGCAAGGAGGAGCACTCAGTCAGAGAAGATGGGAAGCTGAAATTTAAGACAGATTTTGGCTCTGCTGTATTTAACAGCACAGTTTCTGCTAGCCAGAAGAGAGCAGAAGCCCAGTTCCTCACTCACTCCCTGGCTCCTGGGCAGGAGTGCGATGTGACTCTTCGGCACTGCAGGGAGCAGTGATCCTGGTGAATAAGTATGTCACACTTTCCAAAGCAAGATGGGAAACCCACCAGCTCTGAATGTTGTTACAGTGACACCTGTCAACATCAGCTCCTCCTGGTGAATTCCTCAGCAAAACCATCTGGATGCCAGGCCACCAGCCAGGGCTGGTAGTCATGGGATTGCTTGGACTGACACCTGAAGTAATTCTGCTCCTTTAATTGTGATTTTAAAACACACCTATAAGCCTGACAGTTGGTATCTGTCTCCAGTGGTCCCCAATCAAGTTAGATCAGTGCAAATTCAGAGACCCTGTGCTTGAGGAGCCCAGGGACAGCAGAAGCTTGGGCCTCACTGAGCAGTAATGCAGGTTTTATGTGAGATGTCAGCTGGATGCAAGGCTGGCAGCTGGCACGGAGTGCTAGCAGAAGCTGCTGCTGGCTTGTCTGCCTACACACAGCTTGCTTACATGATATGGTGCTGGGGCTTGGGACCCTGTAAATTGACTTTGACAAGCCACAGACATGACAAGGGGTAGCCAAAAATGACAAGTTTTGACTTCCTTCCCACGAGTCCAAGCAATCTTGGGCTGGATGTGTTGTGATTTCTAGAGTAGCATCATTATCCAGTCTACATAGCTCACTGCCTCCTGTTCAGTCTGCTGCAGTTGGCCTGTTTTAGAGCTACTGTACTGAACAAAAATGGGGATTATTTGGACGGAGCTTTGTGGAAAAGTGGAGTCCAGCTCAGACTGCCACTTCTGTAACCTTCCTGAGACAACTGCTCTGCCTCCACCACTTACAGAGAAATAGTTTAAAGGTGTTCTCCTTGCCCCTTCCCTCTCTCCCCAGCCTACTGGTTGCTGCTGGGGATATGAGTGTGACCCTTTGTGCTTGGAGAGAACAGAATAGCAGCAAAATACAAGGAAAAGAAAGAAAGAAAGAGAAGGAATGGATAAGAGTATAGAGGACTTTAGAGATATTACCACCAGTGGATCTTGCAATGGGTCTTGATTTTTGCAATTTCAGTGTCCATGGGATTAAGTGTTTTTCTACGGCTTATAAGAACTAGCTCTAAGACAAACAACTTAATACATGGTTTGAAGTGATGATCACAGTCTTGATCCGTTGTGGGTGGGGGAAGCCTGCAAAGCACAAAGTTCAGTCGGTTAATATATGGTTCAGGTTCAGCTGGAAACACCCAGGAGCCTCCCCTGAGGGGGTGCATTTTATACTGTCTGATGCAACACCATGGATCATGCACAGTCCCTTGGTGGAAGGCCCCAGAAATGAGTCTGGAGGCCCTTTGGAGCTCCTTGATGGTTTATGACACCTTCTAAGACATGACAGCAGTTTGGCCTCTGTACAGCTGACCCAGCTGTGTCTTATCAGAGGGAATTGGCGTGAAAGAAGACATCACCCCACTTCTGCAGGATCTGCCTCTTATCAGCTTTCTCCCTTATAAGGCCAGAAAACAGCTTGTTTAACACATCAGTCACAGGTTATCAGGGACAAAATCAATTGCAGGGCTCAGGTTGTTTATCCAAAGATCAGTTTGTTGTGGTCATCCTCTGGAGCGGGTGCACACCCTCTGTCTAATACAGATCAGATTTAGCACTATACACCAAAAGCTTTCCCTCTCCCCTTCATTTAGGGGCTGCAAACTTGGCCTCAGCAAACAACCCACTGCTTTTGTGGATGGGCAATTATTTGGGTCATTCACCATTGACTTTTCTCTATCACACCATACATAAACACTTGCTTTCTCAGCCATGATCTCCTTTTCTCCCATTCTCTCCCTCTCCTTTGAGGTTGGATCTCTACCATAGAGGTTCTAAACATCGCCTGTTTTGCCTGGTGGCAGTTCAGCTCTTTGCTCCACTGTCCATTCAGGAGAAGGTCATGATAGGAAGACCATACAGACAAAGCTCCTGTGCCATTGCATGGCAAGGGAATCTTCAAGCACACCTCCACTTGGGCTATCCCTTCAGACTGGAGCCAAAATTTTACCTGTTCTCCTTTCTCCAAAGGTGTGCATGGCTCAGGATCCAATAGATCTCTGTCCCCTCAGGGAGGATGATGTATCACTGTGGTTACAAACAGGGCACAACATGTCCCACAGCCCAGCTTTCTCTTCTCCCTGTGTGCAATGCTCCTTCACGTGGTTTCTGTGCCATTCCCCAGGAACTTGTCAAAAACATGAGGATGATCTCCATGCAGGGCATTTGGGATTATCTGACTCTTCCCTGTCCTCCAGCCCAATGTGCAGTCTCATATATCAAGATGTCATTGTCAGGAGTTTAATAAAGTCCTTCCCGAGGTCCCAGAGAGTCCAGAGGAGAAGAAAAGAAGGGACTTTTCTGTCTCTTGAGGCTGTTACTGCACTCAATAGCACAGAAAAAAAATTTGTGCAAGCAGTTCATCTCAGTAGACTGAGACCATCAGAGAACAGGATAAACCCTCCCCAAATACATCTTGACCTGAAGACTTTAAGAGTAGAAATACAGTTGTGGCAATTGGCAAGACTGCTTCAGAATTGCTCTCTTTAAACTTTCTCATTTTCAAAAATAAAACTTACTGGATTAAATGTCTTTATAATTGATCCATAAGAGGATTTTGTGGTTTATTTGTTTTTCATAATAGGGTATCTCAAAGATTTGGGAACGAGGAATTGTAGCTGTAAAACAACCATCCTATTTTTCTTATGAAAAGATGCTTTCAGCTTTTCTAATATGCAATTCTGTAAAACAATATGTCCCTTTACAATTTCATTTGTGAAGATAGTCTCAATAAAGTCTCATTACTTGTGGGCCTCAGAGTTTCCAGGATTGGGCCATTAAAGGCTAATTAGTACTAGCATCCAATAATGGCTTTGTATTTTAATCTAAAGCTTTGTTAGGGCCTACAACAAAAGGAAACTTCAATTATATGAAAGCCATGCATAACTAATGAAGAGGACGTTGTTCTTTCTTATGTAAATATCACTCAGTCTGGAGGGACTGCTTGCAATATTGTCTGTTGATTAATTCATCAGGATTAAATCTAAGAAGGGCCTTTTGGATTTATACTGCTCCCATGCACCCAGGCACACTTCAGAGGAGCAAGTCACGCATGTAATGGCTACTCAATTAATTAGTATGTTTTGAAAGCAAAAGATTCCCCTTGCACCCACCAGTGACAAGACATACTGCTTGTGATCAGCAGCCATCAACTCCTGCAAAAATTTAGCCTTAGGTTTTTATTTAGTTACACTCCAGGTATTTGCCAGAAAAACAGCTGCAATGCATTTATTGCCTTCACGTGTGGCATCATGCACCCGTGTGCTGGCACTGAGCTCCTTGTTGAGGACAGAGTGAGACAATACAATGAAGTGAAATTTATTTTTTCAAACAAATTAAAGCCCCATCAATTATAAATTTAGGATGCCAAATGGGTTCAGCTACACAACTAAGAATGCTGATAGCTTTAGACGGGTAACCCAAAATGAAGCAGTGACAGCCCCTGACAAAGTCATAGCCTTGTGGAAAGACAGAAGTGCTGAGGGGTGCAAAGCCCACTTGTGACAGATGCCATCCCCTCCCCACAGGTTGGCTCTGATATGTCATAGAGGGGTCAGAAGAGCAGCCCCATGCTGAACTGTGCCCTCTTGATGACCAGAGCCATGGTAACCCATGTCACTATTTCTGAAGCAGGTTGCAGCATCAGAGATGCTGTGAATGGGTTAAAACAAGTAAATCATCCAAAAATCTAAGCCAGAGTGCCAACAGGTTTCACAAGGAGAACCAGCTGAGGAAATAAACAAAAAGCAATTAAGAAAAGCAAATTGACATACTTGGGTTGGATTCACAGAAGAGCAGAGAGGGATATAACTTTGTATTTGGAGACTTTGTGCAACAGCTTGTCTGTTCCCCATTTGTTTAAAAGCAGAACAGCAGAGGTGTCATCTGTTGGTCAATATTCAGGGAAAAAAGCTACAGGGAAAAGAGTCTTAAGCACTGAAGGCTGTCTCTGTAAACACAATGTTTGTTTTGCATTTATGCTACGCTTCAGGGCTCCTGCTCATTTCTGCACAGTCCAGGAAGAATTTGCTGTGTGCATCCAGCTTAGTCCTTTCCTCTGTGTATAACTTGGTCTCAATTTTTCCTCTTCCCTAAGACAACTGAGAATTTGCCAGAGTGAGCTAGGCTAAGATGCAGAGGACTGTACTGATGCTACTCAGAGATAAATTCTTCTTTGTCCCCTAGTAGGTCTTGCTCAGGGTTAAGACATCTGAATTGTTTGGAGATCAGACAGGAATTCTCCCCTAGACTAGACTGGATTCCCCAATATTTGCTGTTTCTTGAGCCTACCTATATGTTTCTCCACATGGAAATCACACCACTTTGGGTTTCTTCTATTTCAAGCCAGTGCAACTGAAGGAAGCCATTGTCATCTGAGACTCACTAAGCCTTTATAGCTACGTCAGGTGAATGAAAAGGTCTAGAGGAGTGAGTAACCAGCCTCAGCCTCTCTAGCACCACTGTGGTCCTACATCACTGTCAGTAGGACATACTGTCTTCACAGAGTGACTCCAAATTATTTGTAAAGGTCATTTCCTTCCTCTCCTCTGGATAGAAAAGATTATATTGAGATGGACATGAAAGATACTGAACAGTCAGTCCCCCAGCTCTCATCAAATTACTTAAAGCTCCTTAATTTGCACTGCTAATTCAGCAAGTTCAAAGAAAAGAAGATTACAAGAAGTATCACATTCTGTCATTAAAATATTTAAGTGATATTAGCTTCTTCACTGATAAAGCTGGGATTGAATTACCATGCAAAGTACTGTTTTGTTCCTTTCTGCTATATACTATCTGCATTTACTGAGCTAATCTCACCTTGATCTTTTGTACAAAATGTTCCATAACACCTTAACAGAGAAGTGCCCAAGCTGGCTGGAAAAGGCAGACTACAGAAACTGAAAGTCTTCCTAGGAATTAATTATTTTAGTGTACATGATACGAGGGAAGGAGTTGCATTTTTTGTACTCATCTTTCTCAAGATTTCCAAAGTCTTAATGTTGGGAGTTCTCTTTTTAAGCTGCATGCTTAAAATAGGAGCTCAAACTGGCTTATGCCAAGCCATTTTATCAGCCAGTTGTGATGAAAATACCAAAGAAGGGATGATACTGCTGGAGAGAGATCAACAGCAACCAGTCACTGCTCATGCCAGGAGAGTTACATTTTGTCTAAACAGTGCTTTTCTTGAGTGGAGCAGCACACAATATACAAGCATGCAAAACTGCATACATGGGACTTTCCAACCAGCACCTAATCCCATCTTTACAGCCCTGTAAAGGGACTGGTCTAAATGATGAGCGATGAGCAGTCTGGCTGAGCACTATGAGACCAGACATTTGTGGATTTGAACACTTGATCCTGTATGGCTTTCTCATGTTTAGAGATGCTGGGACAGAGAGGGGCACAAAATCTTGTTTTCTTTCAGTTCAGCCAGAAATTAATCAGAAATTAATTGCATCCTTCCCTGAGCACGAAAACTTGTCATGCTTGCAGTGGTTTGTAGCATAAGTTGGCCATTCCTTAATCAAATCTGAGAGAATGAAGCAGCATTTCTTCAGGCAATTCCTTGTGATGTGCTCTGTCCTTCAGCAGTTTGCATATTTTCATAATCCAAGAGCTTCTGAATGTCTTTGATATTCCCCAAATGGGATGGTAGTTTGCCTCTGAAGTCAGTCTGGGATTCTCATAGTCCCTGATGAGATGTCATTAACCCTGTGAAAAATAAGTTTGTATTTCAGCAGTCATAGGTTAAGAGTATACCAACCTTCAGAGGAAGCTGAATTGGTTTCCTCATCACAGGACAGTAGGTGGGAATGGGGGGAAGAAGAAATGTGGAGAACACAAAGGAAGGGGTAGGACATAGCAGAGCACTATTCAAAAAACTTCCATAAGGTGCCCAACAGTGCAAGGGAGAGGAGAGGAAGAGGAGAGGAGAGGAGAGGAGAGGAGAGGAGAGGACACAAACACAAAATACCCTATTTTGTCAGACAGCCTCTAGAAAGAACCTGCCTTCTTGGAAATTACCACAAAACAGGGTATAGGTGAGCCATTGTACTGTCTATGAAATTATAATGAGACTTTGAAGAGGTGCAATCTGGTAACATGAGGGTAGATAAGGAAGAAACTGTGGGATATCACAGATAAGGGACAGATCTGGGAAACTGAGCTGTTGGATGTGTCAGAGTTTGAGAAACACTGGAAAAACATTTTCCATTAATCAAAAAAGAGGCAGTGAAAAGGATTTGAGATTACAGGATATAGACAACAAAAGGTTTTACTTCATATAGTCATTATTGATCGAGCTTTGAGAAGGGGCAGCTTCAAAGCAGAAAAGTTGCTGCTTGCTTTGAGTTTTGAACACCTTCCTTCCCAAATAAGTCCTGCATTTCAGCAAAGCAGGAAAGTAAAATTGTTGGAACATTCTTCTTGAGAAAGTGTTACTGCTCCATTTAGTCAACGCAGATGAAGATGAAAATTAGAGAACAAAAACATTGCTTTCAACAGAAGAAAAGTCATTATCACCATATGTGACAGGAAGGATTCATTAACCAGCAGGCATATTTCAGGAAATTATAAAGAAGCAGATATCACAGGGCTGTGGGCAAGCCCTTCATATTGCTTTTCTTTTAAATTATCCTAAAGATAATTCAATTATTCTGTTATTCTATTTTAATCAAATTGTGCTATAATTGCTTTCAGGGAAACATTTTTCTAAGGGAGTCCGAGCACAGCTGCAGAATCACAGAATTGTTCAGGTTGGAAGAGACCTCTGAGATCACCTTTGATCACCACCTTGTCAACTTATCCACATTTCTTGAACACCTCCAGAGATGATGTCTCCACCACGTCCCTGAACAGCCCATTTCAATATTTAACAACCCCTTCTTTGGGGCAATTCTTCCTGATGTGCAACCTGAACCTCCCCTGGCACAGCTTGAGGCTACATCCTTTCATCCTGTCACTGGTCAGCTGGGAGAAGACACCAATTCCCACCTGGCTACAGTCTCCTTTCAGGGAGTTGTAGGGAGTGATAAGGTGTCCCCACAGTATCAAAGATTTTGTTGAAGTCCAGGTAGACGCATCCACAGCCTTTCCTCCATCCACTGGATGGGCCATTTGGTCATAAAAGGTCAGGTTGCTGAGGCAGGACCTGCCTTTCCTAAACTCCTAAACTTTCCTGGCCCTGCTGGCTAGGCCTGATCCCTGGTTGTCCTGCATGTGCCATGTAATCACACTCAAGATGGTTGGTTCTATTACTTTAAATAAAGCAAAGAAACCAAATGAAGGCAGCTATATTGGAGCAGCAATGGAAAAGGAAAGAAACAGTGAGAGGACTAGCTCCTTCCACTCGTAGAAAACTCTGGCTTTCTCTTTTCATCAGAATCCCCATCAGAAACTACAGCCAAGACCCAGCAGGGTCACAGCTGAAGTCAAAATCTGCCTCAAACCTGACCGAATGAAATTCCAAGTCTGAGGATGAGTCAGGGTCACTGGAGAAGAAAGATATTAGAAAACCACAGGGGTTTTCTGATGAAAAAGTTTTTGTGAATTTCTGATGAAATATAGGCCTGGCTGTATCCACCTCTTTTTTTTTTTTTTTCCTAACAACAGGCTCCCAGGGTGCCCAGTGCTTCTTTATTCAGCTTGAGAAGGTGAATACATGGCATTTATGATCCCGCACTCCCAAGCTTATTTTCAGTTCAAAAGCTAACCAAAATGTTCTGAATGTTGCACCACCACCATTACCTTTCTCTCCTGCTAAAATAAAAACACAAACAAACAAGCAAACAAAAAATTTTGTTCTGAAATGAACCAAAGCTTTTCAGGATATCAGAATTTCTTGCACAAGAATAATTTTAACTTTCAGCCAGTGTTGCTCTTTCTGCTCTTCTCCTTTTTCCACCTGCCCTTTTCCAAGGCACCATGTTTAATGCTTTACCAAAGTGCTGGTCTGTCTCAGTTCTCATGTCATAAATGTTAATAACTCCATGAAAGAAAATTCTGAGCCATCTGCTCCACTACAAGCCGTCTCTGATGCATCCTATCAGACTAGCACTTCCAGGTCCCTGGTGATGTGTTCCTCCAAAAGCCTTAAAGGCCAGTATGGTCATACTGAGGTGTTTAGCTCTCTCAAGGGTGTTCTCCCTCCTTCTTTTTAAAATTAAATATCTCTTCAGTTACTTTCCAGGTCAAATTGGGAAACTTGTTAAAGATCTTTCCTTCTGAGTTGGCAGTTTCATGGGAGAAATGTTCAGGACTTGCAGAGTTTATCAACTCACCTTTCGCCCTCAGTTGGTATTCAACAAACTCCCAAAGTTGAATTCTCTTCTCCAAGAGGGGCATTTCATTTCTGTCCATACATTGCCATTTTAAATCTCTGCTTTAGTTCAATATCATCATAAAAAGCCGAGACAAAACTGCAGGCCAACCTAAATGTGCATCCCATCTGTGTTCAGCATCACACCATTGCTCTTTTGTTTCAAAGGGACAAACCTTTGAGTACTAGCATCAATCTTTTATCAAAATCTAGCATATCTTGATTCTTGGCAATCCTTCTTTTACCCCTATACATCCTGATGTTTCAGCTGTGTACTTTTCATCAGTTTGCTTTTTGTCTTGCTCTCTGTCTTTATTCCTCTGTCTTGAATGGCTGGTGACATGAATTCCCATTCCCAAACTTTGACCTCCTTGGGCTTATTCTTTCTTTTAAATAAAACCAGATTAGCCCACGATTTTATGTTTTGGTGTTATTTATTTTTTTGTGATCAATATTTATTTTCCTTTTTTATTTTAACATATTCACTGCCTCCACATACAGCAATGAAATGCCTCCACTTCTCATCCTTTCATTGTGGACTTGACAAAGGAATCGATGAACTGTCACATCCAGGATTATTTGTGTCCTTCCTCTGCTGGTAGCAGTTGTTCTCCAGACTATTGCAAATCACTTCAGATGATTTGTAGATATTATCCTGACTTTACACGCAGCCCTAATGGCACATCTAACTTGTGTTTTGCAGAACAGCCAGTCACAGAATCTTGTAAAACTGAGACAAATAATATATTTAAATGGGATTAAATTAAAAAAAAAAAAACCAGACAGTTAAAACAGATAAACCAGTTAAGTCAATTGAAGCTCTGCCAAAATTTAATTCTATTATTCTAAAGGTAACAACACAGTACTTATTTACAGTCTCATGCTATCTCTTGGTAGGTAAAGCAAGAAGTAATTAAGCAATAAAAACTTACAAAAGGACACATTAATTTTCAACTTAATTCTATTCAAGTAATTAACAATTTTTCCCTACTAATCTCTGTCTTGTAACATCCAATATGAAATTACATTTGTCCTTTAACTTTTGTGATCACTTAAATATAAGATTGAATTTCTCTTCAATTGAAAATAATTTTGGGGTTTGGCTTTCCATTTAAATTAGAAACATCATAAAGGCACTTGCTTTTTTTCCTCTGGTCACACAATTTATAAATATTTTTGGTTGTTTTGAACTGCGTAATAGTTACAAGAAAGGCAAGTTGACTACTTCAAAATTCAAAGGAAAATTTCTTTTAAAATTCTGAATTTAATACACTGCCTTGAACAACGGTTATGTTTATTTTCACCACAAGAACAATCTTCTTCAATTTCCCAGATCATGTTATTGTATTCCCAGATCGCATTACTTCTTGCCAGAGCTTCCACAATAAAAAAACAGCTGGGAAAGAGAGACACTGCAGTGTTTCAATATGAACATTCATGTACCACCAGAAATAATCTCAGTGTATGTAGTAAATCATAATGACAGTGTGACTGTCAAGTCTTTGCACATTTTACTATATGTGCTTAAGTGCAGGGATTTTTGACAAAAGGAAGTTGATGGTGGAACATGTAAACCAGGAATGTAAACCTGCTTTCCAGAGAATCCCCTGAAGACATACAGGGTCCCACTTCTCCTAATAGTTCTGTCCCAGAGACATGAATGTTCCCTGGAGGGGGACTTCACATCCACATTGCCCATCTTGAGCTGATCACATCTGGGGTAGATGCTCCTGCCTCAATAGGTTCTGTTAATTTTAGGCCAGTGTAAAGTTTATATTTAAAAAAAGAACATTTTTCTTTGCATTTTTTGTCTGGTTTTGCTCCAGAAACAAAGAAAAATTATAAAAATCTCTAATGTTAAAACTATTAAAATAATGAAATCAGAGCTCTGTTATAGAAGCATAGAAGGTTAAGGCTTGGAAGGGACCTTCAGGAACATCCATTTCCAAACCCTCTGTCCTGGGAAGGGACCTGCCACCAGTCCAGGTTGCTCAAAGCCCTATCCAACCCAGCCTTGAACATTTCCAGAGATGGGGCACTCACAGCCTCCCTGGGCAGCCTCATGCGACCTGTTCTAGTATCTCACCACCCTCACAGCAAAGAAAACAATTTCCTCCTAATATCTAACCTAAATTTCCCCTCTGTCAGTTTGTGCCCATTCCTCCTCATTCTATCACTACAGTTCTCTGATAAAGAATCCCTCCCTTGTTTCCCTGTAGCCCCCTGACTATTAATAAACTAAGTATATTTTGGATAATATGTTAAATGCATGTTATCCTCATAACCTCATTAAAGCTGCCTTCATAATCTTACTAATTTTTGCATAACCAGCATAACCTTGCAAGTATGACTGAAATTGAAATAGGGCCCCACTAATTATGAACATTTTCCTTGCCACACACAGTTACAAAAAGGCAGTATTACAAAAGTATGACAGTCATTATTACAAAAGTAAACACCAGATTCACTGTAAGAGAAGACTTAAACAACAGGTTCATTGTTGGATGGGGCTTCAGAACGTAAAGAAATTCAACACATATTTTTCCAGAACATGGATTTGCCCAGGAACAATGTTGAGAAGCTGGAAAGTCTTTTTAGCTTAGCATTGCATGAGAATCCTGCATCATGAAAATCAGTGCCACATAATGCATTTCGCCACCAGGCAGGCATGACCTGGGGTTACAGCTTAGCAAAGTATTTACTCATTTCTTTTTAGAAACAAGGACAAAGCCAAAATTATTGGCTCCACAATGTGTTTCCACACAATAGCACAGCCATAACCCTCATATATGTCAAGCACATGACAACCTTGACAATGGAAACAATGTATGGCTACCTCAGACTGTCACTAATTTTCAGTAGAAGCACTCAGCCTCATCCCAAGCCTGATATTTTCACTTTCTTCTCACATTCCTTTGACCAAATTATTGAGGATAGAGCACAGGATGGTCATAAAAGTGTGGCCTCCTCAAGAGAAGTGCTGAGTGAAGAAAGACTGACAGAACCAATATTTTCTTTTTTTTAATAGGAATTACCATAAAGGTGGAGGTATCAAAGGTTCATCACATAGAGTCATATCCAGTGCCAATTCTCCCTAACCTGAATGCAGGAGGAGTCCATTTTGATTTTGCATCTTCCCAGAACCCCAAGTCCTAAGCCTTTGTGCCACTCTATCCAAACTACCTTTGTATCTGACTGTCCTTCAGCCTGGCACGAGGCAGGAGCTGCACTCAGAGAGACCAAGCAGGTCAGGAGCACCTTGAAGACAGAAGAAAGCTCTTGGTATGCAGATACTCAAACTTAAACCTCAGCTTCACTGCTTCACAGGCCAGCTGGGACAAAATGCCTTCACAGATTTACAGGTTCTGTAAAACACCCACAATGGTCCATGCCAAACCCCAAAAGGGGCTGGAGATATGGACTGCACCTTCTGAGTTAGCCAGGGACACTGCAGGGCAGGAACGAGGAAGGTTAACTACTGACTTCTGTGAGGTCCTAGGAAGATCGAAGTCCTTAGTAAAAGAGTTAAAGTTGTTTAGTGGCTGCAATTACCTTCTGGTCATGCCCTTTGTGTTTTGCCTCTTTTTCTTTTATATGTTCTCTGTATTCTTCACACATATATTTGCAACTCTGTCACCTATTGTATCAGTGACTGCTTTTCCCAGTACTTTTCCATGGAAAAGTACTGAGCAGAAAGCAAAACAAATTCCAGAGTTCCAAGCCCCAGGAGGTACAAGGCTCCATGCTATCTTGGTTCTTGCTGGGAACCAAGGCAAAGAACCCTTGAAGATACATTTCACGGAAAAAGTAAAACAGTTGCTGTTTTACTTTTTCAGTGTTTTTTATCAATTATGCTAATTTCCTAAAACCTATAAAAAGGTACTCACCCCTGGCAGAGGGGTGGGGGAGTGGGCTTTTGTGGACATCTTTCCATAACTGCCTCTGGTGGCCTTCAAATAAAGATCCTCTTTTATATTACCTCCTTACTAAAATTATCTCGAGTTTCATTTCCAGGCTGGGAAAAAGGCAATACTGGAATACTTGAAATCTTGCTTAACAGGCATTTTAGGGCTAAACCTTTATGGTTTCCAAACTTGTTATGGTTTACATGAGATGCAAAGAGTCAAGCAATGAGCCTTCTCCTCTCTGTTCCTCTTTTCTTTTTTTTAAATGCTTTCACTGATTTACTGTAGAAATGTGTAGGCATAAAAATTTAAAAAAAGTAAAAGTAAAAGGAAAAATTTATTCTTGCTGTTGACAGAAATTTGAGTTATAATTATACACACTTCCCCAGACAAACTAAAGCATCATAAAACATTTTTTCCCAGGTAAAAAAGATTTCCTGAGTGTAAAAATATGATTTCTGGTTGGGTTGCAAGTTAATCCTATCTAGCTGCAGGGCTTAGTGTATAGGCTTTGACAGTGATGCATGTTTAGGACAGCATAATTAAAAGTGTAATAAATCTAAAAGGTAATATTATTTCAAGCCAGTTATGTTCTACAGAAATTCTGTAGTGATGTCAGTGAATGAATACTTTAACCCTACCTGAGCTGTCTGCTCTGTTATCCATTGCTACCATTATTTTCTCTAAGATGCCCTCACTTAAAGGCAAAGCAATAATCCTCCTCAAGCACTTGAGAAGCTGCAGGGGTGGGAAAGGGGCTATGGCCCACTCAAGGGGTCTAGATGCCCATCTAGGAACAAGTAAAACAAGGCATGAAGGACTCAGAAACAAAGCTCCATCAGGATACCCAGGGGTGCCCAGCTGCCTCATGGGCTTTATGGGTTTTCTTGCTCACCACTAAGGCTGACTGGAAGAGCTGGATGTGCATCTCCAAACACTAGTCCTACCCCAAGCAGTTATAAGAGCCCTTTTCCAACACAGACATGGGGAATTAAAATTTAAAAAAATAATAATATAAAGATGCCAAAATTTGGGAGTGTTCCTAAAATAGGGAGATGGGGCAAATAGCTCACAAGTAGAGCATTTGTCCCAAAATGGCAACCATCTAACCACAAATAGCATGAAGACCCATGGCTTGACTGTATTTTTTAGTACATTCTAATGTACCAAATTCTGGGATTTTAATGGTAATGGAGCTTGAATTGGCTTAACCTGTCTATATTGGTTTATAAAATAAATAGCATTTGAATATATATTACTTGTCTCAATTTTAGAAACTTCCATGACACTGTGCAGAACTTCCTATGTAGATAGATGAGTCATGCCTTTTTTGCTAGCTTTGCCCACTTCTCTGTGTTTCTCATCCTCTTTTAAATGTAGTTTGAAGCATGTTTGAAAGAACTAATGAGCAATGTAACCAGAGATCACTTGTCAGCATGCAAAGAAATGGCTGGAAAAATAAACCTTGTCTCTGTGCTTTCAGACAATACAGTATGGTATTAACTCTGTCATTTTACCAGCTGTTATTAAACTCTGTCCCCAGAAAGACCTAATAAAGTCTAACTCTGCTACTGCTGCTTTTTATTTTCTTCAATGATAGAAATGTGGCTTCCCTTCACATAGTTGTTAAATCTTACACAAATTTTGCTGGTCCCATTAACTCAGCAGTAAACTGAATTCCCTCCCCTTCCTGTTGATCAGAAGATTTCTGTCCAGGGTTCTGCAGTGATGTGAGAGGAGAAATAGCTGCAGGATGTCTGAGGCAGTGAACTAATTCCTGGCATGTTCAGGAAAGGCAAACAGATAAAGTTTGCACTGTCTTTGAAATACTGGTCCCAAATTTACCCTGTGAAATATTCGATTTGTCTCAGTAAAGGTCGTTATAGGTAAGCCACTGACATAGTTTTTACTATGTTGTAATGTCTTCAGGGTTATTAAGTCTACAAAATATTCTAGTAAACAGACAGACTAGATAATTACCTATTAAATTTTTAACACAGTTTAGTACCTCAAAAATATGATCTAGATACTCCGTTTATGCAAGTAAGATTAGAAGGATGGAATAAATGAGTTTGGATAGTGGACTGATTTCTAAACATGGGTGCTTCAAATAGTGAGGAAGCATCTGGGCTGGATAATTTTAAAATATATATGTCTTCTATATTGCCCTAGCTCATAGTAGGCTGCCTTATCCACAGAGAACAAACAAAAAAAGTGGTATCTAACAAATTTTAAAAATTGGTCCATACTTGGTTCTCTGAAGGATCAGGCATCTGCTGTTCCACAGAGATGGCATTTGTTCATTGCCTGAATGAACAAGCAAATGAGAAAAATAATTGGTGGGCTGCTGAACTCATTGTGTACCTCTGCATACCTCATGGGTTAAACTCTTAATTCTATCTATCTATCTATCTATCTATCTATCTATCTATCTATCTATCTATCTATCATCTATTTATCTCTCTATCTATCTCTCTCTGTCTATCTATCTATCTATCTATCTATCTATCTATCTATCTATCTATCTATCTATCTACCTACCTAACCTACATATCTACCTTTGACTGAGGATCTTTGACTGATCCCTTACACATGAGTATTTCTGTGAGGCTGCCTCTGGAAAGCACAGACTTTGAGGCTTTGCTTTGTATTTGATGAGTCATATTTCCACTTCACTTTACCAGATGAGCTGACCTTGTCTACAGAACACCACACAAAAAGAGCCCTGAGCTTCATTTTTCATGCCTTGATGGAACAGAAATCATCACAATAAACACCCACTTTGAATAGGACTCATCCTGGTAGATAATTGAGTCAGGTATTTGTAAAGTCTAATCCAGAGAGATGGAGTGGAACAGAACAGCAATTTGAGCTCTTACTGCTGCTTTTATTTCATTTCAAGTACCTACCTAATAATGATACATAAATTGCAACTGGCCTTGAAAATGGAGAAATGTTGACTTAGCAACAGAAAAATTTCATGGAATTAAGCAGATAGTTCCAATGGAATTTGTGGTGTTGATCTGCCACTTTATGCTTGTAAAAAACGCGCAGCTTTCACCTCAGCAAACTGCAGCTGTCTAGAGATTAAGCATTCAATCTGAGTCTGAGCAACATCTTAAAGAAACAGTTTACAATAATTTGCTCTCACCAAAGGAGCCAAAGGGCCCTGTGTTTAGAACCTGCACATTTTCTCCACTCCTCTCAGAGTGAGACCATATTCCTCTCAATAAACCTCAGTGCCTAGATAGAATCTGCTGCCAGGACACACTGTTGACTCACAGTCAATTTGCCATCAACCCAGACCCTCAGATCTTTCTGCTGAGCTGCTCTCCAGCCTCTCATCCCCCACTTTGTACATATAACCAGTATTACCCCATCCCACTTGGAGAATCCAGCACTTGGTCTGTTAAATTTCTTACAGTGATGATTGCCCAGCTCTCTAGTCTATCTAGGGCTCTCTGCCCTCAAGGGAGTCCACGGCTCCTCCTAGTTTAGCACACAAATCAGTGTGCTGGTAATGCAGGAATTCTATTCCTGCATCCAGATCATTTATAAAAACAGTACAAATTATAAGAGCATTGTTCAATTTGACAGTGACTGTTTTGGCATCAAAAACAGTGCATAATATATCAGTAGCACAAGCCAGTAATACATGTGCAGTTTTGATGTGAATACAAACACATGCTTACTAGAACTGCATATGAAATTTTTTATTCCTTTTGAAAAAGAGTTTAGGTCCTAAGCTGGCATCTACAAGAGTAGGCAGCAGGAATTAGCTTTGGGTAATAAATAGGTACCAAAACTCCTGGTTTGCTACTGAATTATTTTATAGCACTACTCTGAATCATGTTACTTCACTGGACTATGGATTACAAATGTCACAATGCAAGAAGTCCAAGAACTGAGGAAGAACATCTGTTCTCCAGCATGTAACTACAGCTCCTGGAGCTGCAGTCTGGGAGAAGTTCTAATATTGGACTGCAGAGAGCTTTCTTCCTCTGAACACTGCCCAACACAGAGCACTGAAGTATAAATTTGTGCTGACATTAAAGAACATTTGTGGAAACAAACCTACATAATGCCCTTGCATTCTTCTGGAGCAGGTGCCGCAAACAATTTCCAGCAGGACTGCATCCCAAGAGACTGTGTTACCACAGTAAGATCTGTTTGGGAAAGGGGGGAGGATAGTGAAAGAACACAAATCATGGCATTTCAATTTTTTTTAATTATTTCAGTGTCTCTTAAAAGAGACTATTTTTATGGGTTGGAAATTTTCTTTCTTCTTCAGCTCCACTATCAAACAAGCAATGTCAGAAAATACTAGAAACTTTGTCAAAAGCTTTGGTTTTGAAGTGCCTTCACACCATGATAATTTTACTGTCCCAGAATCAATCTGATATACATGTGCTCTCCTGGCTATTTTTAGGTTTACTCTATAAAGAAAACTTTTATTGTGTTTTTCTATTAATTTTTCTATTCTTAATGTCTTTTAGCCAAACTAATTAGATTGGATATTAAGAATAACTTCTTTATTGTGAGGGTGGTGAGGTAATGGTACAGGCTGCACAACTGTTGGTTCTCCATCCTTGGAAGGTTTCAAGGCAGGATTGGATGGAGCTCTGAACAATGTGGTCTAGTGGAAGCTGTCCCTGCCATGGCAGAGGGATTGAAACTGGACCATCTTTAAGGTTTCTTCCAACCCAAATTATTCTATGATTCTCTGATTAAAAAGCAGTAAGATTTTGCAGAGCTAAGATCTGAGTTTAGGTGTTCTCTCCAAGACAAGAGTGTGTCCTGCTCTAAAGGAATATGCTTTGTATATAGAAGAAAAGTTGGGGTTTGATATCTCAATTCACTGCTGACATATTTATTTGATGGTTGTATTAAGAAAACTCCCAAACCCAGACTTTCTGAATCCTATATAAAGATGTTTACAAGCAACTCTCGGAGTTGCTACTCTCTACTCTGGGAGCAGTGCACTGATTTTCCATCCTAAGGAGGTGACGACCAGAGTCAGGTGGAAGAGTTTGTGTGGGATTTAATTATTCCTTTTCAGAAGTCATGTCCTAGACAATGAACAGGTATCCTCCTGGAGATGCAGGAACAACAGTGGGAAGAGGATGACATGCACAAAGGTGGCTGTTTACTCACATTTTTTCACTTTGAACCAATGTACTACTTATGACAATACATATTAAAGGAGTATTTTAAGCAGTGTATGTTATGTAAATAAAATCCATTTTCAAATACATTTTCCTCACTTGTTGTTACAATTTTTATCTATTACAGTTAAGAAATGCAGTCTTTAACTCTTCCATGGAAAGACATATTGGCTAAGTTCATGCTATACCAAAGAGTAAAATCTGCTTTGTGAATCCTAAGAAATATTTGCAATTTTGCAGCTTCCTAAAAAAACACTTTTTTAAAATGTGTGGGTTTTTAAATTTAAATTGTTTACCCATCACCATTTTGACTCCCGTTGCTCTGAATGATGAAAGACATGCAAAAAAATCCATGTATGCATTATATATTCATTCAGGCGAATGGGGGAACTGTTCTTCCATCACATGAATGCTACAATTAATTATTCAATTATAATTTTACATTTATCAGAAATTTATCAGAAATTCAAGCCCCAATCCCTCTTTTGTAATATCAATAATGTCAAGAGTGAAACCATCAATTGGTTGGATGCCTTCCTCCAGCATTTCAAAGTAACATGCATTTCCCACTGACCTATCCTCCTGGCTGCCCTGGAGCTGGGCTTTCAAAGATTCTCAAGTCTGGAAATGTAGATCGACTTCAGTGGGAGTAACCAGGGCTGCGCAGTTCTGAAGTCAGCCCCAACATATGGAAATTCTCATCTGAGCTGGAGACAGCAAAGAGCAGCATTGCTCCGCAACTCTCACCCACCAGCTGCCAAACATCTCCTGCATGTTGATCAGCTGCAATTATTGCCTCTACTGTGCCCTCAAAAGGACACATCATAAAAATTTCTTTAATTCCATGCTGTCTACTAAAAGTAGATTTTAACAGACAGCATTAATGTTCTGACCCTCAAATGAATTTTCAATAAACAGATTACTAAAAAACTTTTTTGTTGGCTCTAGATCCATTAGGAATTAAATAATATTTCAAAATCCCCATAAATTCCTAAATAAGGTCATTTTTTTTGACATTGTGTTTGACTTCATATCTTGCTTTTGCATGCATACAATTTTTTAATGAAACTCTCTCTGCAAGAATTTGTGGCTAGATTCCAAAAGCTCTGACAGAAGGTAGGGAGTGATTTTACTCTTTGATCAAACACCAATAGGAGATAAATAATCCAAAGATCAATACGTGCTGTGTCAAACATGATTCCCTGTAATTAGTGCATGGTATAAGATGACCAACCTCAACAATATCCTACAACATTTTATTTCTCCCCTACCACCCTGACAGAACAAAAATTGAGTAGGAAAACAGGATGATGTCAGATCCCAGTGCATAGCAAGTACTGTCATACTCTGTCTTTCCTAGTATACTCTGCATTCCCATCTGCAACCAAAGCCAAGAAATTCATGTCTTGGTTGTCTCTGGGGAAAAAAACAAAAAAGTTCAAATGTCTGATAGAGACAAGAAGCAAGGGTACTGTAGAAGAACACCTGTATTATCTGCAGATTCTCTCATAAAACACTTGCCAGAACATTCACTCTGTAATTATATATTAGCTGCTAATCATTAACTTTCTTATTCAGAAGGGTTATTAGCAAAACAAGCAGTAGATAAAACAAGTGATAGTAAGGAGATAAAACAAGTGATTTAGGCAAACCACATTTCACAAGTAACCATCAATCAGAGCAAGCAGGTCATGGACAGCCAACTCAGTTACAAAACGAGCCAGAGCTTAAACTCTTCTTAAATGTCTGTGAGAGCAGCTACATTCATAGACAAATGTGCGCAGATGTAAAGTCTTAAATAGGTGCTCAGCATCACCAGCTTGATCTCCTAGGTCAGAGCAATTCAGGAGCAGCTCCTTGGACCTGCTCCTGGGACATTTCCCCAGGATCATATCCAGGCACTGTAACAGCCGTGCAGCCCAGCATTTGGACAGGGCTGACTGCAAGTCAGTGACTCCAGACGCGGTCCTCTGTTAGACAGACTGGCAGAGAGCTAAGTCCCTAAAAGCACTGCACAAGACCCCACATCCCCCCTAGATGGCGTGCTGAAGTTCTTTAAAATCATGCTGACCCAAATCCTTTGCAGCTCCCTGCCTTGGAACCTTGCTGTCTAAACCTCAGAGATTTATTCAGGAGCCAGCCTGCACAAAAGTATTGAACAGCTCTATCTCTCCTGTGCACCAATCTCCCCTATTTCTCTCCTATCTCCTCATCCCTATCCCACTGTTGAGTTTTATATATATATACATGTACACCTCATTATTCTTATTCCCCAGAGCCCACTAAATAATTTGTAGTTCAAGTTTATGCTCTTCCTTCAGATATGTGAAGAGAATTGTTTCCTTTCCCTCAGCTGACACATACATAAATATATCTTTTATTTTTCTTCAAGGAGGGCAATCCATTCCAGTTCTTAACATTTTTGGGTGCTCTTTGAACTGCTGGACATTTGTCTATATCACTCAAGCACTTAGACATTCAAGAGCAGACACTGTATTCTTGCTGGATTAAATGGTTAAATTGCCACACCTACGGCTTAGACACCTGCCATTTACTGCAGTTAAACTTCTCATTTGTTAGGATTATAATCACTGGAACAGCCCATCAGGAATTTATTGCTACTGAAAATACCAGAACAATGCTAGTCAGGCAGTCCAGCAAACAAATCTATATATTGGGATTTTTTTCTATCTATAATGCAAACAAAAAGTTTTGCCTACTCAGCAGCTGTGGGCAAAACTTTCTATATGCCTACACAGGTAAGAACCAGAAACAAAAGCAGTACAGTGTGGATGCTGGTGAGAATGAGGACAGGAATGTTTTCCTCAATCAGCTGCAGGTAGCAGTAATGGAGCAGACAAGGATGCAAAACCCAGGTGAGATTTGCAGTTGAGTATCATGGGGTCTAATTTTGCCAGGAGAGGGGGCACAGTTTTGGGAATGGCAACACTCTCAAGATCCTCAGTGTCTCCTGCACACCCACATGCTGACTCCAAATCCTTCTGTTATCTCCCTGCAGTCCTCTCAGACCCTTGACAGATCTATCACATAAACTTTTATAGTAAGTACGTGGTGCTCTCAAACTGGGACCAGAACTCTGTGTATACACATGTAGAAAATTATAGTCCCTGACCCACAAACTGTGCCATTTGCTCAAAAAAAACAAGACATAAATGATGGTCAAGAGACTGAGTATGTCAGGAAGGACAGAGAAATGACATAAATGACCTGCTGACAACCACCTCCTGTTCAGGAAGTGCAGCCCACCCACCACTGCTCAGCGGAGTTTTTTGACTACTTTGAAACCTGGCCCTTCCTCTGTCAGTACTCTGTGATGTGAATTGCAGGAAATCTGGACAATCAAACCTGTCAGTGAACTCACCTGTCTGTTCTTCAGCTGGCAAGTGAGTGATCGATCAGCTCAAGGGAAAGCACCATTCTTCAACAAATAAGTGAGATTTCTGTACATCCAGAGATTACCCAGGCCTCTAGTCCCTCTCCTGTTTTCTCGCTTCTCCCCTCCCTTGGGTTGTAGTTATCTGTACATCAGCTTTTATGCGTTTGGCTCTTTTTCAAGTGTTTGCTTTTTTTGGGGTTTGTTTTACATAAACTTTCTCCAAAATATTTTCTTTCCTGCTTCCTGTTTTCCATTCTGCAGTTTCTCTTTCTTGCCTGATTTTCTGCTCAATCCCAACCCCAGCTGCTTTTGCCAGGAGTTCTCAGCTTTCCTTCCTTACCATGCAACTAGGACTGAAAGGAAGGACACAGCTTCAGGGTTGAGAAAGAGGAATATTCTTTTGGGCTACTTTTATTTAAGTAGGTGGGTAGACAGGAATTAGGCTTACTTGGCTGATATTATGCCTCTTCTCCTATGTTTGATCTTGGAGGTGCCATTCCTACACATGGACACACATCTACAAATTTGAGATAGAAAACCAAAGCACTGAGATGGTAAACAATTCATTTGTGGTCCTAGAAATAGTCCAGGAGCTGAATGCAGGCTCATGTGTTAAAGACCTTTTTATCCTCACCCCAAAGATGGATAAGGAACATGTTGGGTTTTACTGCCATCCTGTGGAGATTCTCCTCTCTGCTTTCTCAGCAGCCGAGCACCAACTGCAGCCGGGAGCATTTTAGACAGGCAAGGGACACAAATCCTGCCCTCACTCCCTGACATCTCCTCGGCTTTTAAAATAGATTGGTGAGAGGTTCAGAGTAAATGCAGCCAGAAAGAAAGCTGGTTGAGGGATCCAAACCACTCCATCGCGACGGAGATTGTCCCTGACACCGGGGAAGGGAAGGGAAGGGAAGGGAAGGGAAGTGGGGTGGAATGGAACAAAACAAAATGGAAGAGAATGCAATAAATGTTCATGGAATGGAATGGAATGGAATGGAATGGAATGGAACGGAACAGAATCTCACAGAGTGATATGGAATGGAATGTGATAACATAGAATTAAATTAAATAAATTTGAATGAAAATAAATGGAATGGAATGGAATGGGGGGGAATTTGGAATGGAATGGGGTGGAATGGGGTGGAATTTAATGGAACTAAATACAATGGAACAGAATGGAAGGGAATAAAATCCATAGAGTAGAACACATTTTATTCTCACTGCAAATGATGAGGTTTTGATCTCCATCTTTTGTACCAAGATAAACTTACAGAAAATACACCCATGTTGCTAAATTAAGAAAATCAAATTCCTTAAATAGTGTGAGTGACATCATGAATTCAAAATGTAAGAGGAGTTCAAGACCTACAGTTTCACTCATTCACATCCAACAGTGAGGAGATAGTCCTGCAGTGAAATCATCTCACTGCAGAGGGTGGGGAAAGCCTTTCTAGACACAGTTCTACACCTCTCCTGCTCATTTCAGAAGCTGAATTTTTTATTATATTCTGTTATTGCAGAATTTTTTTTTATTATATTCTGTTAATACAGAATTCCACTGGGGAAAGATGTGTCTGTAAAAAGGAAGGCAATTCTTAGAAATACTGAAGTTGCCTTTCTTTCAGGACTGTGACCTTTCAGGCCCTGAAAATCTCTTTTATGGGGCTGATTCTGCCAGATGTTTTCTCAAAATGCAGAACAATGTCTTGTTGCGGTGCGTTTTGAGGTGGGGGCACCCCGGGCTGTCCCCGGAGGGCCCCCTAGGCTGTGAGCTGGCTGGCAGCAGCAGGCAGGCAAGGAGACTCCACACGGCTTCTGAGGGTGCTGATCAGATGAAGGTTTATTTGGGGTCCCAACCCCGGGTACAGCATGGTTACTGAGGAAAAGGGGGGAAGGGGGAGGGAGGGGGAGCCTCGGGGAGGGAAGGGGCAAGAGGGGGGAAGAGGCTGAGAGAGAGGAAGGGCTAAGAGACAGACTGATACCCTAGCACAGCTTAAGAGGGGAATTGAAGTGGGCGCGGAATCACATTGGGCCAATGGGATGACAGGTACAGGATGGTTCAGGGCAGGACCACAGGCTTAGAATATACCATACATTTCGGAGGGGTGAGACAGAGCATACCATATAAATAAAATGGAATACAACAATGTCTCTCTTTTGTTGCACAAAGGTGTTAATAAATTTGCAATTAATTTCTCATGAGCAGCCATTTACTTCATGCTTGAAAGCCCAATTACTTCACCTTTCCCCTGCTTTTTCCCTTACATTTTCTGTCCTTTATCCACTGATAAATAATATAGAGAACAGAAATTTTCAGTTCTATTCAGTTTTGAAGCTGCTGAACAGAGCTCAGAGACTAACTAGCAAAAAAAGATATTAAAATGTAAAGGTATGTATACAGGAGGATAAATGTAGCTGGAACCAGTGGAGAAACAGATAAAAAGGACTACAGTGGGGTGTTTTTGGCAAGATATGTAACAAGAAGCAACAGCACATGCCCAAAGAAAAAGTTCAGGGAGGTTCAGAAAACAGGCTGGCAAGGAGAGGGAGAGGCCAGCAAAACCGATTCACTTTTGGATGTAAACTGTACACCCAACACTGGGAATATCAATGAGAATATCCATTTTCCTTGCCAAGTATGTGTAGGATTACATCTATTCTAAACTGAAGCCCTCAACGACCTGCTCCCATTCTGAAGGTGCCAGGACAAAAAAAAAAAAAAAAAAAAAAAAAAAAAAAAAAAAAAAAAAAAAAAAAAAAAAAAAAACCTGATGTATTTAACCATCTCACTGTCCTCGTTCAGCTCCACCAGGTGACGCTGTGTACTTGCAAAAGAATTAAATGTGCCATTTTCTCTCTAACCAATCCAAAGTGCATATCCAAGGTTGAAAACGCCTAGACATTACCAAAATGGGCCAGGACAAAAGGCTTTTGCTGACTTTGACCTTCTATTTACAACCCTTAATTTGCATCTCACTCATGTGCCTGGTGAGAAATCTGTTAAAGGCTCCTCGTTTAAGTCACGCCCCTTGAACTGCATCACAAAAACTGGTGCTGTGCACTTTCCTGCTGATGTCTAAGCACCATAACCTATTTGGCTCTTGCAGACCCGATGTCCAACACAGCATGTTCCACTAGAGCCAAATTGGGATATCACCTGCAAAGCTGAATATGTTGGAGGACTGTTTCCACACAAAATGTGCCAGGATAGAAAGCTGTTCCAGGCCTTTTCCTCCCCTAGGCACCCTATCGTTTTCACCACCAAGACTGGGAACAGGAGTTCACTTTGACAAAACAAAAGGACTGCCATTATTTTCAGAAGCCTACTCCCAAAATTCAGATAAATTTGCTGTCATGCTTTCATGAGATCATTTTTGAAGTGGTATCCAAATTTTGGAGGAGGGCTCCTGGCAGTGGTGACAGGACAGAAGGAAAGAGCCCAGCCCAGTGTGGGTGGTGTAGATATGTGCTGCCTGGGGGAGGTAACAGCCAGCACCAGCTTTGTTTCCTGTCACGTTTAGTACAGGAGCAATCGCTAATGTATTCCACTCTGGAGATGGTATCCAAATTTGGGATGTGAGCTCCTGAAAGTAGGTGACAGTGACTTTCCATGGGAAGAAAATCATTTAACCCCACTGTTGGTGGTGCAGATGATGTTCTGCCTGGGGGAGGCAAAGGCCAGCAAAAGTCTGTCTGGGCACACTTTTTGTGAGAGAAATCCCCAGACATATTCAGATTTGGAGGTGGTATCCAAATTTCTGAAGTGAGCTTTGAAAATTATGTCAGTACATTTGTTACATTAAATAGTGACCTAGAGTAAGGACACCTGCTCCAGTAGTTTCATGTCCCACATGGCCACACTGGATGAGCTCATGGAGATCAAGAAGGCATTGCCTGAGGATGGCTTACATCAGTTCAATTGCATGAACAAGAAGTCAATGTCTGTTCACAATGTCCCCTTTGAATATTGGGAACAAGAAAACATTGTGGCACATGCTTCTCCTCTGGTTGGTTTGTCTAATACCAAGACCAGGAAGTTGTCCTTGATACACTCCTTGATTGCCTACAGCCAGCTGTGCAGAGATCCAGGAGGTCCTGATCCCACATTGGGATGAGAGCTCCCAATGCTTCCTGTAGCTGTAGCAAGAAGACCTCTGTAGAAAGGTGACTTGCCTTTAGTTATGATGAAACATAATTTCTGGAAACAGTCATGGAATGCAGGTGAGCTTTCCTATGATCACCAATGAGAAATGGTTTTATTTCAAAACATTTGAATATCTTGTTAGATAAAATCTTCCTTTTTCTTGGTTCTCCTGGTGAACTTATTGGTTAACACCAAGCCTAAGATATCCTGGGTTATGTGATGATCTGCTATCATGGTTGGGGGGAAAATGAAATTTTTTTGAGGGAGACAGGTCATTTTATTAAAATGTTAATTAGTCTGCTGAAAGATGGTTTAAATGCCTTGACGAGAGCCATTCATTTACGAATTGTAAAGAGGTGGATGAAAGGTGCAGATATGCTTGCATTTTTTCTTCCTAAATGACTCAGCCTCTAAGTATTCAGCTTTTAGCTGCAGGCTTTTAGTACATTTTGCATGAAAATTGTTGTCTGACACTCAAGCTGCTTTTGCTTCTGTGTGGTTCCTCTAGTGTTTCCAATTATAGGCAGCTTCCCGGATGCACTTCAGAGAAAAAAGCATTTTATCAGAGATACAAGTGGTTGATGCCTGATGGTTTTGGTTAAGGCTATAATTTCTTTTAGCATCTAGATTTCTCTTGAGGAAAAACAGTGATAATGCAAACCACGATCCTCTGTAAAAATGTCTGCTGAAAATGAGTTATATGTCAAATGGTTATAGGGTTCCCTCTTTGACATAGTTTGCTTTCTTCTATTTCAGAAGGTAACTTTTGTATTTCTAGTTTCTGGGATGTAGAACTTTATAGCTGTAACTGCCATGAAGTCATGAGATTACAATGGGTGCAAGTAAACTGGGTTATCCAACCTTGTGACTGCAGGGTAATTTTTAGGAAGAGTAGAGGAGGAAGGCTATCCAACCAAGCTTCTGTCATATAAATGTGAATGGTCTATCTAAAGCAAACTACCAGAGTGATATTGAGAGAAATGACGATCCAACTCAGTATTTAGCACCCATACTTTACATGTCATACTAAACAATTCTGATGTTGCTGCCTTTCTTTGAAAAAATTTCATAAAAATCTAACAGAAAGTGCCCCTGTGATGTTTTAAAGAGTAGAAATACATCTAATTATGTGCATACAGGACTTTAGCTTCTTCCCTTCAGTTAAGTGAAGGGGAAGGCAGAAACCAAAAATAATCCTTTCAGGCTACAGATACTGTTAGATGGAAATATTAGCCCCAAGGAAGATGGATAATAATATCTGTCGAGAGAGAGAGAAGTGTAGAATTTTTGCAGTAAGCACTGATGATCTAGAGTTGCATTCAGTGATGGCAGTTGCTGAAAAAGGTTTTTATAAAATCAGACAGGCAATTGATGGGTATCCAAGTGTTAGAAATCACCAGCCTTTTTTTTGTTTGTGTGTTTTGGGGTTTGTTTTTTTTTTTGCTACTGTATTAACTTTTGTATTGCTCAGGTAGAGGAAGGATGAAATGAGCTTTGTCCATTCAGCAGAGCGTTTAGCCTAGAGCAGAAGAGAGGACTCACAGCACTGAATTTATAGCATGGCATAGCCCTACATATGCAAAAATGGAGATGGGAAGACAACAGAGAAAGCAGGGATATTTTGTATGGATCTGTGAACAGGAAGGCTACAAAATTAGAGGGAATGCCCTGACACACATGCAGGACCTTGCACTGGGCCTTGTTGAATTTAGGAGATTTGTACAGACCCACCTCTGAAGGCTCTTAGGGTTCCTCTGGATGGCATCCCCTCCTTTGAGAGGGTCCTTTGCACTTGGTGTCATCAGCAAACTTGCTGAGGTGCCTTCAATCCCACTGTCCATATCTTGGATATTTAAAATCGCCTCACTCCTGAGGAACACTGCTCGCCACTGGTCTGCCCTTGGAGAGTATGACCTTTCTGGTCAGAATAGTGCATTTTGTTAGCTTTTGTTGACCCTCTAGTGAATGTCAGTTTTTGGTAATTGCAGTGCATTTGATGTTGCAGGTAACTGAATTAATATCTAAGTTCCTGTGGGCTGATTGTGACAAGGTACACAGACAAGGCTTTTCAGCACTGACTGGTTTTGGTTTGTCTTTGCAGAAACGTTAATACTTAAGTTTAATTCTTATATAATTAAGAATTATATAGACAAGAATTCTAATTTCTTCTATACCTTGAGAATTAAGGTATTTCTTGAAGGTCCATACTCAGTGTTTATGGTGAAATAATAATTTGGTTACCCTGTCTGACATGGAAAAGTATAAACATTCTTTAGGATGCCTGCTGTCATCAAACACTCAACACTCTTCTAGCATCTCCTGATTCAAGCACCCTCCTTTCCTAAGAAGTTTTAAGAACAGAAGAAGCATTAAGAAAATAAAGGAGGTAAAGAGGTAAAGGATTAGTTTATCAAAGAGACTTAGAAGAGCGATGTGGCTGTTAACTGTCATTATCACTGCTAATGCTGCAGCAAACACAAATCAAATTAGTCCTGTGTGCTAAACTCTTTTTGATGTTAAGGTTTGTTTTACTTGCTGTGCTCAAAAAAGAAGTTCTGAAGAAATTAAAGCCTAAGAAAATGCTGGTATCTGTCAGATATAAATCCTGTTCTTAAGGCTGTTTTCTTGCTGTGTAAGAGTTCTGGGGTTTGAATCATGCTGCAAGCAAGCACATTGGAAAGCTGGGTGTTTATAGATAATTTGCCAATGTGCAAAGTGTTCTTCTCTTCAACCTGCTGTGTGACCATGAAGATCAGATGAGAGAACTTATGAGGCTTTCCAATGGGGGTTTGGGAAGAAGAGAAGTTTGCAGACAATTGTGCTGCAGCAAGAACCAATGCAAAGCTCGGTTCAGCAAAGCCTTTTCCAGAGCAGGCAGGGCATATTTCAGGACAGGGAGGGAATAGGGCCAGAAAGAAACTCTACTTAAAAGAGCATTACAGAAGCAGGTGAAGGCACTTGTTGCTGCACTGAAGGGTTTTGAAGAGGGGAATACAAGGAAAAGTGTTTCAGGAGTGAAATGAGTTCTTCATGCACTGTAGAGTTGGAAAAACTGCAGTCTAGTCTGTGTGGTGTATGAGCCATAGAATATCTGGAAATTAATTTGTTTTTACACTATCATTTTTAGTTTAGAAAGCCATCTAATTGCCAAATCTTTTGCCAGAGGTGAGAGTTCATACCTTTTTACTTATTTTCAAGTTTCTAACAATTTTGTTCTATGCTTCCTAGGGATTTTTTGGTGTTTTTAAACTGTGGGCTAAGACCTGATCCCTATGAAACCCCTGCTGTGGAATGAAATGCATTTAGGGATTATTTCCCACTTGTGTCATGAGAAATCTCTCTTAGATATTGTTTAAGACACTCAGGTTGCATTTTAAGGCAAGTAAACTTAGGTGTCTATGTAAACCACAGCCAAGCATCTTGGCTCTGTTTATAGGCCATGGAGTGCAGATCTACAGCAGACAGCCAAGCTTATTCCTAAGAATATAACTGGAGCCAAGGTAGCCTGGAACCTGGATCCCAGTCTTACAACATCACAGAACATGTTTTATGTTCTAATTTGCTCAAACATCTTGTAATGCCAACTCACACGCCTTCCTGGAGCAGGAAGAGAAATTGAAGAAAGGAGGGAACAGTAAAAATGTGGGAAACAGTAACTTTATAAAAGGGGACAAAAGGCCCGTCAGAAGGGAGAAAGAGCAGTCCTCTGCATAAGTCTGAACTGAGGGGGAAAGTGCTGAGATGGCTAGAGAAGTCAGGCTTAGGAAAATGGAATTGAGCAATATGCACATGAGAAAGGAAACACAACAGCCACAGGAGCTGAAAATGAAGGTACCTTTGGGCTGTGGGCATGTAAGCACTGGAATAGCTCTTGATGGCTTGGAAGTAATCAATTACATTTTGTGTATATGCAAGGGAAGAGAGGAAACTGCTAATTATGGGTCAAGCCCTATTTTAGCTTTTTGGAATAGTAATAAGGAAGCCCTGAAATCAGGGGAATGAACTGCAGCAGGTTATTTGTCATCACACACTGTGGTTTCAGGCTGGTTTGTGGTGGCAACGTGGAAGTGAGAGTTGGAAGATTCAATTACCATCACTGCTTTTTACTTATGCGGTGAACTATCTCTCACCACTGTGTGGCTGCTCTCTCCTGTGGATGAAAGAAAGCTGATGGGATATTCTTTGTTTATTTAGCAAGGATGATTTAGGCCAAGTTTCTTGGACCTCTGTTTCCAGTTGCAATCTGTAATTTTCAAACAGTAACAGAGAAGATGTAAAGTTGCTCAGAACTCAAAAATTAACTTTTTTAATTAGTCTTTCTGGATCTTCACAGTCTCATTGGTTTAACTGTTTCTTGACTGATGAGAGATGGCTGTTTTAAATTAATTTGGAAAATTTCACGCGCAGATCTGGCACTGGCTGTACTGAAATTGGCTTTGAAACTGCTAATTGAATTGAGAGATTCAGCTAGAGAGCATGGCCTTGGCAAGGCAGGATCATTCTCTGAAGGAAGACAGTCTGAAAAGGATGGCACTTCTAGAAATTAAATTAGGCCAGTCTAATTGAACAGAGCCTTTTTCACTTCCCACCCTCATGGCTGTAAAATATCCATTACTTCACAATCTGCAGGGTTTGCATTGCTTATTTCTTACACAGCAAGTTTGAGTATCCAAATGAAAGCTTAAACATGTTATTACCATTGTAGTGTGATGCACCACTGTTCTATCCAGCTCTGGAAAAACAGGTTTTATTCTCCTATTAATGAACACCTAGTGGTCTGTTGGCTTTTCAGGGATCTATGTTAACAAGCAAGCACGTGCTGCCCATCCCACCTTAAACTTACTGTTTAGAGGTTCCAGGTTATGAAGGGAGCATGGAAGTTTAAAAGACATAGAAGGCAATTACTTCATCAGAAGACGAGAGGAGGAAATTCATTCATCAAAAAGAGGAGAGGAGGATTTGGTTCAGTGTTGCAGTCAAGTAGCAGGACATTCAGTAGTCTTGCCTAGTTCTCACTGATTGCCCTCTTTGGAAAAGAGCAGGGCTTCATCTTGGCCAGAGTGGGTCCATGAGGGAATCCTGTGTGTCACACACATAAGCAGCTGCTACCCAGCAATGAACCTGATTTAGGTGGGTACCTAAAATTCCAAATGTCAGGTCAGAGAAAGAGTATCAGCCGTCAACATGTTCCCAACACTGAATGCAATAGAGAATTACTGCCTCTGGGTTTAATAGTTTTTCAGTATAAAGTGTAAAATGCAACTACTTTTCAGCTGTGCAATATTCCCCTGTAATAATCACTGTATATGTACCCTTCAGAAAAAACACAGGGCTTTTAATGCTTTGAAATACTGTTTGTCTGCTAAACTCTCTAGGAGGGAAGAACAGAAGTGTGGGCCCTCTCAATCTGTAATCCTGCTTGCAAATAAGAGGCTTAAATCTCCCCAAGTCACTGGCTCCATCTGTTGCTTTCTCTCCTCCTCTGCCAGTCTCTCAGAAAGCAGCACTATAATCCTGGTCACAGATTGTTTTTCTCACTTGAGAGACTAGAGGCCCATCTGGATTATTTACAGACAATAATGGCAAATGGGTCTCAGTGCAAGTTTCAGTTCTTTTAATTCTTCTGGTAACTTTGTTCTAAATTTCCTTTCTTGTGATTGTATGGCTTGCAAAGGGTGTTGAGCAGACATTCTCACTGTAGCAATGTCATGTCAAGCACCTGTCTCTTGAGCTGAGAATGTCAGGTTCAAGAAGTGCTTAGGTAATATTTTTTAATCTGTGTTCTCATAGTGAGATAAAATTGGATGGTTTTACCTCTGTATTTTTCTTTCCTGTAGACAGCAAGAGGTACTCCCTGGATTTGCAGCCTTATGCCAGTACAATGGCAGTTTTATAGGTAGTGAGTCAGCTGTAGCTTAAAAAAAATTCTCAGGCTGAAAAGTAACTAGAATAAAACCCAGAAATATTTTTCTAGGAAAGAAATGGAACAGCTGCTTCTAAGAAACTTAATACTTTGAAATGAAGACAGGAAGATTCATTGTTTTGATTACTTGATTGCAACAACAACCAAGAGACGAGGGGGAGCAAACTAGATCTAAAAAAAATTTATGTCAATGTTCTGTACATTGACAAGACACTGCTTTTTGATTACTCTTTTTAACTATTCTTAGGTCATACAATCTTCAAACCAAATAAGTTTTTAAAGCCTCTCTGCGTTCAGTGAGTGCTCTTAATTCTCTTCCAGATTAACAGAAACATCCAATGTATTTTAGTCAATCTCAGAAATGGAAAAAGGGAAGGAGAAATCACATGATGCTTTGTCAGGAAGGTCAGGAGAAACTTGGAGATGCTTCATATTCTTGCCATAAGTCCTGGCACAGGCAGAGCTGGTGCTTGGCCGTGGTGCAGGCACGGCAGTGGATGTGTCCCTTTGGTGGGGAGACAGTCGTGCTCTGTCCTGTCAGGGGTCACAGGCTGGAGTAGCTCCTGCAGCTGCCTGTTCTGACAGGAAACCTTCCTGGGCAAAATGCACGCAGCCCACTTCCCACAGCCTCAGCATTTTGCTCTGTGGAGCCAGGCTGAGCAGCTCTCAGCCAGCGGCAGCAGCTGACCCTTGATCCATTCAAAAAGCAACCTTTCCCATCTTGGGTCTGTGGATGCCTCGGGCTCTATCATCTGCTGAGGCTGCTAATGGCTTTCTGTGGTCTGTAGCTGAGATTGCAGGGAAATTAATGCAGTTCTCTAATTGGGAACAAATTCTTTGGGAGGAGAAAATCATAGAATGTGTGGAAACTTCTGGGCTTACAAATGAGATATCTGTCCTTTTTCTCTGACAGCTCTCTGGGTTTTGAAGGGAGCCAAAGAAGCTCAGATGAAGGGCATTTTCTTACAGTAGGGGGAGTAAATGGTCAATTAATACAAAACTTATGAGGTAAATAGTCTACTATTATGCAAAAAAATTAGTTATGCCTGCAGGCACCCATTTATTTTAATGGAAGTTATTTGATTATCCAAAGAGATAAGGGATAGCATATGCTGAAAGGGAAGTATGAGATTGTAAGAGGGAGAAATTAGCTCAGGTCCTGATTTTGGACAGTCATGAATTTAGCAGTAACAAGGGTCCTAACTTGTTGTCTCTTAGGTGGCCCCTAGTGTTGTGCTGTGGAGAGTATTTTTAATATAATATTTTCCTGATTGAGCCAGTTAGGAAATCTGTAAGGAAAAAAGCCTCTGCATAGATTCTTTTCTGTTCTGTCTGCTGTTTCACCATACCTATGTCCAAAATGAGTTATATTGATGTTAGACTTGTCCCCTAGCCCGTGGTGACAGAGGATGGATCAGGCAACCAAGGTAACAGCGGGCTCTGCAGCCGCTAAAGCAACATCACCATTACTGGCTCTGTAATTCCTATTCTTATTTTTATTTGATGTTGTAACAGAAATATATTAACCCTGGCTGACATCAGACATGTTGTCCAAACATACCATGGACAACGAATCCTCAGTTTAGATAAGATGATAGCATTCAGCAGAGGTTAAGTTTAGTTGCTTTTGAACCTGGCAGATTTGAAGACTGAAACTTGCCTAAGTGTCCAGATTATCTTAATATTTATATTGTCTAACTCTAGGAGTTTAACTTTGTTTCTTTGTCCTTACTGATAGCACTTTTTAAGTATCATTTCTGTATAGTTGCTGGAGTGATAGTTTAGGATGTCTGTCAGTTCCTGTCATATTCTGTCCAGTTTAATGAAAACCTCCTGTAGTTCAATGGTTACAGGTGCTTCTCTTGAGAAGTAGTGGTGAAACAAACAGTGATTTATAAAAATAAGATAGATCACATTATTCACTGAGTATTGGTATACTAATTAACAAGATGTTAGTTGTTTAAGAATCTAGAGATTCATTCTAAAAGCCCGGAGATCATTTCCTCTGCAGTCACTCAGAGCTTTCCATTTTGCAACTGCTGTGCAAGGTAAACTTATTGAAGAGGTTTGAAATCCATTCCTCTTTACACAAATGAATTTTATGGAGTATGTGCTACTTATTAAATTATCTCATCATGAACACATTAGAGAGGCATATCCTTTCTGGATAAGACCGTCCCTTATATAAACTTCTCTTACTACCTGAAATCTAGAAGGCTTCAGATTTTTTATAGTAAACTCATTGAGCCTTTGTCTCAAATGAAATTTTGTCCTCTGCCTCAGGTTGTCCTGTGTGTTTGTTTATCTATTTCCCCCCTATAATTTATATCTGTGATATCTCTCTCACACACACACATCCCATTCCTGCTCCTTCCTCCAAAGTGGCAGATAGCAATGTCACTGACTGGATCAGCAAGGCAGCCTTGCAGGTGGCAGAACTCATGTACCTGAATATTTAGTTCAGTGTAAACACAAAGGTTTTTTCCCAGGTTCAGGCAACATCCACATATTTTAAGTGGCTTCTTTGATGATGTAAATATTTTTGCTATCATTTGATATTCTTTTGAAGGACTATTTATGTCAGGTGTCCTCTGCCCCATTCTTGTGTAAAGCCCTGCTTTTGTCTTTGCTTATAAGGGCATTGAAAATGCAGCAGGAGTTTCTCCTGAAGAGGTTAACCTGAGCAGCTTTCCAAAGGGAGTGTAAAGGTCAGAGATCCTACACACAATTGCAGCCTCCTGAATGGTGATTGCAAAATCTGGCTATTAAGTATGGCTCTGAAAATTCCAGCTTCTCATGTGATTATTGCTTGGCATAGTCCTGAAGTAATAATCTTGTTTGGAAATGCTGCAGGTTCAGAAGTGAAAGAGAACAGGACAGTAATTCTGCACTCGTAAACACATTCAAAATCCATGAAGTTCCAAAGATTAGTGTACACATTTTGTGGAGGAAGTAGCTCATTAGGATGAGTGACCTCAGGTTTGGAAACACTGATTGAGTTGTCAGATTTTTTTTAGAATGCTGTAGAGATCCACACAGGTATCTCTGGTGTGAATGGACATGGTAAGGGGCTGATGATATATGCTGCCAGAGGAGAGTACTCTTACCAAAGTTAGTGAGCCAATGCTTCTCTTAAAAAAAACTCAGAAAACATTTATAGTTGGCTTGAGGTAGATGTTTAGTTGTTGATGTGGGCACTGGCACTAGGGTGTTGGTTTCCTACTTTTTTCCATTAAGGAAATGGGTCTGGTCTTCGGATGTCAGAATGCCATATAAACTAAAGGGAAGATATGAAATGGCACAAGATGGAGGAAAACCTTGGCCAAGTAATAAACACTGCTATTTTCTGGGCAAGCCTGTATCTGCTTTTTGGCTTCAATTCAGAAGGAAGGGATCTGGAAACAGAACTCTGTAATACAATATAAAGCTGCAGAGTAAAAACTCAAAGCTCTGACTTCTGTCTCTCTTGAGGTTAAAATACTTTAGAAAACTTTGGCCCCAATTCAGCAAAGCACTTAAGTCTATATACTGCCTTTTCTTGTTAGTCATGGTAGAACTATTCATGTGAATTGTCCTAAACCAGAATTCACTGATCCTCCTGATCCAGAAGCTTCATTATGGGTGAGAAGATGAATTGATCAATCCTAAAAAGGCTGCTGATGTGACAGTGCTGCAGAAATTGAGTTCAGCAGCACTGAAAGCCTGGAGAGAGGCTGTGTGCCACCCTAGGAGTTATTCAGCTGTCAGCTTGCAGTTTGACAACAGAAATCTTGATTGAGATTTCCAAAGTGCCACATGGAAATTTCCAACTACTGCTGCTTTCCAGTTCACTTTCAGGGCTGCTCTGGGACAGCACCTTCTGACAAAGATGCCCAGATGTTCCCCGTGCTCAGTGTCTGTCCTCACAAATAGCAACACGTGTCTCAGGACAGAAATGCTGCCTGCCTGCCTGCAGCCCTTTCGCTTAAAATCCTGTGCCTCAGATTCCTCCATTTGGCACTGTGAAAATGAAGATGAAATTGAGCAAGCAGAGGAAGTATTCACATGGTGGGGGGGCACCTGTAATGAAAACTGAAATGTAAAATTTCTGAAATATTTTCAGTAATTTAAGTATTAAATTCTCCAAATTATATCTCCAAAATATACTGTAAATACAAATCCTACATCAGAGCAGGGGATGTTCCCACATTTTGTTTTGGTCATTTTTCTGGCAGAAGTTTTACTCAGAGACTCCAACTCTTAAGTTTTCTAAAATTGAGTTGGACCTTGGCTGGGGAGAAGGGAGATTTTGATTTTATTTTTTAAGCGTGTGTTAGCAACTGGGGACCACCTGTGTTAAATTTATCTCCCATTCAGTAATAAAAGCATCAGAATATATATTGACACAACATTAAAAAAAAAATTCGTAATAATTCCTCCCCTCTTCCCACTTCAGGAGGAATCACATTATCAGATCTCGAGGTTTCTATTAAGCTCTTTTTACACTTTCTTGATGCCAACAGGTATTTTGTGGCTAGTAGCTTTGAAACTAAGGCTTATTTCAGCCCATTAAAATTAAATTACTGACCAGCACTTGCACTTTGAAAGCACATCTTTGAATTATTTTTCATATGTTTTGTTCATTATTTTCTTAAACTTTACCACTGTAAATGTGGATACCCAATGTAAAATAGCAGTAAGTCTCCAAACCTTACTTTTTTTGGAAAGTGTTTCAGGAAAATGCCTCAGAAAAAATGTTGTGTATCTTATGCAGTTAAATAACAGCTATCTCATTTAAATAACACATAAATTATGCTTTACAATTGTATTATACTGCATGTTGAATTAATGAAAGGGTTCAATTAACCCTGTTGTTCCACTATTTATTAATTAATGTCCAGACAAGGATATTCAATATTGCCTTCTCAAGGTAAGTAGAAAAATGTTCAAGATTTGTTTCCCAGACAATACCCAAGGTATCTGTCACTTGCAAGAATTCACAAACTGGAGTGACAGTAATGGGTGAGGCAGATTCCTGGTATTAGTGCAATGAGTATTATAAGCATAAGCAGTTAACTTATGAGGAAGGATGGGGTTCCTGTGACTTCCAAGACTTCATAGCTTCCTTGGGGACAAATTATCTTCCAAGTGTTTGTTCATTTTTTCTGGGTTTCCTTTCTAATGTCACTGGAAGAGAGATATTAAGACTGCAAATCTTGGTATCTTGGTATAAAGGGCACTTCTTATGGGTCCTGAGGGTTTCTGGGCTCAGAATAAACTCTGTCCCTTTACAAGCATCACCAAATCAAAATAGTACCAATAATTACATAGCAGCCTATACAAAGAGCATCCTGAATCTCTTTGCCTTGAAACCTGCAAATTTGACTGATTTTGACACTTCACAGGTGGGAGGATGAGGTAGAAAAGAGAATCTCCATCTCTTGAAGAAAATGAAAGTTTGTGCCACAAGCAGAAGTCAAGGCCTGAAGTGTGGCCATGTCACACTAATCAGTGGCAGTTTGGCTCCAAGGAGGAACTTTTCTCTTCTGCATATGGCTTCTGGATTATCTTCATCTCCCTGAACTCACCCAAGGGTGTGGGTGGGACAGCAAAGCCTGCCAGGGGTCATCAGTGTTTTGCTTTCATTTCCAGGCACAACACAAGGAACATGACATCTGTGAAAATGTGAGTCACTTGGAAAGCTTTTAGCTGTGATTTGTCTGTAAAGATCATAACAGAGAAACATCTGCTTTCCACAGTCTGTTACCAGTCTGCAGTGTGCTAATTATGGTGTGATACATTAAATGGACTTCTGAAGCAGCCTGTCCACAGGACAAGCATTTAGATGATTTAAAAACATTTTTAAAAGGTTTTTTTTAGTATTAACTGAGTATTTGTTGAAAGCTTTTGAAAGTCTCATAAGTGTGTATGTGTGGATCTGTGCTCATAATGAAAGGATTTTAGAACAAAAGTTTTTAGTCCTTGGTTTTAAAAAAGGAATAGAGGGTACCACTGAAACTATTGTTACCTGAGTTTATATTATAAGCCTTGTTGCTGGTAGGATGTGTCATTCCATATTTGTTGAAGAAAATCAGAAGGGACAGATGGTATAACAGAGATCTGCAGATCAGAAGGATTTTAAACCTTTGAGAGTAAAGACCCTTAAAATGAAGGCCTTAATCTTGTGAGTTGCACATTGCAACAAATATGGAAATGCTATTTGGTTTTGAATTGGCTGAAGTTCTGTAAGACACTGCTCTCAGAAGCTGGGGTTGGGTTTTATTTAGTTTTGCAAATTTGAGGAACTAGTTCTGTGTTGATTCCAGCATACCCTCACTCAATGTAAGCAAAGAACAGATGCCTTGACAGTTCTGAACTGTGAATTCATCTCCAGCACAGTAATTTGTCCCTTGCAAATTCATCATCAGAATTCTTACAGTTTATTCATTCACTCTTTGGGACCTGTTCAGAGGAAGCAAAGTCAGCTGGCCTAAGAATTCTATGTAGCTCCATGCAGCAGAGTGCATATTTTCAGTTCTGGGGAACCTTTATCAGAAATGACCAAAACTACCAGAAAGAAAAAATGCAGATGTGTGTCTCTACAACAGGAAGAACCAAAGGTTAGATTGTCCTTTTTAAGGACTCCATCAGCAGATAGGCAAGAAAAGACATTGAAAATTAAAATGTAGCATGAAAAAACAATCACAGTGGCAATCATGAGCCATACAGGATCATGCATGCCATGGTGTGTGTGGAATAGGAAAGGTCTTTTTTCTCTGAGTTAGTTACTCCAGCCTTTATGGCTAGTAAGCAGGATGTACACCTGAGTTAGGAATTCTTAAAAGGGGCATAATGACACTGATGTTTTCAGATACATTTTCCCTACTTATTTTGCAAATGCCTAGTTGTGATCACTGCTTGACTGCTCTCTTTAAAAATGTTCATTTTCTGGTAAATAGCCCATTTGGCTTAAGGCTTGGAGTCCTAGGTATGATACTTCATTTGATATTGCCTTTGTGTATTGCTGACCAAGAAGGCTGCAAATTTCAGCTGAGTTTTTGTATTGTGGTGATCACCAGGTACAGGAAGAGCCATTGGAGCCCAAAACTGAAGGACTCTGGGGAAGCAGATATTCTGGAATGAAAGTGTAGCCACCTGTCCCATAGCCCCAGGCAGCAGAGCTGCTGTTTCCATAATAGCACTGCACAGAACTGGAAGCTCCAAAAGAAGGTGTGAAAATAGAAAATGCTATTTGTTCAGGCAGAGCTGTTGCTAAACTACAGTCAGTGCCCCTACAGAACTCAGGATAAAACAGCATCACACCTTTTGAAGCTTTTTCACCCAGTACTTGAGAGAGTGTGCAGTACGAAAGTGCAAACCAAGATAATACGATGGTGAAAAAGGTTTTGATGTCTTTGATATCTTCTTGAACACAGTCTGTGCCCTAGCTGCATCATGTATGCGCTGCCATCATCTTCAGGTTAAAATGGAGATATTCCATCTGTACAGCTTCCAGTGGGAGCCATGGATGAGCTTGGGCTGGGGTGTTTGGGCATCCTCTCCACAGCTGTACAGAGGATCTACTGCTGCTGAATTTCCTGTCCCCAGGAATTCCAGTTCTTTTTGAAAGCCATTGTAGCTTGCTTTGATGTGATTGCTCTCTCCACTCCTCAGGAGCAATGGCTGTCTTTGCTTTTCACAGCAGCTCAACACTCTTCTTTGAGCACAAAATAGCTGATATCGTGGCTCAGTGGTAGATACAGCATCTCTGCTGAAAGCACCTGCTTTAAATGGCTGTCAGAGCATCCACTGAGATTTCTGAGGGCTCATGTAAGATTACTGTCTCTGCTGCTTTAAAGCAATTTTTCTTTACGCTTGTTTCTCGAGCTTTTACATGCCTTAACAGCTACCACTGCTCATCCTGTAGAAATAGTGTGTGAGAAATGAGGGTAGTCCTGTCAAACCAAGATACTGTTGTCACATTAGGGAGTGGTGGGAAGTTTGTTTATTTTTTAGAATGCTATTCAGGCAGGTACCTCCCTATGAGTGTTATTTCCGAAAATACTACCACACCAGGCTTTTATAAAGATCCTACTTTGGCCCAACTTTTCCCTCTTTTAACCATTAAGATATCCTCCAAAACCCATTCTTCTCTAAATTCCTGTCTTCCCAGCCAACAAGAAATGCAAAAAGCTCCTACATTCTAAACAGAGGTTATGCCACTCTTTCCACATGGATTTTGTAGTCTGTTTATATTGCATTGATATTACAAAACAAGATCCCAAATGACCTGTTTTCTTACTGGCTTAAGCTGGAGGCTTGGTAACTGCCATTTTTAAGTGATGTATTTTAGAAAATGGTTATTGGGTGAGTGATAAGGAAAAAAGAGACTTCATGATTCTGATTGTTCACCTTGAGAAGTAATGGGAAAGTCCTGTTACTAAAACAATTTAATTTGTCTTCTAGTTTACATTCATGAAGCATTGAGTGTTACAGGAATTTCCTGAGATCCCCAGCTCAGGTTTCACCAGGTCAGTGTCACACAGACAAAAGGCAGAATTTGAGCTATCTTTAAATGTAAGATAAGCAAAGAACAGTACAAAAGCTACAAGAGTAAGAAAGCTATTTGAAAATAAAACACTAAAAAATTATTCTTTCTTGATTAATCTGCCATATTTTGAGGTAAAATATTTTCTTTTGTTGCCTCGTCTTTTGTTGAGCCAGAGAAAGCAGTTCTGTTACTTATTGGTTTCCTGCCTATAAGAAGGATCTTTTACATGTCTGATTTGTCTTTCCACATGTGACAGATTTCCTGTTTGTGTTCTGCTGTTGCAGTGGGAGGGAAATCCAAATTCTAAGGGTTTTTTCCCTTTGTTATCAAATATAGGAATAGAAATCAAAACAATAAACTGTGTACTATCTAGTAGTACACTGATAAAGAGAAGAGGCCAACAGCAAGGAGGCAGAATTTGCAAGAGGCAGACAAGAATATGTTAGCAAAAACTAGAAAAGTTTGCATTGCATTGGCAGGACCTCCCAGAGCTGCAAAGATCTGAAGTGTCATAGCAGATGAGATTAAAATTGAAGTCAATGCCAAATAGCAAATGCTGGAAGGAAGAATTCCAGCACAGATGAGGTCGGCTTTATTGTGAGCAGCCGGGAGGAAAAGCAAGGTTTTAATCTTAATGATTCAAGAAAACAGATGCTTATTGCATAGCAGGAGTTAGGGAATTGCACATGTATGCAGTTAAAGTAAGTCCTATAGAAATAAGTAAATGAGTTCTGCTCTTGGGTTTCTGGTGACAGAGAGATTGAGCCTGAGAAGGATCCAGTTGTTCTTTCTCAGCCTGGGCAGGTTATTCCTCTGACACATGTGATTAGAGTCCAGGGTCATCAGACTGGGAGCATCAGCAATCTGACACAGGGTTGGCAAACCCTGTTTCTTCATCTGAAATAACTTGATGTGCCACCTTCAGGGGTTGTGACAGTATACTGAATTGTTGCAAGAAACAAGTGGGCAAAGATTTTAGTGTTAAAGTTTTCCTCGAAGATTAGAGCAGGAACATGCAAACAAACTGAGGTCTGGACATGGCTGAGGTGAAGAGAAGAGAGGAAGAAATCCTAAACTTTGCAATTTTCCATCCAGCCTGTTAATAAGGGGGAGATGGAGAGAACTGATAGAGTTCTGAGATGTTGTTTGTGCTAAAAGTTTATCAGACTGGAGCAAGGGAGAAAGTGGGGAGACAGGAAGAGAGGCAGCTGAACTACAACAGAAGGGGAAATGTACAGGAGCTACGCATGGGAGCATGAATGCAGAATAATTAGGATTGTGGCAAAGCTTGACACAAGTTTGTATTCTTATCTAGAGAGTATTGCTGTGATCCTCTTCATGGGGAGAGACAAAGGTGAATGCTTAATAATCTGTATCAAAGTCCTCATGAAAAACCAGTCTGTGTCCAGGACTTGCAGGACCTGGAGACTGGTAAAATCCAAAGCAAGGTTGTCATGCCTCCCCTCAGGATAACATTTAGGGGAGCAGCCCAGGGACCAGCTCCACTCATTTAACACGAAGTGCTGTCAACTTTGGCTTCAGCTGCTCTTTACCAGATACCATAGTTTTATGCCTAGAGCTCTTTCTGCCATCGAGATTTCTCTCTGCTACATTCATTTCAGCTGATACATCAATTAATGCTAGGATTAATTTTCAGCTGTTGAGTCTGAAAGTAAACTATTGTGGGTTTATGTTCAGATTTATACTGGCAGAGTACAGTGCTCTACTTTCACCCTTCACACTCTGAATAAAGTCAGGACATCCCTCCTGGCATGTAGCTGCATCTGCAGGAGTTGCAGGAGCTGCAGTCTGATTGCTACCTTAGATGTTATCTTTGTAGTTTGGGTGCCTGGGGAGAGGGAATGAATAAAGATTAAACACTCAGGTCATCAACTTTTGAGGCAGTACTTAAGCTACAATGTTTATTTGTAACATCTGATTGATTTTGTATATCTATATTAAACACGGCTGCTTTGTAAGGGAAGGTTTGAGCCTTGTTTTTCCTAGTATTTTTAATGTCCTTCATGATTTCACAATTGGAATTTGCCTTCTCTTGGTCTGGCACCCCAAGCCCTTTTTTCCCCTCTAGATGTTCTGAATCTCTATTATTGCACGTAGGCAGGGCTTGGGGTGATTATATTAAATGTTGTATGAAATGCAGCTATTTTTAAAGTTTAGGAAAACTACTTCCAAACTGTTTTTATGCTGATTCTATGGCAGTGAGATCTGCTGATTTCACCTGCTCTCTTTGTGTGGGCTGTGAAAAGAAATGCAATCATTCCTTTCACTAGTAACTTTCCAAAAGGTTTTTGGTAGGAAAGCTGTTACACACCTACACACTTTCCATGTGAGAAAAATCACAGCTGTCCTGCTCAAGGGCTGCTGCAGCCAGCCCACAAGGGAATGCACGAACCATGAAAATGGCCTTTCAGGATTGCATCTCTGTTCTCAGGAACACCAGGAAAATGTGCACTTTGGCTTTATTATGTTTGTATAACCCATTACTCGGCAACATGGAAATGTGGCTTTGCTCTTATTTCAGGTTGCATCTGTGTGGTGATGTGGGAAGCTTTGCCACAGTCTTCTGTGAGTAATTTGGGGTGTTTGTCCAAGCCACTCTTTTGTTTTATGTGAATCTTCACTGGTTTCAAGGAAGCATAGGAAAGAATTGTATGTGCAGACAAGAGCAGCTGTGGTGGTCAGACCACATTTTATGGGTACACAGTACAAAAATATTTTTATTTTATGGGTCAGTACAAAAACACACCTGATCAAGATGGTCTCTATCCATCCAGGCTCAGACCCAGATGGCTTGGAGTCTGCAACCTGTCCACTGCTGAGGAGCACATTTCATGCAGGTGGCTCAGTGAACAGCTGCAGGTTGTTCCTGGGTGGGCAGAACAGCCAGAGCCCCAGATGAGGGGCTGTGACCTTGCACCAACCCTTTGCACAACAAAGGGCAGAGGGAAATGTGGCAGGAAATTTCCGTAACACCATTCACCAACTTACTGGTCAACATATACACCCATAGGGAGTGGAAAAATGGGGCATCCTTAGGTGAGGCTTGTCCCAACTTTTTTCAGGCCTTTGATTTTCAGTATGTGGCTTTTTCTCACCTAGAGATGGATTTTTTTTTCATGAAGTTGGTTGGTTTCCTTCTGAACTTAGGTCAGCTTTTAGTACCATCTGTCATCTACTGCAGTGAATTCCATGTGTCATGTCCTCCTGTTGATATTTGACCTGGCTCTTGGTAGTTTGAGTGACAGTTCAGTAGTTCTTGTTTGTGAGTTGTCAAACTAGCTGTGATTTTGGAGATCTGCTGTCTCACATTGCAATAATTTCCCAGGTTCCTGCACAGAAATCCTGTATGGGAAGTCTCTTAAGGCTGAGGACGAACACAGTGACCAAGAGGGAACATGCAGTGCTGGAAAGGTCCAGACAGCTGGGTAGATTTGTAGGATCAGCCTTTAAATACAATTCTGGCTCTTGTACTCATTTCAAACTTGTCATTTTACTCTGTAATCAGTATTTCTGTTTGCTTGGGGTTTTTTTCCTAAGAATCTGAACACATCTCTATTTCCTGCTCTTCGAACATGATAATGATGTAAATTTTCAATGTAAATGTGACACTTTTATGAAAATATCTCTGTAAATTTGTAGCTTTTTAGTTTGATAATTTCATTGTAAATTCAACTGTAGTATTTCATGTTCGCTTGACAGAACTTGGTAAGCATCACCCAGCCTTTCTGCTGGCTGATAACAAAAAGCCTGATTTAAACTCACTGAAATGAACATTCCTCCTTTCAATCCAATCCATACTTCCTGACTTCACACATAACCTCTTTACCAAGAGACGATTCCCAATCTCATTAATCAGAGAGTGACATTATTCACAGAAACTTCCCACTTACCAAAGAGAAGGGAGGAAAGAGCTGGGCCAGCTGAAAATTTGTCTGAACTACTTGGAGAATCAACCTCTTGAGAGTTCTTGTAGCCTCTCATTATGACCAACATCCTGAAATACACGATCATTTGGTGAAGGCAGCAGTACCTCTGCTCTCAAATATCAAGTCATCTGCTACAGTTTTATTGCAATATTGTGTCTCTTATTTTAGACTCAAAAGTACCTGAAAAATCAATGTGAGCCTTTCTTTCACGGCCAATAATCTTGTAATGGGAGGTTTTTTACTAAAAATCCTAATAGCTACTCAGCTGTGAACCTCCCTTTTGGAATTGACAACTTTTAACCAAACAGGCCACTTGAGAAGATCACCAGAGGTCAAAGCATCACAGTGAGCTGTTTTCAGAAGTGCAGCGATCTGACAACAGCCACTGACATCAAAGGAAGCTTCCTGCTGCTCTGATCTCTCTAATAGGTTATGTAAATATCACCCTCCACAGGAAAGTAATTTCTTAATGCTGTTTCAAATACCTGATATCTCTCAGTTCCCTGAGATAGTTGCAGCTGTCAGGAGGCTGCACTTTATTTCATAATTTCTGTTAAATGATTTTGTGCTACTTTTTACCAGCTGCATATGCCCTGGCTTTAATTTGAACATCTCTAAAAAAAGATACTATTAAAGACAAAGTTGGACATTTTTCTGTTTTCCAACAGACCACAGAGAGGAATTAAACAAGAAAGTGTGCCTGATGGAAGGTCTGATCATTTTTAATTTTCTTCATTGAGTACTTGCCTTAATTTCCAATTCTATCCCCATCTTCCTCTGGAGCTGCACATGCTTGTATTTTCTGCCAAGGTTTTGGAATTCTTTGTATGATCAATCCTTTTCACATTAGGCTCTAAATTCTGTGCGTCCCCAAACTTACAGCAATTGGACTCACTAACAGAATTTTGTCATCTAATTTTAGGTTTCTGTCTTCCAAACAGCAACCAAGTTTTTTTTTGGTTTCGTATGTTGAATGGCTATTCATCTATTTTGTTCAGTTTGATCTGAACAGAGCCCTTAGACAGATTTGTGCACTGTGACTACTTCAAACTGAGGTGAGATCTGAAATCTTCCAGGTCAGAGAGCCTTTGACAGAGTATTGTCTGTCAAGCATGTGTTTCTGAGCCCTAACTCAAGCATTATTTTCAAGCCTGCAGTAGTTCCAGCAGGTGGGAACATGATGTTGGTTTGTGATACTACTTTAAACTGAAAGTTGGCATGTAAGAAGACTTGGAAAAGACATTTTTTCATGGGGGCATTTTTGCAGGATTGAAGATCCAACCCAGCCCAAGTTCCCTGTGCAACTTTGTCTTTTCTGTCTCTCTCAGCTTTACAGGCTGGACTGCTTCTCAGTGCTTAATAACCTGCTAACCCAGCTGGGCAGTTCATTTATGTTGTAATTGATATGCTGCTGCTTAAATGAGAGTGAGTGGGAGGACTGGCTCATCCTGAAGAAAGCCAGGGTTTCTTCTGTCACACTTGGCTGCTGCTCCTGGAGCTTTTTTCCTTTTTCCCTGGGGTTCTTAAACAAATTATAGTTCCCAGATTTCTGGGCTCTGAGACACGTGAATGTACAACTCACTGTGAGTTGTAGATCCAAGGCTGAGCAGCAAGTGTTTGTTAAACACTGTTGGTTTGTCAAAACCTCCTTTGTAATAAGATAAAAGGCAAGTGAGGTTGGTCTGTTTTCTCAAGGTGCTGCCTGGCCAGGTTTTCCTTTTCACAGAAGCCCTCAAACTAAATAATTTCCTTTGTACACCTGCAGTCAAAAAGAGGGGTGGCTCCGAAGGAGATTTGTGGAAGAACAGGATTGTTAAGGTTGGAAAAGACCTCTCAGTTCATGGAGTCCAACATCAACCTACCACCACTGTGTACACCTTTAAACCATGTCCTCAAGTACCGCATCTGAAGTTGTAAACGGGATGGAAAAACACCTGCATTTCAAGTGCTGAAAGATCAAAACACATAATTTGTCATCAGTACGACAAATTATGGGATGTGGAAACAGGTGGAATCTTAGCCAGACAGTGAAAAATTGTAAGAGGAGAAAAAAGCCTGCTGTACTTGATTTTAGTTGGTTTCCACCATTTTCCAGATTCATGTGGGATCTCTTTCTCTGGTCATTCAAATCACATTGTATAAAATGGAAAGGTACCCATTGAATAGAGATCAGCAATCTGAAGGTGAATTCTCACCTTGTTAGCTCAGGTCAAAAATGAAGCTTGTTTGGTACAGTTTTAACATGACTATTGACCTGCAGCATTCACAAATGTTCCAAAGGACAGGGACGGGAGCCTGGCTATTGGTGAAAGTTGTTGCACAGAGCTGTTTGTGTTATCTTTGCTCCATGGAATTGCTCTCATGGGACAAAAACGCGTAGAACCATGACATAATGTGTTATTTTATATATATACAGCTTTTCAAGCTATTAAAAACAGCAACTGCATAGAACATATTAATTCTGCACTGAATCTCACCCTGAAATCAAGTCACGGATTAGTCCAGCCAATCTATCCTACTGTAGTTTGCAGTGATTATCCATAGCAGTTCAACTGAGGGACACTGCGGTGTTATACACATTGCACACAGGGAGCAGGCCCTGCAAGAGATAACATGAGCTTAGCAGGGGCAAAACTGCAGTGCCTGACTCTGGTGTAGAGACCAAGGCCAATCTTTGCCAGCTGAAACACTTGGTGGATTTTCCAGATGATGAAATCCACTTAATAGATCGTTCCATTTTCTAAAAGGAGGAACGTTTTGATAGAAATAACAAGAAAGAAAAAAAAATTCTTTCTTCCTAAATCAGCCAGTATTAGTGCCTCTAGGCTTATCCTTATGAAAAGTATTGCTGGCATGAAAGATAGAAAGTTCCTGTGCTAATGAGGGTACAAAAATAGAGTTTAGCTCGGGGCTAAATCCTGAAAGCTGGCAAGCATTTGAGTCTTGTGCTAAATTGAACAGAAGGTGCTCAGCAGGTCTCAGTATCTGGCCTTTACTGAACAGCAGGAGCCTGGCCTCACTGACATAAGGTGGGCTTAGTGTGCTCTAAAGGGCTTTGTTCTCCCCTTGGTGGGTGTGTAAAGCTTTGGCATTGGTCACCCACAGCACAGTTCAGAGATCACTGCTGTAAACAGCGTAGGGAAGCTCTGTAAGTGTTGAAAGATAATGATTTGGCAGTGGAGAAAATGATCTTCTCTGCAGCCACTGCCCCAGAAAAGTATTGATTGATGCTTTCTTCATAATTAAAGAGTGAGTTACCTTGGGTGATACACATTCAGTCACTGCTTTACCCAGCCCTCATCTGCGTGTCAGTTCTGATTCTGTGCTGGGACTACAAAGCAGTATGTTCATGAATCCATGCATGCTCCCTTGCTCCAAAACAACAAAACACAGCCTCTTGAGACAGATGATGACAGATGATGAGAACTTGTCAGCTTCCTTTGCAGCCAGTGTAGTAGTTGTGTGTTGCCCTGCCTGAGCATTTGGCCTAATGAAACGGAATTTATAGTGGGATCTCCTTGTACTGAGACCCTTTTAGAGTGTGCAGGCTGACCTGGCCAACAGCCTCAGGAGTTCTCCTCTATTTGTTAAGTTCTTTTTCATATACACTGCTCTGACACTAAGCCCAGCTCCGGGGACAACAGCCCCAGACCATGAATATTAGTTACAAGACTGAAGTCATGGTTTTGTAGCAGAAAAATCTACACTGAGAGGATATAGGTTGTCTCTATTCACACATCTGCTTTTCAGATTTCTTGTTGTACTCCCTATATTAGTTAAAATTAATGTCAAGTTATCTGCACTGGTAGTTGTAGTTCATTTTGGGGGAAAAATATTGACTAGATGCAGATGAAGTCACCTTTTGTATTAGCTCTTATACCCAAGCATAAAATGTATATGCAATATTATTACTTCCTCTGCCTGTACGTCAATATTTCTGAAAGACTTTGCCCTGATCACTCAATTAAATAAGATTCCCTAATGTCTTCTAGGTGGTCCAATTGTTTAGGCTGATTACTTGAAAGATTTCAGGCTGGTGTCTATAATAAGGAAAAAGTTTTCAGAAACTTGCTGGACTTGGGCTGGGGCTATCATGGAAACCTGAACATGTATTATGTACCAGCAGTAATAGTGATTTCCTTTCAGTCTGTTTTTCTAGGGGAATTAGACTTTTTCTTTCTTTTTTTTTTTTTCATGTTTATTATATGTTTGTGATTCTTCTCCCCACCCTATTGTCACTGTTGACTTTTGAATTTGTACAACAGAAGGCTGAAGAAAATTCAGCTTCTGCTTGAAGAGACAAGGATCAATCCACAAGGAGAGGCTGTAGTCTGAGATCTCCTCTTATTAAACACCAAAGTTTCCCCATGGGAACACAGCCTTTCAGAATGAATTCACAGAAGATTACTTGTTCTTTGCTTAGGGAGTTATTTAACATTCCTACACATGTGGCAAATTCTCTCAAGGGACGGTTTGTTTCTGCAAAGCCATAGCTGAGAAACTCATTCAGTTCCGAGTTCCTATTTTGGTTTTGTTTTCTGCACCAGCAGAAATGACACATAAAACACGTGGGTTTAGCTTCTGATTATGCCACAAGCTCATTTTGGACCCTGAGCCAGTCCCAATGCCTCTGGGGCTTGAGACACTATCTCATCAAAGCTAGGGATAAAGCTGTGCTCTTGTATCTCTTCCTTCTTTAGAATTTAGTTTTCTGTTAAATTTTGTAGCAGGCCTTGCCCCATGGCAGTGAAGTGTCTGTGTTCGAATGCAGCAGTCTGAAAATTAGCACATGGTAACTAGAGAAGTGTCAGATTAATTGAAATGCTTGTCTTTCAGCACATGCAGGCTGTTAGCCAGCTCTGGGATTCAAGGTGGCTTTCAAGTTACTCTGGGCTGTCATTTGTGTGTTGGGACAATTTGTTCAATGGTGTGACATAGACTCGAGTAAACAGCGAGACACAGTGAAGATACCTGGGTGGTGAAGGGCAGTGCAAGAACAAAAAGGTCATGCTCATGCAGTGTGTTGTGAGGGTGGAGAGAGAACCCCCAGAAAGCTCCCATGACCTTGCTATGGACACTTACCACACTGTCTTCTGAGAAAAGCTGTGCTGGCAATGGCATATGACTGGCAGAGCCCTGTTTGCACTAATACAGAGACACAGTAGGGGAGTGTCAGGAAGGATTTTTGAAGATCAGCTTAATTGTCTTGGGTCTTCCTTTATAAATAGAAATGCTGTTTTCTTAGGGAAACCAGGGGAAATGCAGGTTGGTTGGAAGATGCAGCTCTGCAGTTCCTGCACAGCTGCAGTAGCTTGCCATGCTAGGCAGAGTTATTAAAGTGATTGAAACTCCTCAAGCCTCTTCTCATAACATTAAGTTCATAAGTGATGAACAGTTCATACAGTAGAAAGCTTGAGTGGATTCTGTTGCCTTGTCCTGTTTCAAGAGAGACATCGAGGGATCCAAAATGGTGACAGTGCAAATCAAGTCCTTTTGGTTTTGCTTTAAATTTGAAGAATTATCTAAATTTAGGTCACTCTTTTGAATACCATGTAGTATCTAGAAGGACAGGCTCAAGAACAAAGTCAAGTGAGAGTTCTGCCCCAGAGACAGGAAAGAGGAGCCCCAGCTGCAATGAAAGGTCAGCTCACTGCCTGCCCAAACAGAATAACACCTGCACCACAAAATAAGCTGAAAATAAATTAAGTCCTTTACAATGATTAAAAAACTTGGTCTTGTTTAAAGGGATTGGGGGGAAAAAAGGAAAGAGGAAGTTGGAGCAATGACAGCAAGAAGGAAGTGAAGAGACCAAAGGGGTTTTTTTTGTGTTAAACATGTATTTAACAGCTGTGGACCTCAATAGGTTTCCAGAAGAAATTGTGGGGGTGGACTGAATGGAATTTACTTCTAACAGTCCCAAACACTACTGTGATCGCAGGGATATTATTAATTTCTTTTGAACTCTGTTGTTGTAAGGGAATAGAGTTGGCATTTTCTCTGCAAGGGCTATGAAAAACCAGAGGAATTGCTAAATACAGCACAAGAGACATTCAAGCAGCTATAAAACAACAGAAAAACCTGTACAGGAAGCTTAAGCAGTGTATTTATAGGGGACTACCATGCTAGTTTAAGAGTTTTAAGATGCCAGGATGAAAAGAGAATTTAGCCAAAGATGATAGTTTTAAGCAAGGAAGTAGCACATCCTGCAGAGAAATAGTTAGACTGGAATGATCACATGAACAAGTTCTTGGAGTATACACAGGTGGGAGAGGTCATATAAACAACCACGGTGCAAGTGTCCCTGTCCAAAGATCCTGATTGCTCCATGTGACAGTGGAAAGAATGGCACCTCTGCTGACATCTGGGTCAGTGCTACCCTCTGACTTTCTTTGCCTATGGATTCCCTCTTTGTCCCTCTCTTTCCCAAGGGAGGCAGAGGGAAGGGTTTCTTCTCCCTTCCTTCTGTCTCCCTTGTAGAGTTGCCAGCTCTATCAGAGGGAAAGATGGGGGCATTTATTCATGGTCCATCAGCCTAAACATTGGCACACACCATCGCTGTCTTCCCCTTTCGCTTTTCTTTTTACCATTTCTTGTCCTGATAGAACTCATGTCCTGAGTTCTCAGCACGCTGGGCCCGTTTCTTTGTGAGTAAATTCCCTCACAGAAGATTTTATAGCAGCTTGCCAGTCACCTTGCCAACCTCCCTGTTCTGTTCCAGCCCCGTGGCAAGGTTGCTTTGTGGCAGCAAGGAGCACCTACCTGGGTTCCCTACCCTCCGAGACTGACTTGGTGTGTTTTTTAAGCTCTGACACAGAAGGAAAGTCTGTTTGTGTGTCTTAGGTGGCTCCTCCCTGTGAAACAACAGAAGATGGTGCTAAGAAAAGAACTAAACTATCGGCTTGAGATGTGTTAGATTCACACACAAATGTTTTTCACCAAGTATTTTAGGCCATGTGGTTATTTTAAAAAAATCCAAATAAAGTCATAGATTTAGACCCAGACTCAAGCTAGTGTTGGTAGTTTGCACTTGATCTTCTGGTATTCAAAATATGTAAACAGCCTGAGATTTGAGTGAGGGTCTCAGTCTTTGCAAATATTACAATAATGCAGGGAAGTTACATGTGGGTTCCCTCAAGAGGCTTTTGAAATAAGACCCAAACCTCCAGAACAATCAGTTAATGCTTTTGAGACTCTGCTTGGTTGGAGAGTTGTTTTATGCTTGATTCTGGTGCAAGTTGTTATTTATGTGACAGCAGAATCATTCTAAGGGAATGCAACATACCCGACCACTGGACCTTACTGTTTCAGTGTCTCAGTAGAAAGTTTAAGGAAGTCTTAAGATCTTCACTGTGGTTCAGGGTTAGGAGTTTAAACTCAGCTGAGTTTTGTTTAGTCATTGATTTTTGTTGAACTTACTTTGCGTAGCTTGGGTGTCAGCAAAAAAGCTTCACTCTGAAGTAAAGAACCCTTTTGACTCATGAATATTTTACCTGCTACCAACTTGAAAGCCTGACACGAATTTCCACTCAGTCTTGCCAAGTTAAAATCTTAACCATATAAAAGTGTATTGTGCTTGGTGACCAACTTCTGGCAAGTCTCTTCCCTTAGGAGAACTTGTCATATTCCTTAAAACATCCAGCACATGGCTTTTCATTAGCCACCATAGCCTGTAGACTTTACTTTGTTTCTTCATAAACATAATTATTTCAAAATAACAAGTGCCCATGGCTGTCCCTGCAGTGTGAGTGCAGAGTGGCCCTTCTGTGCTTTCTGGCAGTGGTTGTGGCCATGCTTACAGGAGGCTGCACGAAACAGGGCAATGGCACCGTGGTGCCTCTGGCCCAAAGCAACCTCTTGGCACTCCGAGGCTGCGTGAAACAGTTTGTGTGTTGAAGGCAGTGATGGGCTGGTGTTTCTTCAAGGAATGTCTGCTGTGAGATAAGTAGGCTGAGGCTTGGGATGTGGGAAATCAGCCAGAGCAGATCACCCTCACTTAGAATGTCTCAAATTCCTTCAGAGTGTTAAGTCTGAGGCTCCTGCACATGCAGCTGCCTTCAGATGCCCTTTGTTTTAGGTGTTTCACCTTTGCTTTAGGTGTTTCACCTTTGTTTTAGGTGCTATGTTCATTCTGCAAGATAATCACCCCATTTTTACCTGTACCTTCAGCAGGGTGCTTTTAGCTTCTGCAGACAATGCTCTCTCTAGGTGTCATCTCCTACCCTCCAGTTTGAAGGGCCGATTATTTTGTTCAGTGGGAGCCTTGCTATGGATTTAAAATTATATCCCCCTCAAAATGCAGTTGGAAATGTAGTCTGGTCTCAAGAAGTCACGTGGGTCCAAAGTTACTCCTTTGTCATCTACTTCATATTTCAATTCACAGAGAGTGTTTCATGGTCTCAAGAAGTCGTGTGGGTCCAAAGTTACTCCTTTGTCATCTACTTCATATTTCAATTCACAGAGAGTGTTTCAGAGCATATTTCAAGCATCAAGATGCTTCTAGAATAGAAATATTACAATCCTCTGCAGGTAAAAGTATGAATTCCAACTAAACATGTGGTTACAATAATTACACATGGATAATAAAAACTGGAGTAAAGTGACATCAAAAAAAAGTCTGACTTCACAGCGGTCCCAAGCTTTTATGGTTTTCCAGATTGTCTACTGAGAGCTAGCTGTGCTCAACATATTGAGGGGAAATAAAGCAGAACACTTTTAATTACATTCTTACTTAATATATTCATATCAGAAACAATCAGTTTTATGACAATGCTTCATGATTTTTAATTCAGACCACAGTGGCCTTGTGGCATCTTTCCAGAAACAGCTCAAGATGTGAATTTTCTTTAGATTTCTGATAAGATGGTACGATTGCTCCTGTTTTGTTGTTTTCTCACATGAATACCTTTAGTCTCTTTTCTCTCAAGACTTTTTGCGGGCTTATGTCTGTTAGTTATAGTAATTTCTTGTTGCTGCTTGCTAAAATGCCCAGAAAGCCTTGGGCAAGGCTGAGGCTTTCCTATTTTAAGGAGTAGCTTTGAATTGTTGTTCATGTGCCCAGTTTCACCCTCTCAGAATCTGTTTAATCAACAGATAGAGGAAATTCTTTTTCCTGAATGTAAACAGTTTGAACCAAATAAATAAACGTTCTTAAATGGGTACTTAATTAGTTAGTTTTAATATACCCAAGAACTCCAAGTATATTTAGTTTAAAACAAACATGTTGCAATGCATCATCCTATAAAAAGATGCTCTTCAATGAAAATCAGGAGGAGTTTGTTTATCCTTCTTCTCCTCCTAGAGCCATCCCCAAGCTTCTGCTTTTCCAGTATTCACCCTGGTTGCAAGAAACAGGGCTCTGGAAAATACACAGAAGAAATAAAGTACTCAGTATAACTGCCTTTCTTCTTCTTCTGTGATGGGATGGACACAGCAAGAGAGACCTTTTCTCTTTCAAAGGTGAATTAAACACCTCCTTCACATGTTTGTTTTAGGCCTTCATTCAAGAAAAGTTTAGCTGCTTTGAGGAGACAAATAAGAAAGAAATAAGCTAGCACAAACCAAAGTGTGATCTTTCAGGGTGTCATTGTCATTTAGGGATGGGCTTAGGTAGTTTGTGAGAAAGCTGGAGCTTTTCAGCATTAGGTCTGGACTGTGGGGTCCCAAGGTCCTGGATGGTCTGACTCTGTAAACCCATTTTAATCCCATTGATAACTGTCTTACTAGATATTTATCACCTATTTAGATCTAAAGAAGAATGCTTTGCTGGGGCTGTTAGTATATTAACTGATTAATTGATGATTAATTTATTTTATTTTAAACTGTCATAATTGCTCTATTTGAGCAAGTATCTGACCAAGGATTTGGATATTAATTCTGAGAATCCTGAAATCCCAGTGAAGGCTCAAAGCCAGAACAGCTTCTACTTTTTCTGCAACCCTGTCAACACTTGTGCTTTCCTCCAGACCTGTATGATAATGCTTGAAGAGCTATTTTTTAATGTGCAATGGCAAAGCTGCCTTTGCACTGTTTTTTGTACTCTCTGCAGTGAGTGCCTGCACTTTGCAGTATTTGCTTAGAGCGGTAGTGAAAAGCAGATCATCTGGAGCTGATATAAACTGAACCACTCTGAGAGCACAAAATGTGTGGGCAGCCTCTTCTTCAAGGAAATAATTCCTCCCATCTGTGTTTTTTTGTTTACAAGAGGATTCTAAATAGACTCTCATCTCCTGTTAATGATTAGGAATGAGCCTTTTACTGCATTATAGAGTTAGAAGTCTGTTTTTACAGAGTACACTGGGAGCAGTGTCAGTGTCAGACTTAGGTTATATTGAATAATGATCTGATGCTATCTCTAAAATCCTAAGAAGAAGAGTTGTTGTAAATGAAGTTGCTCCTTTCTGCAGTAGGAAATAATGTGGCTGCCATAAGGGAACAGAAGACACAATTGCTAGGGATCAGAGTCATCCCAAAACCTCTGTGTTTACTCTGCTGTGGCTTCAGCCACATCATCCTGAGAGAAATTATTTAATCTTTTTCCATGTCTTTCTGTTAGATGTCATCCAAGATGATTTCTGAAAATTTGGAGGAAAGGTCAGCAAACCCCATATTTCTCCAGAGCCAGGATCTCTCTCAGCATATAAAATATGCAGATCTTATTCTATTGCTTACTGAAATCTCTTTTGGGATGCAATGATCAGAGGGTTCTGTGTCAGCTCAATGCATTTGAAACATATATTCTGCATTTGCTTAGTGGGTTATGTCTAGCAGCAGGAAATCCACAGATGAGATTTAGGTCACAGAATCACAGATGGGTAAAATTGCAAAGGAACTCTAGAGGACATCTCGTCCAATGTTCCAAGTAGGGTCCCCTAGAACATGTGACTTAGGATTGTGTCCAGAAAGGTTTTGAATATTTTCAGGAAAGGAGACTCCACAACCTCTCTGGGCAGCCTGTTCCAGTACTTAGTCACTCTCACAGTAAAGTTCTTCCTCATAGTCAGGTCTACTTTCTGAAGTAGCAGATGGACAAAAGGAATGTGATAGAGACTAGGAATAGTGTTTTTAGAAACTCCTATTCCAGTGCTGCAACTCAGGCAGGGGAAGGCACAAGTATTTGAGGAGAAACTGCCAAACACACATGAAGGAAGAAGGAGGGTTTCCTCTGTGCAAAGTATTTCAAAGCACATTTCACACTCTCCTTGCCCAGATATCAACAGCTATCCCAGAAGATTCTGAGTAGAAAAGAGGATAGGAGAAATATTGCATGTGATAGTAGAATTCGAGAAGCTATTTTGTACAACTTTCAAGTGGTTTTAATCATCAAGTTTTGTCACTTACAACTTTTCTGTTCTACCATTTGGAGTGGAAGAAAAGAGGTTTATGTTATCTTGGTGCAAGACAACTCAGTGCCAAACCCTATTAAAAACAGCATGCTGGGTTGGAGTACTGAAAGAGAAAAGACTTTCAAGATACAAGATTAAAAGAAGTAAGCTGGATCTGGAGATTCTTTAGTGAGGGAAAGAGGAACAAACTAGTGGCATCAAAGCAGAGAATTCTGGCTTACATGAGTTTATTTTGGTATGATGGACCAAATAAAAGGAGGCCCAGATGACAAAGAAGCAGCAACTAGAATGGTATTGAATAAAACTCAATGGAGATGTTTTCAAATTGCAGAACAAATTTTTCACTCATGGGAAAAAGAGCAATTACTTTGGCCAAACAGAAGTGTGTTCAGTTTTCAAATGCCATGATTTGACTTTGTTTCTTATATAATATTTCTTCACATACTGTGTTTCTAAAGATATTATTGAAGTAATAAGTGAACTGTGGCATGGATGATTTTCTCCTGTTTTTCCAAAGGGACGGATGCGTTCATCTGCTACTATTTATTTCTATTTCCTGAGTTATACTGAAGGTTTTGAACCAAAATGCAATTAAAGCTGCAGAAGATGCTGAGGTGGCTGTTTGTGTGGTAGCCAGAAGACATTTATGTCTTGATTGATTTTTTTTCTTTTAGTTTTGAATTGTAGCAAGTTTTCTTTTTTTATGATGTTATGTAAGCTGAATGTGTCACTTTGCCTCTTTTCCAGTCCGCATGCAGTGCAACTGATTTTTAGGACTGCTGTCATACATAAATACCCAAGTGCTGGTTAATCCTTGCAGTAGTTCTATAGGGTGGGAAGGATGTCACTTGCTCAAATCACAGTGTCTTCAATAAGGCGAATATTCTTTTTTTGCCTGTCTTGGTTCTGGATTTTAAAACACATGTCAGTTTCCAGGATGCTTTCCCAGTTCCCCTCTGTTGCAGAAGTGAACAGAGGTTCTCCATCATGTGTATGTAGTGCTGTCAAAGTGCACAGGTGCCTCACAGAGCCCCCTGTCTGACACTGCCCATTTAAGAATCTGCCTGATTGTCAGGGGCAGTTTGTTTCTTATTATCAAGCAATTAAAACTCAGCTTTTAACTCAGTTTTCAGTTAGAGGGTTAATGCTTTTGAATTCTCTGACCTAATGTGGGACGCAAATTGATGAAGTGAACAGATGAAGTGAATGTAACTCACTGGTTTGAGTGTGACCATTAGAGAAAATAACACAGCTTTATTCTAAGGGAGTGAGGGAACTCTATCCTGAGAATTTAATAGCATTTATCCTAAAAGGAGGTAATAACCTGTAATACAGGAGAATACTAGCACAGCCTAATGATAAACTGGGCAGACTGATGGGCATTCAGTTTTTCTACCTTAGCAAGAAAGGTGTGAATTATTTTGTTATGCTATTACAGGGCAGGGCAAAAGTGAACTTGGCTCTTAGACAGCATTTCTCCTCTGCCTACCATTTATCCTCCTGTAGAAGTAACTGCTCCATCATTCCACAAGCCAAGCAGAGGGAGGCAAGCAGGCTCCTCTGTCTGTGCTGCTCAGCCAAGAGCAGCCTGACCTTGAGAGGCTGATGAAGTCAAATATCACTGCAGTGTCAAAGCTAACATGTCACTTGACCTTGAGTGTCAACTTGATGCAAAGGAAATGTGACTGGAGTGACCCTGGAGCAGTAGTTGGCTGTCACCAATGCAAATGTGGTGGTCCCCTTGAGAGCTGCAGCCTGAAAGCTCTGCTAGTTTAGAGAGTATTATGGGAAGTTCTCATAGGCTAGAACTGAAGACTTGCCCAACAGTGATTAGAAAAAAAAAAAAGTAAATTATCAGGAAAAACTCCCGTGTTCCTCATATGATTGCAGAGATGAATTGGTGAATAGAAAGGCCATTCAGCAGGAAAAAAAAAAAAAAGGACATGGAGAGCTCTCTATCCTTTGTTTTTCCATAGAAAGGGTATCTGCATGCAGCACAAAGTCACTTACACAACTAAAAAGAGCAAGAACAAATTTGTCTCCATCCACTGGAAAATAAAGAAATCATGGGGGAAAATTGTGGAGGAAACTGTGTCGTACTAGGGACTGAGATAGAAAAATGCCCATTTACAAAAACAGGGTGGATTTCTTCTTGCTAGGGGACTGTCCAGCCCCATTGGCCTGTAAGATCCACTGCTTCCCATGGCTCATTAATCTCAAAAGGAACCTGTTAGCTATTAGTAATTTTCAGAGATTCCATTTCCTTTTCTCAGTTTTGTGTGGCTCCAGTGTGTCATTATCCCCAGTAGTATCTGCCTTAGACCTTTCTAGAGATGTTTTTTCTCTCTCTTCACTTCAGTGTCCTTCAGGCTTGGAGAGGGAGGTGGCATTGTTCAGAATTTCTGTTGTGAAGCATCTGGTACCAGGCACCCACACCATGCTCTTTAAAGACTGAGAAGATGGTGTGCTTCAACTAAGTAGTATTTTTGGTACATGAGGCAAAGGATGACAAATCTGTGCACTATTCTTCCTCTTTTTTTGGTCAGGAGTTATGTCAGTGGGGTCAAATTTGCTGACAATTCACTGCAGGTTCTCTTATTTCATAAGCAGGGCCATCCTTCCTAATATCCCCTCAGATCCACTTTAGGGGGGGAAAAAAAAGCCTCCAAAATTATTAGACCTTTTCAAGAAGTCTCTTCATTTCAACTCACAGGAAGGAAGCTCTGTCACTGCAGGAGGGGTGACTAGCATGACACAATATCACAAGATTAGCTGACTCAGAAAAAATTTAACCTGAAAAACAAAACGTGAAAAAATACCATGCAAAGCTCTCCAGAAGCAGCCTAAATGGGACTTTTAGCACTAATTTCATTTTGACTTCCAATTTCTTTATTTTGAATTTGCTGCATGCAAACAGCTTTGGTGAAGTTACTGCACCCATCTGGCTCCACTTACATGAACATTTTCTTAAATTCTCAGTAGAAAAACTTCATGTTTTCTGAGAGCAAAAGTATCTGTTGGTGGTGTTGTCTCTGAGTATTAACTCCTCTGTCCTCTTTATCATCTTGTTGTTCTATGCTAGGTATAAAGTCTCAAATCAAAGCATCTCCCCAATGTCTTGATGGTATCACACACTTCATGACCAGGGTGGTACCCAGCAGAAACCGAGCTGCTTCTGAAACAGACACAAGAGCTCCTGAGCAGCCACCTGGCAAAAGCCACATCAACCCCACTGGCCTAAAGGGCTGGTCTTTCTTGTCCCAGGATTGTCCAAAGAATGGATTTGGCATTTAGATAAGGAACTGGCACAGCTGGCAAATCCTGCATTCTGATGGTGCTACTGGGAAAATATCTTTTGCATTACTGATTATTGATAATGGGCCACTCTTGAGCACTGGGTCATAATGGGTCCTTTTGAGCACTGGCAAATATCAAAACACAGCTACAGTGTAGGAATAAAATAAGTAAAAAATAATTCTCACCTGATTAGGTAAGCTTTCAGACTGATTGCACAGGTTCCTAGTGTCTCTCTGTGTGCCTTTAAGTGAAGATAGGACCATATCAAAATTCCCCTGACACCAGAAATGTGAATCCCCCCCAGCCCAGAAGGGTTAGTTTTGGTTGGGTGATTTTGTTTTCTGAGTTAAGGGTGGCACAGCTACTCAGCTGATTGAGCTGGTGGTACAGTGTATTTACAGCATGTCTATTGGAGAAGAATGAAATTTACGGATTTTCTTTTTTTTTTTTTTTCTTTTCTCTGTTTGTAGGTCTTTCTGTAGATAGGATAATACTCTCATTTCTTCTGAGAAAATCCCCCTCCCATAATTTTTAAAAGCTTATTACTCTGGTGTTCAGGGAATTTCCAAACAGCCTGGTTTGGCTAATGGAAGTGACCAGCAAAGCTCCAGCCTGCTCAATACTGGAGAAAATATCCTCTTCTGAGCCACCCTGGGGATGGCCTGGCAGGGTCCTTCCAGCCCTGGAAGTGTCCTAGGCAACCCAGCTTATGTTTGAAGCAAGACCCTACAGGGGAATGGTTTAGCCCTTTATCACCTTGCAGTTGTTACTGTGAGCTATTAATCTGGCATGGAACCTCCTTACAGAGCTCCTTATAGAACCTCCTTAAGAGCTGTCTTACAGTAAATAAACAACAAATTGACCACGATTCTGAAGGAGCTTCCTGAATCCTTTGCTTGCTCAGAAATGATGGTATTTAATGACACAGGTAGAAGAAGTTGCAAAGTCTCCTGAGTGCTCTAAAAAATTATTCAATGTCAGGATGTGCTTTTAACTCCTCAGATTTTGGTAATATTATTTAAATTGACTTCTAGCATATGTCATTCTCTCTGAAAGGTCTCTGCAAATTTTGACTTGAAGAGCTGAAGCCTAATGTGTATCCAAATAATTCCTTTAGGGATTAAAGGAGCATGCAGTCTTCCTGATAAATATTTTTTATAATCGCTCCTGGTGCCTGCTAAGTGAAAAATACTGTGTACAGCCAGCAGCTCTGAATACTGGCATAGCTGGTGCCTGGCTTCTGTTTTTCCTCAGCATCAGACTGTTCCAGCCTCTTGTCAGTAAACTTAAGTGTACTGACACTATCAGTGGGTTGTATTATTAGCCAAGGGTTACTCTTTGCCCTGGATATTTACAGAGCCAAGTAAATGCATTGCAAAAGGAGGCATTGCCCAGAACTCCTAATGGAAGTGCACTTGCAATGTGCTTTTTCACTGAACAAATCCTGTTGTAACAGGATTTTAGAGCACCTTCACTCAGCACACTGAAATGACGTAAGTGGTGTTTGAGGAGGAGGAGAGGAGGATTTGAGTATTTGCCAGTTTGTTCTGCTACAGAAACAGGTCCCAGGGGACCTCTGGGTCTCATCTTGGATCTCTGTAAGAACTTGTAAGTGCCTCAAGGAGTGCATGGCATCTAAATGTTAAGGTGATCCCTGCTATGGATAGGGACATCACATGATGTTGAGGAGATCTGTGAAATGCTGCAAACAGGCAGGGGCAGCTCAGCTTGTGCTGGAATAGCAACCAAGGGGATGCTTAGCTCCTGAGGCAAATTGCATACAGCAGATTGTGTATTGTCAAAAATTCCTTTGGGCCTCAGGATTTCAGCTCATCTCTGAAGACTTGGCTGCCTGGCCTCTGTGGAAGCATTTTTCCTAATGTGTCTCCAGCAGTACCAGCCACCCACCAGGGCTGTGCTGTTGCCAGGATGCCATGTCCTGTCCAGCTATTCCTTAGCTGTTCTGAAATGCAGCATTTCAGGAGCTTTCAGGCAGCCTGACACACAGATTGAAACCAGAGCCTTACCCTCCAGTGCTGTTTTCATGTCAGCAGCAACCTCACAATGATCTCAACTCAAACTGTTACAAATCAAACTCAAAAGTGTTTTCTGCTTTTATTTAGGATCAGGAATATTGATTATGATAACATTGGTTTGTTGAATTCCTGTTTTCAATTTTAAACTTATATTTGCCAAAAACAAACTCAATTGCAAAACAGACATCTGTAGGTGTTTCTTTTTCACATTAAAATACCCAAACAAGACACTCAAGCAAAAATATACAAACCCAAAGCTATGTTCCTTCAACATAATCCCTCAGTGGAAGGGTTGATGTTTGAGGTAGATCTGAGTTTTCATGTACAATTTTGGAAAAAGAAGCATAGAAAACAGAGTAGCAATAATTACCACTTAGGAACACTTAGAGGGAAGTAGGAGCACAATGTTGAATACTCCTGCTTCATTTCTCAGGGACTTTGTGGAGTTTTATTTCTGAGTTTGCATCATGTGAATTCCCAGTAACTGGGCTTAATTTTGCAAAACTTTTCAAAACAAAGCTCAGCTTAAATTGCTTATTTTCATCCTTTCTGTGGTTTGATCATATGAAGTTAACATATTTCCCACGGTTTCTGGCCAAAAACATTAATCTAATGTTTTAGAACTTTCAGATGAAAATTTTCAGTTTCATCTGAAACTCTGTGAAAGTTCACATGTAATTGGGGTTGTATTTTGAAGTGATTTCATTGAATCTGTACTGAATTTTGAGGTTACAGCAGAACTACAATGTGTAGCAGAAAACACCTGGTTTTTTTTTGTTAAGTTCCCGGTCTACTTCCTGGGCATTGTATTTGACAATTTAACCAGAATTTTCTGCTTGGAAATAATAATGATATACTGTTGTGGTACCATCTCCTATCATCCCTTGAGTAAAAAGAAGGAAAGGGCAAATCAAAATCTTGTTCCACAAGTATTCCTCCTCTCTGAGTAGTGACAAAGGTCACCTCAGTTTAACCATTCAACTTCTCTGCCTGACTTGGCTTTGGCTCTGGTGCTCATCCAATCCTTTAATGAGCTGATTCACCCCGCTTGGACTCTCTGCTTTTCCTTTAAAAAAAAAAAAAAATGGACAGGGGAGAGTGAAACCAAGGTAGAAATGTCTGAGTAAGTAAACATTGTCAGCCTGGACTTTACAAACTCAGTGTAAATGTCTTCATTGAATAAATGGTTTTAGCTGAAGGCTGTCTTTTGACTGAAAGCAAATGAAATTGGAACTGATTGCTTTAAGACGACAAAGGGTTTAAGGAGACTGACTGGCCTCTAGTGATCTTCTCAGGATCTTGATTACCACTAATTCAGGAATGCTTGCACTGCTCCTGTTAGTTTTCACTTCTAACCAGACCCCTAAGACCAAAATGTGCCTTTGGTTCATTGTCACTTGCTGGCTTCTGGAAAGGAGCTACTTCTGAAAAAAAAATAAAAGAAAAAGGAGAAGTTTCTGGGATGATACATACTGCTGAAAGTTTCCTCTGTGAGCAAGTAAACAGAATATATCTGTGATCTACCTCTTCATAACATCCTCCAAAATTACAGCTTTTCCATCTTGGGCCAGCACACGCAGTAGAAACTTTTTGTCTGTATTACGTCCTCAAAATAAATTGATGATTTGAAAGGTTTCTCAAATCACAGTTGTTTCCCAGTAGGAATGAGCTTAGCAGTTCCTCATGACACAGCTTATGGTTTTGAGAGGAAAATCCTGGTCCTGTTGGAATTGTGCTCCATGCATGCAGTGGGAATTTAACAAAAGTGCTTTGATAAGACTGGGACGTTCACGGAAAGCAAATCTGTGCTTTGAACAAATTCTGTTCACTTCATCCTGTGCCAGTGCAGTCTGTGCTGCCAAAACTCATCTTCTGCCAGTGCAAGTGTGCCTAAATAAAGGTTTCTCCCTGGCTGAGTGAGGATATCAGCACCACAGAGCCTTGGCAATTTGTCTGTCCTGGCAGAGGCATGTACCACAGCCATCTGCAGCAGGGTGCTGGCCAGACATTAGGGAGATGGAAGCAGCAGTTTGCAGCTCATGGGGTATCAAAGAGAACACACTCAGAACAGTTTGTCCCTACATCCATGGCATTATTTGAAGCAGAACCCAATGCTTTAATTTTAAACCCACACTTAGGCGGCCACCTTAAGTTGGCGTGGCTGTACACACTGCTGCCAAAAGGAACGTAGTTCTGGAGCTCCCAGGGGCTCTGCCAGCTGAACTGGCCTTAGGGTTGAGGAATACACAGTGCCAGTGGCTCAGGGAGCAGCTGCAGTGGGAGCTGCAGGTTGGTCCTGGCTGGGGTGAAGGCTGGAGCCCCCGGTGAGGAGCCATGAGGTGGCACCAGCTCTTTCCACCACAAAGGGCTCAGGGACCTGCAGCTCCAGCCACGTCACCAGGCACTCAGGACCCAGTGGTTCAGCAGGAAGACCCCAGACTACTGGCACACTTAGACTGTGAGGGGACAAAGCCCAGGGGGTTCCTTTTTTCCTGTGTCCTTCCTCAGAGGTACCAGCGGGAGCGTTTCTGTTCAGCTGTTACTGCAGCACAATTGAATAGTGGGAAGGATGCTGACATCTGGGACTCTGCCATGGGAAATCTGGGCTCCAGCCAGTGAGGGAAGCTTGTCTGACTGCGTGAATGTGAGGTATGTGCGGAGTCAAGTGGGGCACCCTTCGGGTCACTGGAATCCCCACACTGCCAAGGGGCTTCAGTCCCAAGAGGGAGTGCCTGGGGGGTGGGAGTGTGACTGCCGGAGTGGTCAGACAGGAAACTTCCTTTAACATCAGGCTAGATTTTTATCTTCAGTTGTACAGTAGTTAATGAGATAAAAGCATGAAATGGGAGACTGACACAGAAGTTTTCCTGTCAGTTCTTTTCCGTGTCCAAGCTGTACTGGTACAACTGCAGGCCAAGGATGAGCTGGGAATGAGCTGTAAGGGGGGAAATTTCTTTAAGCCAGTGCTTGCACTGAGAAAATTGACCACGGAGACACAGGGTTTAAATATTTCAAGAATTTCAAGACAGGTTCTTTCTTTCTGTTCCACGTGGGTGAATGCAAGGCTGCTTGTTACACTGTTTACAGCATTTCTGTACTGACCTTGTCTGAATTAGCACAGATTTGTTGTCATGTGTGCGAGTACATGATCAAACAGCCATCGCAAATGTAATACCAAATGTCAAGAAGATTTAATCATATGAGCTGAAACAGCTCCTACTAATGATACAACCTAATCACAGGATGCTGTTTTGCATGCATCACTGTCAAATGCTTTAATAGTTTTAGTCAGAAGGTATTTCAGTGATTACAAGATGCTTGTGATTAAAATTAGTACAATTACACTAATGGAACAGGACTTGTGTAGTTGCCCAAAGGCACATTTTGAAAAATAGAACTAAATTTCTTGTATAAATGATAAAACAAACCTGGGACAAAGTTTATTTGAAGGATTATGTCAGCATAGGTCCTAGTGACCCACATGTTTTCTCTGCCAGTTTGTTTGCTTCTCTTTCATGTTGTCAAAGAAATTCCTTCCCTTTGAAATACAGACAAACTTCCCAACATAAAAATAGCATGTCTGCCAAAAAGGAAAAAATAAGTTTTATTGGCAAAAATAACCAAAGAATGATAAGTAGCAGAGATGGGCATATTTTCCTGCTATATTAATAAGCACATGTGTTTATGTTATTTTTTCTGGAAAAAGCAGAAAACTTCAATAGTTTTCCCCAATGCATGGGGAAATAGTCTTCCCATCTAATCATGCTTCCTGAAAATTGGAAGATTAATAGGGTCTGCCACAGAGTTTAAGGGGCAGTGTGATTCTGTGTTAACTCCTGCCTAGCTGACACTTTCCTGCCCAAATTCTGGTGGCTTTGTTAGGTAGGAACCCCTGTCAGCAGCAGTGGATTAATTTTTCTAAGCCTTGCCCACCTGATGTGAGGCAAGAAGTTTTTATAAGAGCCTTGTCTGGTGGCTTTTTTTGTGCCAACTTCTCCTGTGTGTTCATCTGAGCAACAGAACCCTAGGACTGGAGAGGGGAACAGAGGGAATGTTTGTCCCCTGTGTGTGCCGAAAGGATGGTTGAGGCAGCTGCCAAGGGATGAGTCTCCTAAAGAGCCTGGCAGAATGGAAGAGAAGAGCTGCTGCTGCAGCAGGAATGGGGACAGGGGCACCTGGGGCAGTGTCAGCTGGAGCTGTTCACACACAGAGCACAGCTCCCCAAGCTCAGCTCTGCCCCTGTGCCTGGACAAGGCTCCTCTCTAGGGCTTGCAAGATAAGCAAAACAAGCAGCCCATGTATTTTCACTCAGAGCAAGAGTGAAGCTGAAGGCAAGAGTTTCTTTGTTAAATAATTGGGGACATAAGGGAGAGAATCAGATTTTGATCCTCTGAGATTCCACTTGAAAAAGCAAAGTGCACAGCTCCTGGCTGCAGTTCTTTGCCTTGATGGTAGGGCTATGCAGGTTCTCTTGACTTCAATTTGAATTTACTTTCCATGTTGGTTTTGTTTTTCTGAAGCAGGAAAGACTTTTAAAGTCCCCAAACTATTAGCTAGAAAACCTCAAAACCACAAAGATTACTAGATACATTTTTTATAAAGTGATTAGTAAGTAAAAGAAATAAGATTTTTTTCTCCAATCAGGTTCCAACTTCTGCATCTTGGGAATCTTCATTATTATTTTTGACTTGTTAAAGGTAGAAATGTTGTTTTAGTTCTAGCTTTCTTTTATTGAGGATCATTTAGTCTGTTTTAGCTCTCTTTCTCTAAAGCAGCTGGCATTGTTGTTTCACAAACAGCTTATCATAGGTTTCAACCCGCGATGCTTTTTCACTTACCAGAATCTGCTTTTCTTTTCAGTTTTGTTTTAACTCACTGGGGATTCGTCAGAACAGAGTCTTAGCTGTTTGCAAAATAGTTATGAAATCAGCTGAAAGACCTCTCTCCCAAAAACATTTTGAGGCGTGTAGGATTATGAGTTCTTTGATAGGAGATCCTGAGATCCAAGCGTGGTTTTGGGGCCAGGAGAAGGTGACTGGGAGCTGAGATGCAGGGCAGGGGTGTAGGCAGTCATGTTTTGATTAATAAATAATTTTCTAAATACTTTGAAATTTTGGTAAATCATACAGATGGAATAGTAATTAGAACTTTTCCATTGAATTTGAGACATTTCTGTGACTTTAAAGTAGCTGAAGACATGGTTCAATGACTAGAAAGTGAAATGGAACTTATTTAGCTGCTGCAAATAACCCTTGTACATTCACCTGTTGCATTAGCTGTTTGAGTGGTTTGTGTTTCTTACTGCTTATTGTTTGGAGTGTTTGTTTGTTTGTTTGTTTGTTTTGACTATGAGTTCTCAAAAAACTTGCATTTAAGTTATACCAGACATGAAGTTCAATGCTCAGATTATGATAGTTGAGTGGCACACGTTTTGGGACAGCGTGCTCCTGAAAACCCTTCTGGTCCAATTGTGTATGAAATTTATGGCATTTTATTTGGTTAAAAGTTCTGAAAGTGTAACTGCTACAGTGCTACCATGACATTTTGCAATTGCACTTTTCTTAGCAGATTACCTCAGCATCCTGGGACTTGTATGCTTGCATGTGCCATCCCCGTTGGAGCCTGGTGGATTAGGGGAAAAAGGATAATGCATTCCAATCCTCAAGCTTTGGATTTAGAGCAGAAGGTAAAGCAACCTGGAGATTGCTCTTATTTAAGGCAGTGACTCTGTTGCAAGTAAATATTCCCAATATACTCAGTATATCTCACACTTTATCCAAGGCAGTTGTTTAGCAGGTAAAAAGCCTTGAGAACGTTCTGCTGCTAACACAGGAGGCATCTGCAGAAATTCAAGATCATGAGCAACCTGCTGCAAACTCTGTCATCAGTGTGACCTAACCAGAGGGAATTTTTTAATACTTGATGACAGAATCAATAAGACAAGGAAAACACACAATTCCCCTAGGAAAACACACAATTACTCCATGTCATGACAGCAGCTCCTCAGTGGAACCAGCACAGCACTCAAAATCCATCAACTATTTCAGCAGTAGTTCAAGGACCTTTTATTAGTATTTTGCCTAACATAGGGCAAAATCATAACTTTACTGTCTTATGAAATGAAAAATTAGTGTTGCTTGGGTGTTTAGAAAGTTGTAGTAAAAATACAGAACAAATCAGCAAATAGAGGTTTGATGGTTGAAGCAATATGTCAGAAACCATTTAAATTTCGTCTTTGCTACATGACAAAATTGCCTATGACATGAGGGATATCAGTTTTAGAAATGTTTAGCTGCTGGGCAGCCCAAGCAAGTCTTCATTTCCAGCCACAGAGAAGCATTCATTTCTTCTAATTTCTTGTATTGCTTCAGATTTCTTTAGGTAAAGCTGTTGTTATTGTTATTGTTATTAACCCGAACCTTATTTCTGGCTATCGCAGTTCCTTGCACGATCGTACTTAGCACCACATGAGCATAAAACAAGAACAAAATTCTTGCATCATAAGGGAACTTATTATCTAGACTGATGAAGAGTAAACTAATATGCCCAGAAAAGGAAGAATCAGGATTTGGAGCAACCAGTACCAGTCAGCTCCAGCTGTGAGAGTCTGGGCACGTCAGGGCACATCAGTGGCCTGCTCACTTCAGAATTTCCTTTACTCATCACTACAAAGAAGAGTTTTGAGGTGGGTTTAAAGAAGGGTAATATATTTGTTCCAAAGGAGCTTTTTCTATGCCTGAATTAAAGCTCAGGAAAGAACCTGTCTCTGTGTTAATAAAAGCAGAAGGAAAGAGAGGGAAGTGGGCTGGACACTGACCTGGAAAAACAGAATGGCATCAAGTCAGCTTTCTTCAATGAAAATTATTTTTGCCTATTTAGGAGTAAATAATTATAATGGTTTATCATTATTCCTTTTCATACTGTAAGTAATTATATTTTCAGTGCATAATACAGAAATTCCTCTGCCTTACCTACCTGAGGGAAAAAAAGACCCTGGGATTTTGTGGGAGTGTGACAGAGTCAATCTGCCAGGTCACTCCATATTTATATTTCAGTCATCCTACCATCAGAAAAACCTCCATAAGCCTGGATAGGAAAATGCATTAGCAATATCAGTTGTGGCAAGAAAAAAGGAGTGCCTCTCAGATTCAGGATTTGAGTAGCAGGACCTACTCATGATCAGTATTATTGAGCTAACTTTAGCTTTTGATCCTCCAAGGATTTTCCAAACCTGAGGGTTTTTGTGCAATCACTCCTATTCCTAAATTCTGATCTCCAAAATCTCCCAAGCATGTGGTCTGTCATAAAGCTGCTTACTTTTTGTCAACAAGCAACATTGTGAAACAACTGGAGAGCTCTGCAGGCTGTTTAACTCAGGGCTAAGTTTCCCTCAAGCATGCATGGGTGTATATTCCAAGGATGTTGCTCTGAGCAATCTGAAGATTGCTTGATAGAGGTTCTTTATCTCCTGCATTACAGTTCTAGATGTTATCACATTCAAAACATATTTGAACTTTTTGGTAAACATTCAGCATCTCTTGGAAGCAAAAAAACATATCATGGCCCTCTTCCATAAGAGCTGGCAACAGTGGTTTTAGCTGCTTGGGGGCAAATTCATGTGGGAACACTGATGTCTTTGGAATACTCTCCTTCATTTCAGCCATGGAAAAGGGCCTGCTAAATTCTGTCCTTGAAGAGTATAATTAATAAAATCTTATAAAGAAATTCAGTAATAGATATTCCAATAGTCATGTGAAGAGTTGTAACCATGGTGGTGCACTGAAAAGTAAAAGTCACCAGGACGGTGACTTCTTTTTTCATTTAAAAGTGCCAGAAATGTGAATAACTGACAAAAGACTTCCAGTGCCTTGATTCTTAAAAGTTCTGCTCTGAGGTTTCCCCACCATCAGCATCAGGTTCAGTGGTTATGAAGTGAGGTGACTTACAAGACCTTAACAAAATCTGAACACCAGACTTGACTAGAAGCAGAGAACATCACTCTTTTCCATGTGGCAGTCTTTTTCAGGGACACCCTTAAAACAGAATTTGTGAGTCTCATCTACCCCCAGACTGACTGATTGATTGATCAACTCCATGTTTAGGAAGAAGGATCAAAATGGCAAAAAATGGCTTTCAATTAATACAATTCTAAATCTTATCTCTGCTGATTTTCAGTGACAGAACTGAATGCAGGGTTTGAGTGATAGGAGTTTATTATCCTGTCTCTGCACCTACTTGCAGCAAAAGAGCAACATTTTTTCCTTTCCCCTGTTCAAGTTGTGACTCACAGTTCAGCAGCTAAGTGGGGCATACATTGCAAGAACTAGGCTATGAAATTACCTGTGAGTCTGACATTTCCAAAGCAATGTCACTCAATGATCTTGTGCCAGCTTGTGTCTTGGGGTGCATCAAGCACAACACATCACCAGCCGGCTGGAGGAGGTGACTGTCCCGCTCTACTTTGCACTGTGCAGCTTCACCTCAAGCAGTGAGTGCAGTTTGGGGCACCACAATACAAGAAAGACACAAAGGTGTTAGGGTGTGTCCAGAAAGAAGAAAAATAAGAATTATCTCTGCTCCAGATTTGCCTACCAACTATCCCAGGGCCATGAAGTATTATTTAATTGTCCTTGGACTACTCTTCACAGCTTTATTACCACCCATATGGAAGAGAACCAATGGGTAATGCTCCAAGGGCCTTGCACCAGGCTGAGAAGTTTCCTGCCGGTGTCCTAAGACCAGACTCCAGGGAGGCAGCAGAGTTCCCTAACAGGAGCTTCTGTCCAGCAAGTAGGACCCTCTGTTCACCTCAGAAGGGAGTCACCCACAACTATAACCCACCTTTCCTTCCTTGTGGAGGTGGTCTTGATACAAAGGACAGGCCAGTCTGGCCTTCACAACACCTCTGGTGTAGCTGGACCACATCATCATCCTCCACATCATCCACTGAGTGGCCTTCCACATGCAAAGCCTCATTCCTGTTGTACAGAGGCATTGAAGAAGGTGAGGGAAGGCAAGGAGGGGCTTCTCCTGCCACCTGTGACATGTGAACACAGACCCACAGTGACTCTGTTTGCCAGCAGTTCTTTTCTTGGGAGGTTCTTCTTGACTCGCAGTTCGTTTCCACTCATGAGTAAGATTTTTTCATTCCAAGCTGTAATTGGTGATATGAGCCACAGAGTTCAAGTTCTTCCAGTGCAATCTTTTATGTGGCTGTTCAATGTACAGCAGACAACAGACAGGACTTTTACCCCTGAAATTATTGGAGTGAACTCACTCTGATGAACTTTCTGATCACTGGACTGACCTGGATCTACTCATGAAGGAAAATATGGACAGCAAGGGACTGAATACATAGAGAAGCTCTCTGATGACAGTGGTAATGGAAAGAATGTCAGCATGTAAAGCATGACAAAAAGACAAAAATATGCCTGTGGCTAAGGATGCAGGATGCAATTTTTTAAAGTTGTATAACTTAGTTTATTTGGGAATTTAGGTCTCTTTAAGTTTAATTTTCTGATAAATTTTGCATTATTTGCAATCAATTTACTGGTCTCTGCTTGGAGGCAAGAAAAACAAGGCTCACATCTCTTTTCCTTTCAAAGGCAGGAAAAGAGGAACCTGCCTTTGGAATAACATACAGATGAAACAGCCTACCTTCCCAGCAGATGTCCAGGAAGGAGAGTCTGGGAACCACAAGCAGGTGGATAGTAGGAATGAGAACCAAAGTATAATCTCTCTAGGCTCTGTATTCTTAATTTTATCCTTGGATTTGCATGTCTGCAAGCTAGATGGATCTATCAGGATCAGTCTGAGACCTGAGTTTCATTCATCAGGTTGCTCTCTCCCAGTTTGAAATTCTTCCTCGGAAGGCGAGAATCCATAATCCAAGTGGCATCAGCTCACACCAGATTTAGATGCTTATGCACACTTTTGCTAAATCCAATTAGCTGTCAGAGTTGAACTCTGAAAAACCAGGTAAGGAGTAAAGGGTGTGGTAACTTGCTGGTGTACTTTAGTCCCTAACAGCACTGGAAAGTTTTGGGTGTATGCAAAGCAGTTAACTCCTGAAATTACTCTTTGTTTAACAAGAGTCTCAGGCATAGTTGAGCCTACATAAACATCAAAATAGGAGCTGTAATCTGCACTGTGGTAGTTACTGTCAAAACAGGAGAGGCAGCACACAACAAAGGGAACTTGAGAGCTGGCACAGATGGGTTCCCCTACAGTGTCTGGCCAGACAGAGCTAGGAGAGTGAGATCTGAAAACCCTGTTGGATTTTCTCTGAAGTCCATATGTTACTTGAAAGGGCATTAGAAAGACACACCTGTTCCTAGCTGGAGAACTTGCTAAAACACCTTAAGCCTACACATGACAATCTGTACCCAGCCCATATGTTGGCAGATGCAACTTCAAGTTCCTGGGGGGAAATGAGGTTGCTGGGATGGGAGAGACTCTTTGCTCAGTAAATTGTTGAAGATTGCCTTTTTTTCTGTCTAGTAAATTTTTTCATTGCTTTCTATGGAGTAAATGCATTTTGTAATCAGTGCACCATTTCACCGCTTCCTCTTTCTGCCGTGCACAGCAGCAGCAGTTACTTGTGCTGAAGGCAGCTGGCATGGGACTTACAGGGGTTATTGCGAGGCAATCCCCGATGGAAGACTGAAAAGAAACTGAGTCAGTAGCTCAGGGGAAAGTACAGTTCAGCTGGGTGCTGACATATGTGCACTGTCACTAAGAGAGCAGCTTGCCATGGCCAGCCCCAAGCAGGGCTGGTGTTGGAACCCAGGACATCCCTCTGGCTGCCCTGGATGGCTCGAGCCCCTGGCAGGGGGCTCAGAGACCCTAGCACGAAGCCAAAGGCACCTGCGCCTTTGATTTTGATCCATGGAGAAAATGACCAACGTTATGTGAAGAGTTACAAGTCATGAGAGTTTAAGCAGAATAATACTTTGTCACAGGGTGAAAAGGTGGAATTTTGGGGTTTTTAGAATAGGGGTTCAGGAGGCAAGATGGAGGGATTTGGGCATGCCCTGTCCTTCTTCCTTTTTCTTCTTAGCCTCCATCTTCTGTGTGATGCTGGCACTTCTAGACTGGTTTAGAGTAGAGATGGACTCTCTAACATAGGTGATGGGTATGGGAAAATAATTGTAAATAAAGTACACATAGTTCTCAGTATAAAATGTTGACACCCCCCCAAGGGCAGTGCAGTGTGCCACGGACAGACCTGCTAGGCAGACCTCTGAGGGTCAGGAAAAGAATGTAAGAGATAAGAGAAAATAAACAACCTTGAAAACCAGAGCCAAGGAATTCCGACTCCTTCTTTGAGCGCCGGGCTTTCTAACATTCTTGGGGTCATCTTGACCACAGAGATCCCGACAGGCTGGAAGGTGTAAAGACTGAGCAAAACACAACCCATCCGAGCTCATGGCTCTGGCCATGACTACAAAAGCAGGTTCTTCTCCCAGATGTTGCTTCTCTTCCTGCTTATCCAGACCGGCCCTTTGGCACTACAGCCTTAGCCATGGTACTAAGGTTGAGTGTAAAGTCTGGAAAGCATTAATTGACTTAGAGCCATTAAGCCTCACCCTGTCTCACGTCCTCAGAGCCAATCAAAGGTGCAGCATTGCTGTGGCAAAGAGAGAGTGCTGCTCAGCCCAGACCAGGGTGGCAGGAGTAACCTTTGTGCCCAGAACACAGATAAAGTTTGGGAGCTATTAAACTGAAGGAAGTGAGCGATGGAGAGGAAGGCAGGCTTCCAAAGGAAATGTGGGGTGGGGTGGTAAAACCCAAGCACAGCAAGTATGTGATATCCAGAAGGGAAGAGGACACTTATTGGATCCACATGTCACAACAAAGAGCAGTAGAAAGAAATCTCTTTAAATGTGGGCAGATAGAGCATTAGGGAGATCCAGCATGTCTTTCACACAGATCCCCAGCCCCGAAGCAGGAACTCCACTCCATCTCTCCAGGAGCTCCCTCTAAGTGCTCTGAAGCCTTCATACAATCCCTGCCAGAAGCCTCCCCCAGTGTGTTCTGTAGACTAAAGGCCACTTTAGCTGGGGAAAGATAACTGATAACAGAATGTGGCCTCACTTCTCGTCAGGATTCAGCTACTTCCTATGGTTGCTTCTTGGTTTTTTTCCCCTCTGGTTACTTTTAGAGGGCTACACATGGTCTTAGGAAATGGCTGGAGGGCATAATCCTATTAGAAGCAGAGAAATCACCTTTTCTATTCCATGCTTCAATTGCAGGCAGGAATTCCAGAGTTCCCTCCTTGCACATTGGGTATGAGAAGGACTCAGTGTCCTGTGGCAGAGTACCTTATAGTTTTATAAGGTGATTTAATTTCTTGAGGAAGCTTCAGAACATTCATCCCCAATTTTTTGTGCTTCAGGAATGGTTTGTTTGCTTTGCAAAAGCAGTAAGGGCCTTGCAAGGCATGAGGCAGAAAAGGGCTGACATTTAGTTGTCCCTGTGGAGCTTTCCCAGAAAATGTTACCTAACTCACTTTGTTGATACTTGGTGGATCAGTGCCCAAACTTCACCACATTAGGTTATATCAATAAAAAAATACATCCTAAAGAATACTTTGTTTTACAAGCTCCTGCACATTTCTTTGCCTGACTGCCTATGCTACAGGAAACCAGTTAGCTCCATTTAGAGCCACAGAAAAGTACCACAAAGGAAAAGACTGCAGTTTGCAAAGTTGCTTCTGTTATTCTTGAGCAATCAGAATAGCATAATTCCTTCCAGTGCTGCACTATTTTGAGCTCAGAAACATCTATGTGACTTGAAATTTCATTGTCCTTAATATCATTTTCACCAAGAAAAACTACTGCAAATGAAAGTGTTCATAGGTACAGACAGTTAAACCTTTGAAAAATCTGAGCCAGCATGTAATGTTTTAGAAGCAATTTTTTAAAAAGTTGATTTTGAATGAGCTACTGTGTTTCAATTAATAACTCCATAGGAACTCCACAACATTATAGCTTTGTGTATTTTCTGCAGAATAATGAGATCTCTGTTTCTGAAACGGTAGCTGAGCAATTCCAGAGTTCTGCAGTGCTAATACATAGTGGTGAAGGAAGTAGGGACAGGGAAGTGTATGCAGAGAATCCTGTTATCCCAGGCAGTGTGGTAAACGCTCATGTGGACACAAGCCAGAAGGATGTGGAAGCCACAGGCTTCATTCCCCCATGGATTATTCATTTCTGACTGTTAATAGTGAGTTGTAATCTCTAAAGAGTGTTTGGAGATGAGGTCTTATCAATGTGCTGGATTAAACTAAATAAATTTGATCACCTACTTCTCATTGTTTGAGTAGGGCAATTTGGGAAATTGTCCCTCTGCTTCACACAAGCTGGAATACCTCTCCTTTAAAACAGATCAATCTGACAGCTTCAGAGAGGTAACAAAAGAAATGTTTGTAAGGCCTTGACCAGAAGGCAACTATCAGGACATGATTTTTATATTTCCCGGTAAAGATCTGTGCATTGTTAAGACACAAATATGAATAGCAGTGCCCCTCTGGATGAGTACAGCAAAACCTCTAAACCTTTCTGGGTTTTTCTGCTGGGTCTGATCTCTCTGTTCAAAGCTCATTGCTGCCTGATCCGATGAAGAGTAGGGCAGACTGGAAAGATGCTCTGAGCTGTAAGGTGATGGAAAAGCCATCTCTGTAATGGGTGGTGATGGGAGCCTTTCCTTGTTCAGTTCAGTTAAAATCAGGCACAGATCTTTGCGGAGACATGGAGAATGGTTTTGGTTTCTCTGCCTTACGAGGAAGAACACACAAGAAGCCTCATGGCAACTAGGACCAGCTGCTGCAGTCATGAATTTTTATGAAGGGATTTCTGGCAACCACATTAAATAATGCCTTTAGCCAACATGTCGGCTCTCTGAGCTAATTTCTATATCACCAGCACTGCAGATGGGTGATCTGCTGCAGCACTGGCAGACAGCTAAAGTTATGAGCTCCAACAACAAAAGACTTCTACTTAACAATGTTTTCAAGTTTGCAGTTTCTCTTCCACTCAGGGCAATGGTAATACTAGAACTATGGGAGGGAGAAGAGGAGAGAATATTCCTCCAATCCCCAGGACTCAGTTGTTTTATGAATTTTAACATCAATTGAACCTTTTTACATCTTACTAATGGTTCTAGCTTATAAGATACTGGAATTCTTCACATGTAAGGTTTCTTTAAAATAAGACAAGAGTTCACCCTTCAGTGACTGATATCTCAGCCCAAATTAGCCTGTATTATGTCATTCAGCAATACTAGAAGAACAAGCTCTGTTTCACTTTATATGCATCACCTGCAAGATTTCAAGACTGAGGATGGGAAAACTGTCAGCATTGTAGCAGAGGACATGTGCAGGCAGATGAAAAGAGAATCTATTCTGTAGAGTGCAGGAGAGACCTGCTGGCAAATGATTCTGAAAAGAAATGCCACAGAAATCAAGCCAGTAGGTTTGTATTATGATAGTAATTACTCTCCATGATGTTCATTGAAATAGGAATTCTGTGATTTTCCCCTCAAACTCCACAGCACTGAAGAATGACAGAATCCAGAGTAAGTTCCTTCATCAACTTATTTTAAACTCTCATGATGATTATTCACTGATGATACAACCACCACACCACTTTGCCAGCATTGTTTTTATTTCAAGAGCTTGTGTCCTACTGGTGCTCTGCAGCTCATTTGATGCAGGGAAGAGTGGTGGCTGCATTTATAAAGGATGCTCATGAATGTTCTGCTATTAATTTTTTTTAATTAAATAAAAATAAATAAAAATAAAAATTAAAAACTGGCTCAGGAGATGTTTTTGATTTCTGGTTCTATATTTGAAAGCATCCTGAACTCTGTGTGCATGATGATGCCCCTTACTTTGGAATTGTGGATTGTCCAGCTACACAGAAATAAGCTGGTTTTGCACTGAAAGGCTTATCCTGTAGGAAACTGGAAAAGGGGAATGGGCATAGAAGGGAAATGATGCACATACAGCTGTAGAAAGCATTGTGAGCGGGGAGAGGACTTCCCTCCTTGCTCTGGTTCATCAGGACATGTTGGCAAGGTTGTCCCCAAGGTTTCATGAAACATCCTTTCCTTTGACCATGTTTCCTGACAGACACACACCATGTGGTTGTGGTTTTCTAGAGTTCTGTTTTGACATCTTCTGCAGAGTGGACAAAGCTTGTGAAAAAAAAAAAAAACAAACTGAAATCCACTAATCCGTTACATACTCTTGGAAAACAGCATGTTATCATCTACCTGCCTGTGCTTCTGCAGCTGCTCAGTACAGGCTTGGTCCTTTTCCATGTGGGTGAACCAAAGAGTTTTAGGAGATTTTCATGCACATGGATTTCACACTGTTCCTTGCTGGTGCTCCTCCTGTTTGATTACAGCACGGCTATACAGAGCTTAAACTGCAATAAAACGGTTTAGTGAAAGTAGTACATGGTGATCTCTGATTTCCTCTTAGGAACTACAATCCTTCTTAATTATTTTCTGGAGTTTAGTTGTTACTTTTGTGGTTGGACTTCTCTTCTAGCCAGTCCCCCCTGTTTATGCAAATACCCTCCCTCTTTTCCTTTTTGGAAGCATAGTATTTGAGGGCATTTCTTAAGCAGTGGAAACCCTCAGAGTCTTGTGCTGCCTTAGTCAGAGCACTTTTAAGGATAACCTCTAATCTGTGTGAGTGAATGACTGAGTAACTGAAGGCCGAAGGAAACCTTGGAAATGGGAGCCAGAGTCAGTGTTCAGCAAATAACAAAACCTTTTTGGCTTTGTTCACATCAAACATTTGTGTTTGCCAAGAGAGGGAGAAACTTCTGTGTGACTATTTAGAATGCCACCTGCTCATTTAGCATTATGAATTGCATCTAAGCCGACTCTTAAATTAATCCTGTCTTCAAAGACTGGTTAGTAGTTTTGAAGGAGGAAATACTCTCTTACAGAGATTTGTCCTCAGCAATCTGTACATATTTCTTCACTTCTTATTTCTCCCCTGTGCTGGAAAAGGGAATGTACAGACCAGGCTCTAGATCAGTGCAATAAGCAATGCTTATTCTTCATAAATAGAGAGCTATGCTGGTATATAATTGATTATTTGACTAGTGGGTAAAAAATCAATGTTGTATTAAACCTCTCTAGCTGGAATCAAATGGAAATTGTTTTGTGAAAATATTTCATTTTCTTTAAAATATTAAATAGAAATTGCTTTTAAAAATAAAAAAATATTTTTCTTACACCATCCAAAAAAACCAGAGCAGACGTGTTTTGCCAGCTGCACTTTCCTATGTCTAAAACAAGGCCTACTGTATAGCTTGTGAGGAGGGCAAAGTGGATAACACCTAGAATCTCCGCCCCCAAATTCTCACAAAAAATTGACAAATGAGGTGGAATACCCTGATGTAAAAATAGGGTTATTTTTACATGCCTTTTTGAGCTTTAAATATATATTTTGGTCATATATACAGGCTTCTTCCAATAACCATGAAACTTAGGTAAAAGCAAATGAAGGAAATGTTAGATTTTTGCTTAATAAAATTTCTTTCAATGCAAGGAAGAAAAAATTTTCAAACTACAACATTTCTACTAAAACCCTTGGGGCTGGGAAATTGAACTGAATTGCTGAAAAATGGAGGGACAATTCTAGCTTTTGTTGCATTATGAAAGGTGAGTACAGTGTTATCCCAGAACTCCAGCAAACTGGAAAATGTGGCGTTTCTGATTTCTGAAGGCTGGTTTTCAGATGCTTCCTGCATTTAACTACTGTTGTGTTTCTGAATTCTGACACCATGGCTGTATTATTGTTTAAGTACAAGAAGGAGGTGGAATTGATTTAAATAATAATAATAATTAGATTCAGAGCCTCTCTTGCTTTAAAATCAGTCTTCTGATGAATTTGCCTGTTGTGCAGTGATGTTCATCCTATCAATAAAGTCAGAGATGATGAGAAACATCTCACTTGGCTGAGGTTATGCTCGTATTAAATAGCACAGCCCTGCTAAGTAGAGATGACAACAAAGCAATAATATTTAAACACTATTGTAAATCTGAGGAAGAAATGGCAATCTTAAGTGTAAACCTCCTTCTTTTTAGCCTGTGTCCTACATACATGCATTGATGGGCTCCATTTAAAGTACAGTGTAAATGTTTAGTGAGACTCTCTCTCAGGTCAGCTCTTATTAATGTTGAGTGTGTGCAGAACAGTTTGCAGAATCTGATTCTTGGTTTCTGGCAGAGTGCCTTTCCTTTCTATTACACTGGAAGATGGAGGAAAGCAAACTGCCAGGGAAAAGTAGTGAACTGACAGCAGAGAGCTGCAGCCTATAATGGGTGTAAAAGCATCCCAAACCATATTTAGACAAGAACTGAAGCAGTCACTATTTATTCTCTTTCAAGAATGGCAGTTTTGAAGCCATTTCTCTTACATGAAGTAACATGTGAACAGTTTTCAAATTACTGTTGCTTGCTTAATAGAATAAAAAACTGAAAAGTCAAATGATGCCAGTGAAGCTGCTAAGCTTCTGTTGCTTCCTTTCAGACTTTTGCTGCCCACCAAAAGTCTTGACTCATTGCAAGTCTTTGCATTTGCTGAGAGCAACAGTAGAAAGTCATCAATAATAACAGCTTCTATCTTCTCCCCCACCACTGCTGGGTTTATTTTTTAGGAAAGGAAAATCTGAGCAGATTTGTGCAGGAAGAGTCACCTACCCAGACAGATACACAGCCAGTGCCTCTGCCTGTAGCTGGAGAAGGTTCTCTTTTGCTTAGCTTTGTTTTCTGCCTTGGATGTCCTGCCCTGCAGTCCATGAGCTCAGGAACAGCAGCTCCCAGCTTTCTGGGAGATACACACCATGCCAAATAAAGGGGATGGAAGGCTCAGTGCCAGCTATTTTTCTTGCTTTGGGAGTAGTAGCTGCTCTGTTGGGGGCAGGGGGACAGATCCAGGAAGGTTTTATTCTTCAGAGCTTTGTAATCCCCCTCTTCACTGGACAGCTGGGGACACAGCAGGCAACCTTTCAATTAAGTGGAAAGAGTAGGAAATTTTCCACTGACAGATTTTCCCCCTCTTGACCAGACAAATTTGCAAAACTGAACACTGTTATTTAAAAAAAAAAAAAAAAAAAAAAAAAAAAGGTAGTTCTTGCAAAAACAAGCTGATAACCTTCTTTCAGGGAGAGAATTGAAAAAGATTTGAGCTTCTTTTCTTCTACTTAGTTATTCCTGAATATTAAAAAGCAGGGATTTTTTTTTTCCAAGCCAACCTTTTTTTTACATGTTTAAGTAAGATCTTAAACAATACTAAATTTCTAATTTGAAATGTACACATTTATAAACTATATAAATAAAAAATTCAGTCTGAAATATGTCCAGGATTGTTGGTTCATGAACATGAGTTTTTTGGGGTGATTTCATAGTTATGTTCTGATTTGGGAGAGATTTTCAGCATCTTACAAATACTTAGGGAATACAAAAGCCATTCCCCCCACAGCTGCTAGACGTGGTGGTGAGAGTTTGGAAAATATTAATCCATTCCCTGCACTTGACAGAGGTTACCCACCAAATTCCTTTCACTTAGACTGTCAAATTGCTTTCATTAGGAATAAATCTTCCCTTTTCTGCACTGACCAGCAACTGAACTAACACCTTACATGTAATAAAATCTTAATTTTCTGTGTTTTTCTTCAACATCTTTTTTGTTGAAGTGTAAGAGTCTTATTTTGTCGCACATAAGGGTGGAAAACATCCCAGCTTCCCTCACCAAATAGCATGGCCAGGGAAATGTGTGAGCATACTTTATCCATACTTCAAAACAAAAGCTGTGGTTTACGAAGTCTTTGAATCCTTTGTGCACTGGTTGTGGGTAGAGATGATTGAACTCTAGCCAAAGGTTTTGAGAGGGCACTGCTAAGTTTATTAAACATCTGGGAGGCAGACCAGGTTTCCTGCAAGTCATTTGGTACAGAAGCTTCTAACTTCTAACCAGGGCTTTGAGGTTCGCAATTACAGCTCCTAAGAGCCATGGCTGTCACAAGTTGAAAGGATTCATTTCCTCCATGACTTACCGGGACACGGTTGGGATGGCTGGAAGTGACAGAAGAGAATGTCTTTCAAGCTAATAGATCATCCATTACAGCAGAGTCCCAGACTGGCTAAGTGCCAAGCAGACACACAAGAGAAACAAACCCAGTGCTAGTAAAAACTTAAAACAAACATAGTGGGATCACTTTCTCCGTTTGATAATCCATTGAAATGGACACTATTTCATCCTCGTGACACTTGCAGCACAGGATTCTGCACTCCAAAAGCAGTTCAGAGCCCTTCAGTTCCAGAGCAGTTCAGCAAGGGTTTATGAACATTCCAAAATTCAGGGGAAGGATGGGTTTTGGCTATGGGAGGAGGTGGTTTATTTGTTTTAATTTGAGGTTTGGTTTTTGAGGGATAGGGGATAGTGGTGTTGGTTTTGTTTTGAGGGCTTTTTTCTGCAGACATCCTTTTCTCCTCTTTATCCTGTTGTTTACCTAAACCAGTGAGTCTGTTTCTTATAGCCCAGATCTCAATATTGCAGCACCGGCAAAGATATTCAAAGTTTCGCCGGCCAGAGATGAGGCCTCGCTGCCTGGAATAGCAAAGTGTGGCTGCTCTTCCATGCAGGTACTCTGTTGCTGCAGCCACTCCTCCAGCAAACCTTTCCGAGCCCCCAGGATGGCAAATTTTAGTACAAAGGGGTTTTTTTTTTGGCTGCCTGTGTGAGTGTAGTGAGTCTGCAGGACATTATTATTCAAACCTTTGAACCTGTGTCAGGTTGTTAATGTGTTAATGTTTATTCAGGGGTCAGAGACTGCTGGCAGGTGTCACAGTAAATGGGAGGCTGTCAATAAGCAAATGACTTGCCATTCACAGTGTGATTGCTGTCAGCAGGTGACAGGATGTCAGACGGAAAGTGGAGAGGATGGGGAGGCAGGAGAAACTGCAAATGTTTCCTTGTCTTGAGGAAGTGAGGGAGAAGCCTCCAGCAACAGCCATGGCAAATCAACATTTAAACAGCAAAAAAGATCCCAACATGCAGCTTTGGGGTAATGCTACTAAAGGAACAGTTTAGGTCTTCTAAAGCTTCGGGCAAATGGCATTGACTCCTTTGGGAGCATTTCCACTTCTCCATCAGGAAGGAAGATAGATTATATTTACTGGTACTCCTATTTCTCCCATATTTGTACATCATGCATATAAAAAGAGGCGAGGTCCTAAACGAGTGGGTTTATCCATAATTAAAGACAGTGATTGTACAAAGTATGTTATTTCTTCTAGATAATCTGCTTTTAGGCACACTTCCCAGTCCATAAGGTTCTGACCTCCCAAGCCACAGAGGACCTGGGGATCAGGATTCTGTTCTCAGTGTTAGGTGTTCACATGCTGCATCATCTGCCTCTGAAAACGCCTCCATTTCTTTGTCAGTAAGACAAGCTGGAATATTTTTCAGATTTGCAAAGACTCATTAATTAAGATACTTTGGGGAAGTTTTATAGAAATAAAAGGGAGACAATTATTTAATGTTGGACAGTTTATTCCTTTGGGACAATTACACAGAGGTCACTGATAATACAAGTGACTGCAATTAAAAAAACAGCATCTTTTAATGATAAAAACTGAGATTAAGCCACACTGAGTCAGGATCAACTTTTCCCCTCCTTTTCACACTGTCTTGGTGCTAACATGGAGGGCACAGAGAATATAAAACATCTCCTCAGCTCTGGTGCCCAGTGCACTGAAGGGGATCACTGCAGTGCAAGTCCAGCTCAGCCCCTAAAACCTGTGACTGATTTTGTCCATCATGAGAAGGTCTGTGTGAATCATGCTGACAAATTTTCATACGTGCTCACAGGGCAGGCACAGAGCTTGTCTGAATTTGGGCAGTTCTTGCATTAAAGGCAAAACATTCAAGAAAAAATTAGAGGGAGCATATTCTTTCAATTTTCAAGACCCTGTCCAAGGTTTTGCACAGATTTTCCTTCAGTAGGTAACAGGAAGAAATAAGAAAGCTACAGTCAATACAGTAAAATGAGCAATAACACTAGATTTTTGTCCACCACCTTTTCAGAAGAGCATAAACAATATTTTCTGAATTTTGTCCTAGCCTGAAGCAGGAACTTGCCACCAACACTTTGAGGTCCAATTGCTAAAGTTCTGACAAAGTTGTAAACAGCTAAAATCAAAGTGTCATTACAACAGATCTGCCACAGGGACTACTGTGTGCCTACAATTCAAGTGCCCTGAGTGCTTTTACATCTCTAATGTCCACACACAACTCCTGTACTGCCACACTACTGCATCTAAACACTGAAGAATGTTGCCTGAATTCTTCTGTCAAATCACTGAAGTATGCCCTGCACTTCGCACTTCGCTTCAAACTTGAAGCCAAGGCAAAGTTTAAGTGATCTGCTGGACTGATACATCTATTCTGCATGTTTACAGAGTGAATTGCAGAAGTTTTTTGAAAATTCAGAGTGGTCAAGAGCTTTGGTATCTGGATCTGCAAGAAATTTAACAGATGTGTGAAATTCTGCAGGTGTCCCAACGATTTCATTTTCACAGCAGGAGTTCTGTGTACAGGTTTGAATGTGTGCTGGTGTTGCCAGACTTTTGAATTTCAGACAATTGCTTACTTTGAATTTCAGACAATTGATTTCACATTCTAAATCCTTCCCGTCCATTCATTTGCACAAGAGTACTCTTTGTGTACGGAGTTCTGCTGAGTACTTTAAATATGTTGTGCATGTTTTAGGTAACATGACTTCTCCACAGTGACTTCAATACTACTTTCCATTTACTTTGCCTTGAATCTCATTTAAAACCACAGGCTAGTTTTGGCAAGCATTAAGAGCTCTTAAATGGTTTGTAATCTGTTTTTAATATGATCCTAGTTCAAGTTCAAGCTGAATAAACATTGGGCTAAAATAAAACCTGATGTCTTTCTGCTTTATGCAGGGAACTGCTACAAACCACAGGGTAAGGGCTGATTTATTTGCACAGCAACAAGTCCTGAAAAGAAAAAAAAAAACGGGTACTGGCTGTTTTCTCTTAATTATTACTCTTTGGTGACCTTTTGGAGTTAGAGGAGGCAGACAGCAGCAAGTTTGGCCAATTGTTTTACATTGCTTTGACAGAGAACTGTCCAGACAGTTACCTGCTGAAACAAGAGAGAATGTTCTGTCTTGATGTTTAAAGTTCACCATCATTTAACTGTTTTACCATGTGTGCTTGGCCAGCAAATGATTGCTGGACAAACTGAGGGACATGGTTTCTGGTTTATCACTTGGAAATGATCAGTATTAGGCTGGGGCACATAACACAAGCCATCCTGCAGGAGGTCAGGATAAATCTGGAGATGGGGAGGGTGCAGGCTGTTTTATCAGTACACAGATTTTCAACCATGTGACAGAAGTTAGGCCACAACACAAGTTGCATAGAGTTAACAACTCTATTTTCACTATGTCCAGGCTTGATGAGCTTTCTAAAGCTGCATTTCCTCAAGTTATCTAATACCATTAAATTTACTTTCCCCCTACTCTCCATTCTTTATAACTTGCAACTCTTGTGTCTGAAAGAGAGATGGAAATCTGAGTATGCTGATTTGAAGCACATTAACTCACTTATTAGTCACCAGAAAAGTAAACAGAAATAGCTTGAAAAAATGCATCTTCATTCTATGAAAGTACCGAAATTTTACAGCTCTCAGTCCTTCAGCAGTTTATACTGGCACTGCTGTCAATCTCGCCTTTTCTGGAGTGGGTCTAAAAACCCAGGAGCCTGGTTACCATCAGCCAGAATTGTAGTTTGTTTGCCCAGGGATTTTCTCTCCTAAAATCCATTTTGTTTTGAAGTACATTGTTCTCACATGCTGACGTTGTATAGTAATAATAATGTGGGGCTGTGGATGACATTTTCCACAGCCCAAATCCACAGACAAAGCAGAGACCTGGTTTGCAGCCCAAGCCTGCAGCCGGTATTTCTGCCATGGTGGATGGACTCATGTTAAAGCCCAGCCTAGATGCTGGGTTTCCTACTGGCAGATCCATGAGGACTCGGCCTGGATTTTAGAACTTGTTTGACAAGAATTGGTTTAATTGGTTTAATCATTCCCCATGTCGCTTTTTTGGCTTTATTTGTGCTTAATTCCCTTAATCTGCATTGCTGTTGTGAGGACCATCATATCAAAATGGGAAGAATAAACAAGGAAAACATCTGAGCAGCACAAAGCAGGCATGTTCTGCACTTGCAGGGTTGACTCATAACTGTAATTCTTTACTCCTTCCAAGTTGTGATCTCCTCTCAACTCTTGCCAAGTGATTCATAACCACCTGCACTATGCAAAGGAGGCCTGAGCAGCACCACACAGAGTCACTTCCCTGGGATTTTCCTCCCTGCCAGGGAGCCCACGGGCTGCCTTCATTCTTGTCAGCCTGCACCAAAACAAACCAGAATAAACGTGCCTGTACTTGCAATTACTTCAGTAAAATATTTTCACTTTAATCAAAGATGTTGTCTGAGAACACAAGAGACAAGGGGAGGGAAAAGCAGTGTTTGCCCTTGAATCTGAGAGGGGCAAAAAATGAAAAAAAAAAAAAAAAAAAAAAAAAAAAAAGGAAGCCTCTTTATCTGGATGAAATCTAAATAAATAATCTTTTTTCCAGTAGATTTCTTATATGTATAGTAACATGGGGTGTCTGATGAAGGAAACTGTAGGGGTAAACAGGAATCAAGAAAGTCAGGTAGTCTGCTGCATTGAGAAACCTGTCACAGAGAGGAATTGGAGGCAGAACCACCACAAAGCAGAGCCTGAAGAAAATACATCACCATCCTCTGACATATTTGCCAAAATGGGAAAAGTACCAGGATATGTGCGCAAGTGCTGGGACCCATGACTTGGCAGTATGTCATCTTCCTTCAGAAACAGCATTACAATGTCATATTTTTATGTTTCACATTATATGTGACACTGTCAGAGCAGGTTTTTGTGTGAATCCAGAACATAAAGTCTTGCAAGTAATTTCTAGAATCCACAGTGAGACCACGTGCGTGTTTAAGTCCTAATTCCAAAGAGAGAAAGCTGCATGCACAAAGGCCCTTTGTGTTGGGGCTCCTTTTACTATTAGCTACATTGACAGCACAATTCCTTTTAAACTAGTTTTTACAGGTATTTATTTCTATATCCTTTACTTAAAGAATTGGGAAGGCAGGTAAGCAGGATTGTGTGACTGCCTCCAAAATCATCCTGGCCACAGGGTGTGAGGCTTATTCAAGCTCCTTCTATTCTTGAATGTAGAAATAGCAGCTAGAGACACCTGTCTCTCAAGCCTTTAACTACCAGGGATAATTTTTCTTCAGTTAGTGAAACATCTGATGCATGTAGTTAGCCTCACTTGTCAAGTGCAGGATCTGACCTGGCTGCTGCCACTCCACAGGAAGACCTTGGTTGGATGCTCTGAGGCGTCAAAAAAGGGAAATTGAGCATAGATCAGTAAATGTTAGGAGGCGGGGAGAGAGCAGGGAAAGTTGGAGTATTGCTCCCTAAATCCATGGTTCAATTGCACCTTGAACTATGCATATGCAGCTCCATTTCCCTCATCTCATAAGGTTTAGAGGTACTGCAAAAATGCTGGTGGAGGTTAACAAGGCTTGTCCAAGATTCGGATCCTGTTTATATAGAGTAACAGGGTAAACCTGGACTTTTCATCCTGGAAAAGTGCTGAGAGTGCTGTGCAAGAAGTGGAGAAAACTCAGAGTGCTCTGGAGAGAGCACAAAGAAGCAAAGTGTTCGCCACCCCCTCCAAGAGCAATGGGGCACCAGATCCAAGCTGGTGAACCGAGCTGCAGAGAAGACGAAGGGCGGTGGGTGAGGAGTTGCAGCGGATCCGTCCAAGACCTTTTTGAAGATTACGGAGCATGAACCGCACGGGGAACTGGATGAGAACTGGAGAGAGAGAAGAAACAGCACCGGGCTGAGGAAAGCAATCCTCTGTGCTGGAAATACAACCTGGGAGACTCAGAGGACGCACGGTGTGTGTGTGCATGGTGCCGGGCACACCAGCTGAGGCCACGGCGGGCAGCAGCACGGGTGACACGGGGCGCCGGCTGCCCGCCGCGGCGGGCGGGGCCGGCTCTCGGGGCGGGC